>NC_046286.1:13941790-14266335 GCF_004115265.2 Rhinolophus ferrumequinum | reverse complement strand
GATTGCATTTGAGTAGTAAAAGAGTAATGGACTTAACGTAAGACCAAATTATATCACTACCTTGGGCTTAATTTTCCTTCAGCTGTAAATAACTGAATTGGGCTAGGTTTCAGCTCTAAAATTATATGACTACATCACATTGGCTCTGTTTCTCACGTACATATAAAGATATATCCTGTTGACTCTGTTTCTTTGGAGAACATTGACTGTAACACAATCTGTCTCTGTATCTTTATTTCTTATAAAATGCATAATATAAATGATGATAATGCTAAGAGCTTTGAAGAAATAAAACAGGAGATAGGGGACAAGAGAGTGATGGGAAGTGCCATTTCAGATAATCAGAGGCCTTTCCGAATAGATGACACTGGAACAGAGTTCTGAAGAAAGTGAGGGAGGGAGGCGTATGGAATCTTGGGGACAGAGGGAAGTGTCATTCATAATAAGTCAACTGCTTCATTCATAATAAGTCAAAACTGGAAGCAATCCAAATGTCCATCAACTGGTAAATGAATAAACAACTTACGGTACATTTATACAATAGAATACTTACCAGCAATAAATAGCAACAGATTATTGATACGTACAACAACATGGATGTATCTCAAAAGCATTGTGCTACATGAGAAGACACAGCTGTGAGACAATACACACTGTATGACTCCATTATTATGACCTTCTGACAAAGGCAAACAGCACAGGTCAGCGGTCGGCAGAGAGCGCACAGGGGAAGGATTGTCTATCAAGGGCACAGAGAAGCTTGGGAGTGATGGAAATGTTCTCCTACTTGATTGCCATGGAATTTACACAGCTGTTATTTATGCATTTTCAGAACTCAAGTATACATTCAAAAAGGGTGAATTTTACTGTATGGAAATGATACCTCACTAAATCTGGTTTTTAAAAATTCTTTGTAAATAATGTAATATGAAGTAAACCTGATACCCGTTGAAGATACGCCTTTTCTATTTTTGTGACTTTCTATTGTCCTTGGTAATAGAAGTACCTCTGTTCCAGTAAGGAGCGTGGAGGTAAGAAAATCCTCACAAAGTTAATTGTGCTACTTATGGTAGTTAATTTATGAACAATTTCAGCTGTAAAGAAGTGCTTCCTAACAAATTATGGAAGTTCTCAAAAGCAGTAGTTCCCTGAGGAACACAAACAATGCTCAAATTGCAAACTGAGCACAAAAGATACCGTTAATACTGTGATAAGGGTACAGTTTCATGGGGTGTGAGACGTGAACTTGAACTTTGCCAGTGTCAGAGTCAAAATCCGAGTCAAGATATTGCCATGTTTCACCAAAAGTTCAGTAAGTGTTTTCTGTCAATGTTTTCACCATCATCTAAATTTTCCTTATTCCAGCCAGAAAGGAGAAAAATCAGCCAAAACCACCAAAGTCTCTTCCTTCCTAGGATTTTTCATTGAATGCCAAAATCCTTAGAGGAATAAATGTTGAGTCTAACCAAAAGGTGCAGATGAATGATAAAGGCTTAAAAAAATACAAAACAGCTAATGTAGCACATGAACAAAGACAAAAAGATCTGGGGAAAAAAATCGACCCAGCACCCCCCGCCCTCTGCCACCCATTTGTTGGCCACACTACCAAAAATTACTCTTTAAACGTTTCTTAACATGACTGCATCCCAGTCTCAAACAGAGTTAAGGATTCTAGCCGCCTCACAGGAAACAGATGCTTAGTTATCATATAGTAAGCTCTTTGAGAGCAGTGGATCTGGATGTAAAGTTCCAACAGAGCGTCACACATTGGGATACCTGAAATGCACACTTTTTGTTGCCATCACTTCTTTTCCTCTTCTTCACACCATAGCATTAGGTTAAGGTGGAAAGAAATGACTTTGGCGAGGCTTTCTAGTGTCTACAACTCCTATCCCTACAAAGCTCCTATCCCTCAGGAGCAGTCTTAAACCACATGGTTGTGTCTTTGCAGAGATCCTAGCATATTCTGGGCAATTCAAATGTAAGGCTGTTTTTTTTTTGTTTGTTTGTCTGTTTGTGTTTTTAACCCTTTTGCTTATCCTATAGAGTAAATAACCTAGGAGAGGAATTGCATGGTTACATAGTGTGTGTTTAACTATTAAAAAAAAAAACCTGTTCAAAACATTTTCCAAAGTGGTTTTACAACTTTACTTCCCCAACAGCAGTGCACGAAAGTTCTAGTTACTTTACATCCTTGCTAACACGTGCCATAGTGTCTTTTAAATGTTAGCCATTCTAGTGAGTGTGTCATAGTGTGTAAGTGTGGTTTTAATTTGCATTTCTCTAAAGACTAGTGATGTTTTGCATCATTTCATGTGCTAATTCGCCATTTGAGTATCTTCTTTGGTGAAGTATCTCTTCAGATCCTTTGCTTAGTTTTTATTTTTGAGGTTTTGTTTTTTGCTCTTTTTATTATTGAGTTGTGAGATTTCTTTATTGCAGATACAAGTCCTTTATGAGGTATGTGTTTTACAAATATTTTCCCTCACTACATGACTTATTTCTCCTCTTCTGGCCTTCCTATTATATGCATGTTAGACCATTTAGTATTTCCCCACTGCTTTTGGATCCTCTGTTCTCTTTCTTTCACTTTTTCTTTCCTCCATGTTTCGTTTTGTATAATTAGTGTTCACCTGTCTTCAAGTTTACTGATTCTTCCCTTAGCGGTGTCCTTCCTGCTGATAAGTCCAACTAAGGAATTAATTTCTGATGTTCTTTTTTTTAGTTCTAGCTCTTCCATTTGACTTTTTTTTGTAGGTTCCATCTCTGTTGCAATCCACATCTGTTCATGCATGTTGTACCCTTTTCCAGTAGAACCTTTAATATAGTAACATTAGTTATTTTAAAGTTTCTATATAAAATTTCCCTCATCTGGATCATCTCTGATCCTGGATTTGTTGACCACTTTATTTTTTGAAAATTGCTTGTAGTTTAATTGCTTTTATTGTGTTTTTCATAATTTTGATTGAATGCTGTTTATTGTAGAGGAACAGTATATATTGTGTTGACAATAGTACTTCTGGAAATGGGCTCACTCCTTCTTCTGTTAAGCATGGGTGATTGAGCCAACCAGTAGTTGAGCTGGGTTTGGATTTTGTTGTTGCTACAGTCACCAGATTTCAGTTTCTTCCAGGGGAGACTGATGTTATTCTTGTGCTTAGTGTGGGGTCTGTGGTGCTGGTGGGTTTTTCTGTGTTCCTGCTCTTTCAGGAGTTCTTGTATGTCTCCACCACAGAGAGGTGGGTCTCTTCTCCGTGCTTTTGCTTTCCCCCCAGCAGTAGACTACTGTTTCTTGTTACTGGATGTGGGGCTTGTGGTGGAGACAGGATGGAATTTCCTCAGTTTTTCTTGTTCAACCTTAATCTTAGGTGAGCTCTGTTCACTTTTGCCCTGTATCTGTGGGGTCTTAGGCTTTAGCAGACTTCTTGCTTGTCTTTCTTGCTTGGGTTTCTTGCTTGTCTCCTAGTAGCTTAAGCTTTTGTTTAGTGTGAGATAATGGTCTTGGGAGGTGGACAGGGTTTTATATACGTGCCACTGAGGCCCGCGCTCACCCTTTTACATTCATAAAACTTTTACCTCTTCTTATCCACTTTGATGGTGACCATCTCTTTCTCCAGTGCTCCACCAGTGGTGAATTAGGTTGTATATCTAGTCTCCTCTGAGAGGCTTTTGTTACTCTCTGGAGTTTATTTACTTGGTACCTTGTAACCTGATCTCTTGGATAGGCTCAAGAAAAGTTAGGATTTTGTAGATTATCTGGAGTTTTCTTGTTAAGTTTGGAGCAATGTTCTCTTTTGTCTTTCTGCATCCTAAAGTAGAACCAGATCTCCCAAAGAATTTTTATGTATTAGGATGAGTTTTTATGATAAAATATGAATCTACAAAAACTTGTTTATGGCAAGTTGCTCTGTGGCACATTTGTCAAGCTGTCTGGCGTACATATTCCTCTCTAGTGACATTGGGGGAACTTTGTGGAAAGTTAGAACAATACTAAATCTTAGAACAAGCAAACAACAAAGCAGAAAACCCCACCTTAAAACAGTGAGGAGTCATACATGAGATAGACACTTGTAGGTTGGTTAACCATTCCCAAACCCTTTCCTTGTCTACTTTTATAAAGAGACAGCCAGAAAAGGTAAATCCAGTTAATTCTTGTTATTGGCAGTAGTTAGGTTCTATAAAGTTGTCAGGAATGCTAAACTATCCCTCCTAGGGGAAATACGTGTATACACACACCCTACCTCCACGGACTACAATCTTAAATCCTAAAAACAACTCATTTTAGTAGATTCCATTTTCTTTATTTTACAAAAGAGAAAACCAAATTCAGTGTTAAGTCACCTCCCGAAGCCACCCACTGAGATCAGGTCCCAGAGCTGATACTTGAACACCATTCGACTGGCCCTAGAGCAGGAGCTTTTTGCCCTACGCTGCCCTGCCCTCTATCTGTAGTCAGCTCTGTATGAGAGCGGAAATGCGAAGACGGAGGGCCATCTTGTTTGACTTCAGCTGGGAATACATGTGTCAGGTAACTCAGATTTTAACCCCCTCTGTAACATGTTCATCAGTGATCATGAAAGCACTTTGATTTGGGGATTACACATAAATTTTAGTGAGTAGGTGAATTCATAGATATGGAATCCGTGAGTAATGAGGATCAACTGTATTTATTTTTCCAGTAGTCCCAATAGAGGTGAATAGTTAACTGAGTTCTTGCTAACGAGAGGTAGGTAAAGGGCTTCTGTAGGACTTCAGCTTTTCTTGATAAAAGTGGTGAACTGGCTGGTGCTGCATCACTCTTTTTCTAATTTGAATGTTGATATGAGAAAGCATGGCAGTCGCCCTCTGGCAACTACTGTGTTTCCCCGAAAATAAGACCTAACCAGAAAATAAGCCCTAGTATAATTTTTCAGGACGACATCCCCTGACCATAGCCCTCATTTGTCTTTTGGAGCAAAAAGTAATATAAGACCTGGTCTTATTTTGGGGGAAACATGGTAGGTGACAAGCATGAGAAGGACAAGCATGATTGTCACGCAGAAAAATCACATTCACTGCTCGTACCTGGTGAGTAGCTAACCCATCCTAACAGTCATCTATCTGTAATAATTTTAAGTGAGAAAGAATAGCGCCGTGCATATTTAATCCACTGTTGGTTAAGCTTTCTGTTACTTGAAACTGTGCATTGTTAATACACATAGCCAAAAATTCAGTTTTTATGTAGTTTTTTTTTCTTTCTTGAAACATGAGAATTTAACATATACTTATTGGGGGTTGCGTATGCTCACCATTTACAAGTATGTATGTGATATTTATGTACAGTATTAGGTAAAAGTTTATTTTAACTGACTCTATTCATGGTCAGGTTTAGGTAATACATGCTAAAGTTAAGTGTAGTATTCTAGTGTCCATCGTTTGGTAATCACAAACAACAAAGCAATTAGCAGTGACATGAATTGTACCAACCTAAGCTTTGGCGACATTATTTCTTTGAATCATTAGTAATGCAGTGCAAAGGTTATTGTTTCCACTTACATCTGTCCATCTGGAAAGATTGGAAATATAGGAACTAGTACCCAATAGTTCTGTTAATCACTGTTTTAAGTACGTAATCTTCCTCACTTCACTCCCAGTATTCAAATTGTTCTGTCATTTCATAGGTTAGCAAAAGACCTTGAAACATCAGTTGTTCCTGTGTACCCTACTTTCAGGTAGATATCAAAATAAAATACAATTGTCAGTTCATAGCCTAAACATTTCCAACGGTGAGGATAGTCTTTGGAATGCACCCTAGTGTTTTACCAATATTATGTTCAAGTGAAATCGCTTCTTTTACCTACAGTTTTCCCTTATTTGATTATTCATTAAGGCAGTTTATTGTTGTCATAAAAATTTTTGATGTGTTATTTATCACTGTGAAAAACTCTCCCGATTCTCAGAGATTGAACATCAAGGGACTTGGGGTCTGTTGCTTGGTTTGTCCCTTGAACACTACTTGGGCAGGTCTTCAGATAGATTGTGAACACCTTACGGAAGGAACCATATCATACTTCTCTTTATAGCCTCAACATGTAGCACAGGGCCTTACGGTAGGCAGTTTCATACGCATTTCTTGAATCGAAATGTCTTTAATTTGGATATATGTATATAATATTTTTTTTTTTTAAATGGGTCTCATTAATTTATAGTTAAGTCATATAATATGGAGTTATTTTGGAAAATTATATGATCTTTTGTAAATCTGGAACATAGATCCTGCCTGTTTTCTGTAGAGTTGGGAAAAATGAAAAATATCCATGCCCTTTAAAAGCAAGTGATGGTGTTACCTTTGTCAGTTCCATTGTTTTTTGTGATTTTTTTTTATCATGTTCTGAAGAGTTACATTCATTCCTATATATATTCATGGAATACTGTGGTTGTTACTAAGTCTTTATTCAGTACTTGCTATGTTTAAGGGACTAAGATGCAGGAATAAAACAAAAGGCATAATCCTTAACCTTCCTGGGTTAAGGAATCCTTAACCACCTTTAATTAAATAGTGCAGACATTGTGCTTAAATTAAGTAGTATAAAATAAAGTGTCTACATGGGTAATGTTGGAGAAAACCTCAAGTGATATAGTATATTAGGTTTTCATTAATTAAATATTTATTGATTGCCATCAAGGCAGGAAGACAGGCTTTTTGTGTGTTGAGAGTTAGCAGCTTGGGGTAGAGAGGGAGGGTTAAGTCAAGCCAGACAGGATTTGTGCTCTCAAGGAGCTCTGTCAGTTCAGTGTCCTGGCTCTATATATATCAGGTGTAGTTTGTGAGGATCCCACCCACAGTTTGTTGTAGAAAAGGGAGAATGCAATAGGAATTTAGACAATGGAGAGATTTCTCTTGTGTCTGCACTCCTAGAGACTTCAGTTCTAGAAAAGTACTGCCTGGCAATAGAAGTCAGGTCTCCTGAGATGGGTGGAGTCAACCCAAAACTTAACAATATGGCTGTAAACTGACATTCCTTCTTCTGTAGCCCCAGAGTCACTTTTATAACCAGGCGCAGGTAATGTTTCCTTTTGGACACAGTAACTTACTAGTTAAAACATCCTATTTCAGTGGCAGGAATATATATGGACTGGTTCAAGGATTTTATAGAAGGAACTTCTTATGGAGACCTAGAATATACATGTATATAACACTTTGGGTGTCTAGATTTTTCCATGTGTAACAAAAGCATTATGTCTCCTACAATTCTACTCACTTTGTTTCTATGAGTAGTTTTACTGTGTTCATTTATTTATTTTTTATTTATTTTTTACTTTGTGCTTACTTAATTTCTTAGTCTACTCTTCTCATTTAAACATACAAATTTTACAGATTTTTTTTTTTTTTCAATTCAGTATTCATTTCAGGCAGTTAGGAAACTCACCATAATTCACTTAACATATAAAAAATGTTTTTACCAGCTAAAACAATATTTTTAGTTTCAGATTGTGCTATGCTTGCAGAATCTATGTGTGTTGTGCTCATTCATTTTTATGGAAAATCTTTACATCTCTAGACTGTAGACATAGTACTTATATTTTTGGTCATCTAATTTTAGAGTAATTTTCAAGAAAACATTTGGTCATGCATTTAAAATGTTTCTTTCCTGCTTCGAAGCCCTACTGTTGTGCTATTCCTCTGAATATTTGCCACAGATCTATCATTTTGTAAAGTCTCTTTTAATATACCAGAGACTTAACTGCCTTGTTTGGAGACCTGCCTCACACCAACAATTTTTCAAAATAAGCAGTATACTTAGTTTGTATTTTAATTGACAAGAACATAAATGAGTCACATCTCAGCCTGCCAAATAGCTGTTTAAGAGAAACACATGGGTATACTTGTTAATGATCTCGGTTTTAACCATTTGAGAAGTGCATGCCATGCTTGATAATGGCCCTGACGGTACCTACATTTCAAGAGATATTTTAAACTTCTATTTCATTTATCTGATGACTACAACATAATCATTTGGACCCAAATTGCTATTGTTATTTTATAATCTAGAACTAATTTTGGAGATGTTGGACCGTCTTGTTGTGTGTGTGTGTGTGTGTGTGTGTGTGTGTGTGTGTGTGTTTAAACTGGTTTCTGGTTTTTACTTTAAAAAAGAAAGCTCAGACTAATAATTGTATTTTTGAAAAATTCTTACATCACTTAACTGATATGTATTAATATTTCAATCTTATATTTCTGAAACAAACACAAAATAAAATAAGAGAAGATAAACCAACCAACAAACAGAAGGAAAATCCAACTAAATATGGATCTTAGTGTTAATAGCTGCACAAGAAAAGAATTAAAATACTTTAATTTAAAAATGACAAATTTATGATAGAGTTGTATAGAAGCTAAAAATGTATGTAGTCTGTTTGAAATAGAATCACTGAATGTTCAGCAACTATGTAGATGAATTGTGGGTTATGGTGAATCCTTTGGTGTTTACATCGTTATATCTTGTCTCCATGGCACTTGTCTCTAAAGAAAGTTTGATGTTTACATCTTGGGTGAGGCTAATGATGGCAGCAGATCCAACAATAGTAACCTGCCTATCGATAGATCCTTTCCCTGGGATGCATCTTTGATCTGCATCTCAGATATCCGATGGATTTCATTGATCTTGGAGCCTTAGATACCAGTTAGGCCGCTGATTAAGTAATGAGAAATCGTGACTTCATGAGAAGTAGTCAAAACAGGTGTATTCAAACACGTGCAATAATCTTTCACCTCTGGAAAGGTTCAAAGACACTGACTCCAGTATTGCTCTGCATCGTAGGAAAATGGGCCTTTTGCATTGCCAGCAAGTGGGGCTTGATCAAACCTGGCATACTGTCATATTGGACGGTATGTTGTTCTTGAATGGTAGAGACTTGACCACCTGCAAACATGACTGGAGAACTAGACAGCTTGGTCATGCCCTTCGTGGGAGTGGGAGAGCAGGGTTGTAGAGGCAGGACCTCTACATTGTGGAATGCAGTAATACTTGGGGATATTGAGAGGCATATTCCTTGTCACTTGGATTTGAGCTCCTTTGCTCTCTGCAACCACTTTTCCCAGTGAGAGAGCACCACAGACTAGCAGGGTGACTGGGAGTGGTGGGGTCTCTGCTGTTGTTTTCCCATTATCTGCATGTTCTTGGTGCCAGGAGCTGTACAGTGTGTTTATATCAGGATATGGCCTTTGGTTTGCACCTTTATAACATAAAAACAGTGAGTCAGTACAGTGGGCAGTAGGAATATTTCTGGAAGCCATTTCTCTTCCATGACACTAGCAGTAACCATATAAGGAAGTGACAGTTAACCACTAAATATACCACACTAACCCCAAACTAAAGGTATCTCGAATTCATCTTTTTCTTAGCAGGATTCCAAAACTGCCTTTAGTTACTCCAGAGTCACCCGACAAGAGGGAAATATGATGGAGGGAAGTCAGTATGGACAGTTCCCTCAACTGACTGTAATGAAAATATTTTCATTAATTTTTTGTAAAACCATGTGATCATGTATCTTAGACCTCTCCAGGGCCCGGGGCTGTGTAAAGGGCCAGTATGAATGAGAAGACCTCAACTTTAACTTCATTAACTTCATGGTAAATCCACATGTGTGTCTTTGTTAAATGTGTAAGATAAACTTGGAAATTATCATGGGATCAAGAAAACTATGAATTTATCAATATAGTGAAATATTGAGCTGCTTTCCAATATTGACATATACATAGATTGCTAACTAAGCTATGTCTGAAAGCTCTGAATTTATTTTTAAATTAAATATTTATTTAATGTTTAGTCTTTAATCAGCCTTATGTTGAGTTTCGTTGGAATTACAAATATAATTCGTATCTTTAAGGAATTCATGTGTCTTATTGGAATAATAAAGTCTACCTACATGGAATGATTTAATATATATAATTATATCTAATAACTGTGTGTATAGTGTATGAGAATCATTCTGTTTTCACAACTCCTCTCTGAGCTACCCTGAGAGAAGTTGTGTTATAGCTTCAGAAACAGAATCAGCAAATAAATCTTGGAGCAAGAAGCAGGATCCATGTTATTTGCCTCTTTTATCTTTCTTTTTTGTTTTTTAAAATCTGTTTTACTGCTTTTGTAAATAATGAAGCACTTTATTGTACTGTGTTTATAGTACTGTACCCCACAGTACCCCACTTTATAGTACTGTGTTTCATAAAGTATAATTATACTGTGTTTCCTAGAGCTGATGACAAAGTACCACAAACTTAGTGGTTTAAAACAAGAGAAATGTATTCTCTCATAGTTCTGGATGCCAGAAGTTAAATCAAGGTGTCAGCAGGCTTGGTTCCTTCTGAGGGTTTCTGAGGGAAAATCTGTTCTATGCCTCTCTCCTAGCTTCTGGCACCGCCGGGACTGGCTGGATATTTTAGATGGATCACACCATCTCTGCCTCCATCTTCATATGGTGCGCTCCCTGTGTCTGTGTATTCACGTGGTCATCTTTTTTATTACGACACTAGTCTCATTGGATTAGGGGCCCACCCAGCTGCAGTCCGACCTCATCTTGACTAATTGCATCTTCAATGACC
Source organism: Rhinolophus ferrumequinum (assembly GCF_004115265.2). Classification (NCBI taxonomy): domain Eukaryota; kingdom Metazoa; phylum Chordata; class Mammalia; order Chiroptera; family Rhinolophidae; genus Rhinolophus; species Rhinolophus ferrumequinum. Next base: position 14,255,750 of record NC_046286.1, on the reverse strand, counting down.
CTATTTTCAAGTAAGATCACATTCTGAGGTACTGGGGTTAATACGTCAACATATCTCCCTTAAGAGGGACACAGTTCTACCCATAACATACATAGGCAGATAGTTATTGTTTGACAAATCTCATTTTCCTCTTTGAAATTCTCTCAATGGCAAGATTAAAGAAAAACAATTCTGAATTTGGCCACAGAAGCCCCATTACTTCACGCGAGCCATTTAGTCTCTTGCAATAAAGACGAAAGCCATGTCTTGTCTGATTTATAGTGTACCTTTGAGAATCATGTGAGATGATGCTTTAAAATTGCTACAAATTGTTTTTGTTTTGTTTTTTTTCTCTGAAGAAACTGAAGCACCTTTCATTTCATTGAGGCTTTGACTCTAACTATTGGTATGTAGTTATAGAGGAGCTGATTTCTAAGCAAAGCCCTTTTAAAAGGGTTCCATATATGTTAGGATTAGAATTACTAATGAGGAAAATTTTAATGGTGGTATGACTTACATGATGTTTGAAAGAATTTTTAGATAAAAGTTACGGAACCACCTTAGATATATAAATGTAGACATTGTATAAAGTTATTGAAAAGGGATATTTGGAGGATTCTTTATTTAATCTTTTTATTTGATAAAGAAGAAAGTGGAGGTTAAAAATGAAGATTGTAGATTGGGGTTTGGGAAGAAGGGTGTTAGGAGTTGAAATGATAAAGTAATTACAATAGTTTTCAGGTATTATAATTTTAGATATAAAATCTCTAGAATATTGGTCATGATCTAAAACAGTGATTTTTCATTCTTGATTGAATATTAGAATTACCAAAAAGATTTTTGGAAAATAGTGATACGTGGGCCCCTACCAAGACCAGTTGTTTCTTGCTTTGTTTTATTTTGTTGGTTTTTTTTTTTTTGATTGATGGATGAATACTGTAAAGCTGGCATTGACTTAAACATGCTTAGAAGGCAAGATTCTAGAACAGAAAAGGAAAAGACAAGGGAGATAGCATTTTGAAATTTATGCCAGTCATTGAGCTTATGCCTTTAAATGTGGTAGCAAAGGTTATCCGAAGAAGTGTTTGCATCGAACGTTTTGACCATTCTAGAACTCAGGAAGGATGCAACAGTTTTGTTAGTTAAAAAACACTATACAAATATTGAGGATGCATGACATTATGGGATTGAAATCATTTTGTCATCCTGTGATAAGAAGACCAGGTGGCTCTATTCTGTGGCTTAGGATGTGGGTTCCTTTTGCTCTGCTAATCTCAGACACTGAGAGAAACAAGTAATTTATGCAAATTGAGCTATTTTTTAAGCTCCGTGTAGCTTGGTAGTGTAATTATTGGCCATGGAATATGTTCTCTTGGCCATTTTGTGACAAACTATTTTCTGTTTTGTTTTTTTTACCTCGAGTATAGATGGGTCATGCTGAGGAATTACAAATACATTGTTTACTCCAAGATGGAAGGAATGGGTTTGGCTTTATTCTTATTGCATTTGAATATCAGATGAATTACTTGCTCTGATGTATATTTCAAAAAATGAAAATTGCCCATTTGTGGATAGAATGGCCCATGAGGTATATATAAAGGAACTTTTAACCAATGGTCTTCAGCAGAATGTCTCATATTAGCCTCCTCCAGTTAGGTCCATTGCCCGAGTCCGTGGGTTTTTTTCCCTCAACACAGTGACCCTGGAATCTCAGTTTAGCCCTTTAGTCTTTCTTTTTTTTCTGCTTATTTTGTTTTTATTCATCAAAAGCAACATTCTCAATCATTTGCTTATAATGCAAAATATGGTTACTCTTTATGCGAAAAGTTATGGTTCAACCTATATATATTAATAGAAAGTTAAAAGGAACCAGCTTAATCAAGATTCTAATCACCCAGGAAGTTTCGTTCTTTAGTGTCCACTTGTTTCACACTAACTTTAGTGTGCTTCCTTCTTTCTAAGATAATCAGAGTTAACACTGTCCAAATTGCAGATCAATACCTTCTCCACAGAAGCCATGTATTCAGTTGTCTATATATCATGACTTTGGCATGTTATCTTTCTTTATCCTGATGTCAGTCTTGTAGGCTTTCTTTTTTTACTTTTTCATTGTTTACTTCTTCCTTCATTGAACAGACATTCACTAAGTATCATCCTCCAGTCTTTTTTTTTAAATAATAGCTTCACACATTGTAAAATGAGTTTCCACCACGCATCTGCTAAATAGTCACATAATTAAAATAAAATTTTGCCACAGTGAAAAGGTTGTCTTTGCACTACGCAAAACTTTGGGCATCAGTTGTCTATTTACAAATGGCTGGGCGAAATGTGCGCAAATGTAGAAAAAATGAATTAAAGATCATTTTTACTGTGAACCCATTATAATCTCCGTGAGGGCAGAGGCCATGCTGTGCACTATATTTCTAACACTTCAGAATCTTTGCTGTATATTGTGGGTGTGAAGTAAATAATCTCTGAATGAAGGAACGATATACAGTGGTACCTCAGTTTTCAAACGTAATCCGTTCCGTAAGACCGTTTGAGTTCTGAAACTTTCGAAAACCAAGGCACAGTTTTCCTATAGAAAGTAATGCAAAATGGATTAATCCATTCCAGATCTTTAAAACCAACCCCTAAAACTGCAAATTTAGCATAAATTTTACTATCTAATGATACCATAAATCCATAAAATTTACGGCATTCGTAAACCAAAATGTTCGTCAATGGAGACGTTCGAAAACCGAGGTACCACTGTAAATATCGAGATACTTGTGATTAGAACCTAGTAGGCAAAACAGAAGATGTTAACCTTAGGGATTTTCTTCATCTGAAATTAGTTCTAAGTTAGGAAAGGAACTTTCTTAGGTTAGACCTCTCATGATTTGGAATAGACTGTGATTCTTTCTGTTTCAATAAGTGCCATTGCATGTCTTGCATCATAGGAAAGATGAAGATGGTCAACAATATTATTATTCTTATGTTAATATAGCTATTCTAGTAATTGGAAGTACTGATGATGAAGAATTTTAAAAGTACTTTGAGACTTTTGACTTTAGACATAATGAGTTACTAAATAGACATCCTTTAATTCACTTTGAACCTAATTTTACTGAAAAACACAGCACTTCCCTCAACTTTTAAGTCATTTAATGGTAATCTTCAGCCAAAACCTATACTTTAAAAATAAATTGAGATGAAGTTTCTAAAGCTGCATGTGCCAAAAAAAGTGTTAAATGTTTTAAAGGAAAAGATAGCATGTGTCCAAAAACAGATCTCGGCTAAAGCAAAATAATTTACTTAGCAGTGATCAAATTTGTGATTATTTGAGACAACTTTTTTTCTTTTTAAATACCTTATAGCTCAATTAAATTTAAGTGAATTCTTGATAAAGGTGTTAAATATAATCTGTAATTCTTTGCGTTTCTCTTTCAGTTACCCTTACATATATGCATAGTACTTAATCCTAATTTGAATTTTAGATATACTTTTGCACTTCACTTTGCTTTGTATTTGGGCAGAACGGCATATTATATAGAGGTCTAACATATAATAAAATATGACCTGCAAAACTGACTGTAAGGTTAATTGATTTAGTACCATTAAGATTATTTAAAAGTAATTTCTTAGAAATAGAAGAGGATAACACATTAGGTATCATTTTTAAATAGATTATAGATAAAGAGATCAGTTGTACAAACCAAATAACAGGACATATTTGACAAATACAAATGTACATGGAGAAGTGGGATATATCATCACCAGAATGTATTATCATGGTGAGTTAGGCTCTAGCATTGCAAAATAAGCATCACACTTAATTTTTCTGTTAATAAGGAACCAAAAATTACTGCTCAGCGCAGAAAATAGTTTTGTTTAGGAAATAGGATTTGTCTTTTATGACAAAGGCAATTAAACAATTGCCTTTATGCAATTGATTACTATATTAAATTTCATCTTCACTATTAACTGACTAAAGACAGGTAGCTCCTGTAGTCAGTCCTCCTTGAACCCCATTTCCTATCTGTAACCTGTCACTGTAACTAGAAGTCCCATTTTCCCCTTTAGATTTTCCTAGAGATACTCAAACTAAATGGGATGGATATTGATTCCTTTGCAAATAAACAACCAAGATTTCATTGTCCCTCTGCTTTCTAGGCCCACCCATTCCCTCCACCCCCATGCCTAAAATAGATCCATTTAAGTTTTACATATTGGGCTTTCATGTACAATTTTATTTAAGGAAAAGATTCCAGCTGCTTTCAAAAATGGAAAGAAAAATAGGTTTAAATCATTGGGCTAAATAATCTTTAAAGTCTTTTCCTCCCTTCTTCACTGTTTCCTTGATATAAAAACTGTTATTCTGAGATATTCTAAATATGAAGATGAAATTAAATAGAATTTTCTACACATTTAAATCATGACAGATACACTCTTTTGTATTATGTTAATAATGAACAAATAGATGAATTATGTAAAGGATTTTTGTGTTTACAAGTAATTGTATGAGTACGCTTCGTATGGTGGAGGGTGATTCATGGAAATACATAGTTAGACAGGGTGGGGTTATAGAAAAATCCCCACTTTGTATTAGTAAGAAAATAAACCTAATGGAGTGAGTGAACTTTTAAAACCTAATTTAATTATGAAACTGGATTTGGCAGCTCAAACAATATAGTACTTTGTGAATGTTTAGCAATAACTTGGACCTGTCTTTGGTAACACACATATGCACAGTCATTTTCCTCTTAATATTTAAGGTATTATATTTCCTATGTAGGTTTAGTCATCAGCTTCTTTTCATTGTTCTATTATTCATTTTACTTTATCATTGAAAGTGGTTTAATGGACATGAAAATCTAATCTAATATCTGCTTTTTGTCCCTATTAGTAACTAATTCCTGTTGTTCCTGTTGTGCCCTAGTAAGAGCTCATTTTTTCAGCTGATTTTATTGTATGCCTGCCATGCTTGAGGCATCGTTCTAGCCACTGGGGTAGCAGTGAACAAGATGAGCTTTCTGTCTTCACGACGCTCACATTCTAATGACAGAGGTAGACAGCAAATAGATATATGATAATGATAAATCCTAGGAAGATAAATATGTCAAGGTAAGGGACAGAATATGATGGAAGCTGATATTTTCAATATGGTGACCAAGAAAGGCCAGTCTGAAAGGTGATGATTGAGCAGAGATCTGAAGGAAGTTATGCCAATGTCTGTGGAAAGAACAATTCCCATTGGAGGCAGCAGTGAATGCAAACACCTTCTTGTGGCAACACAATCGGTGTGTTCAAGGATGAGAGTAAAGGCTGTTTGGTAAGGGCAGATGGAATATGGTAGATAAGGGCAAAGAAGCCAGACTTCACTGGCCATGGTCAGGAGTTATGATTTTATTTTAGTACATATTTTTTGTTTGGCAGACTTTGATTGGAGGAGGGACCTGATTAGATTCAAAGGCTTAATGCTAGCTGCTGTGTGGACAGAGGATGTTAGTTGGAACAAAGTTATTATCAGAGAAACCAGATAGGGGGCTTATTGTAATAGCCCAGTCTAGAGATCATGGTAGCTTGGATTAGGGCTGTAGTAGTTAGAAATGTGAAAAGTGGTCAAATTCTAGAAATATTTTGAAGGTGATTGGCAAGATTTGCTAGTAGATAAGATGTAGAACATGAGAAAAAGAAAAACGTTAATTCTAAAGTCTTTCAGTTGAAGAACTAAGTGAATAAATATATATAGTCACAGTAGTTCATGTAAAAGAGAACTGGAAATGTAAGATACCCAAAAACACACAATGTGCTAACAGTTTGGGATGATTGCACTAATAAAGGTGGGAGACCTTCTAATTAAAGAGCATTGGCTCTGAAATGAGCAACCATGGATATCACTCTACTACTTAGAGTTAGTTCTGGTATAATGCAATGTATTTATTGCTATGTGAAATCACCCAGTGAAATTAAAGGATTTATGGGAAAAGGAGATTATGGCACAATACTAAAAAACTTGTCAGTGGCATTAAAAATAGATCATAAATGTTTAACAAATACTGCAATACATTTGGCAGTTTATATTGCAAAATATATTATTCCCTTGTGGAAGGGGGTGTGGAAAGGGTTGCAAGATTGTGAGTTTTTGTGGAGTGATGGAAGGAGACTTACTGAAATCTGAAGGAAAGTTATTATTAATATAATACTGGATGTGAGTGAATGTGCAGCACGCCTCACATGAACTGAGGTAGCTGGTAGGTGTTTGAAGTTTGTGCATTTCATGTATTCCTACATGGCTCAGTTTAGCGGGGTGCACTTTTCTGCATTCACCTTATGCTTCTTGTGGCTGAAATCACTCATAAGCAAATTTGAAATTTGAGTTATATTCACATTGCTTCTAATATATCAATTACATTGGAAAAAAATTACATTTTCAAAATAAGTGTTACAGCCTAACTGACTACTGTCTAGTCACCTTTGGCACATTACTTAACCGCTCAGAGCCTTGATTTCCTTATATGTAAAATAAGGATAATAGTATTGACCTTACAGGTTTTGGGGAAGGTTAGATGAGTGTATACATCTAAGTTTAGAATAGAATATGGTATATGTTTGTTAAAAATGAAGCACTTTTCTATAACCTTAATTTAAAAGGTACCCCTGGAGAAATTAATAATGTAAAAATAAATGTTTTTGTGATTTCTATTTCTCTAGTGAGGCATACATGTAGGTATGTAGATTCAGCTTTTTCTAAATGATTTGAGCTTTATATAGATGGTTAAGATGATTTAAGATCATCTATTTTTATAGATGATTTAGCTTTTTATAGATTATTTAAATCATTATAGGCTTGATTTACTAAGCCTGTAATTCAGTTGCTACCAGCAATAATTCTTTGCTTTATGCGGGATGACAGGGTAGAAAGTTGGCATGTGATTATTGCTTAATTTTCTCTATAATAAATACATTTTTAAAATTAAAATAGTATAATTATTAAATTGCTAGCTGACACTTCATCTTTTCTCTTTCCCATACTTCCATTGTCTTACTGAGGCCTTCATCTTTCATCCTTAGCTTCATCAATTAGCATAATTGAATTCTGTCTTCTGCCCCTTTCCCTGTCGCTGATGGTAAGATGTACCTTCTTCCTCCATTGCCCCAATCCATCCATCTTCCATCCTGCTGCCAAAGTCACCAGGTGATCAGGCCATTTCCTTGCTCAGAATTCTCACCTCTCAGCCGTCTCTTCCTATGACACCATACACTGCAGCCATCCTGGGTGATCTGCTTCTTTCCTGTGTTGCTGAGGATACTGCGCGTATCTGTCTGTTCAGTCCCATCCCCGCTTCTGGATATCTCTCCTACACCAACAGTTCCACTCTGTAATAATTCTTTTCCACATTTCTGGCCTCATTGAAGTCTAAGCCCTTTGTGTTCAGAGATTTTGTATTTCTTGTTCTCCCTTGGATCTAACACATACTAGATATTCGGTAAATATTAGGGGAATAAATGAAGGAGGGAAGGAAAGAACATTGAGCCAAATGTAAGTCAAAATTGTTAAAAAATTGAACACTGGTTCATTGTTAATGAGGTGTTCACTTTAGCTTTTAGCATCCATTGTTTAACTTAACTTCAGATTCCTTTATTTTCTACAACCAGGACAAAGTATTTTAAATACCTCTGCGGTATAATGCAGTGGTTAAGTGCACCATCTCTGGAGCCAGACTGCCTTGGTTAGAGCCCTGCTCAGCCACGTGTTAGCTTGGTGACCGCAGGCAGCTTACCAAACTTCTCAGCGCCATGGTGTCCTGACCTGTAAAATGAGAATAATAATAGCACCTACTTCATAGACTTACTGTGATGATTAAAAGAACTGTTCATTGTAAAGTATTTAGAATTGTAGCTGGCATATGGTAAAGAGTAAATGTTAGCCGTTCTTAGGGTTCTAAATTATTAAGAACTGTTATAAGAACAGATGGCCCTTCCCCCTTCCTCCTTAGATACTAGGTTCCTCAAGACATGATGTTTTTTGGCTTTTCAGCTTCAAGGTAAGCCTTGGCAGGTTTTTCACCAGTTGTTGTCTCAGCCAAGTGTACCGGATGGTAAAACTCACTGTTAAGTTTCTTCACACTTGAGTATCTTTCCTCCTCCCCTACAAAAGTAGGAACAAAGAGGCTCTATTAAGTCCTTTTCCTGACTCTTCTCTACGTCCCCCATCTAAAGATGAACACAACTGATTTACAACCAAGTTCCCCTCTCTGGTTACTTCTATCAACAGGGATGTTTTCGTTGCTGGACACGTGCTCCTCCATAGAAGGGATTCCTCTTCAAGGATCACTGTTGAATGACCACAGCTGATGACCTGTGTTCTTTCTGCTCCTCTTTACAATGGTTCAAACCTCTCATACAGTATTCCTACCTTTCATTTCCCCTTGCCCATTTTTAAACAGAAGATATAGATAGTTATAAGTAATCAGAAGAACATCTTCAAAGCATTTTCTGCTACTTACCTATGAAGTGATACTTCCTCAAAGTTGAATAAAGACAATCAGGCCCGATTAAGGTGTCAGTCAGGGATGAAAATTAGTCAGGACTGAGTTTAGTTTAGTTCACCCAGTCTTAAAGCACTGAAGGCAAACCACCTTCTATATTGTTCATTAGTCATTGACCATACTTGTATTATTGCTACTTGTATTTTATCCACAACTTGTACAGCTATTACAGATGAGTAAGAAACAAGAAAAAAATATTTTTCAAACAGAAATGTGACTCAATATCATTTCACCAAAACTCTTGACACATAATTGTTATACATAAAAGAAGTTGCTTTAAAAAGTTCATTTGTATTTTGATTGCTTATTAGTTATATTTTAAGTATTTTTTCCCTGAATAATATGTTTTAAAATCATTAAATTTTACCTTTGATCTTTAATTTATAATAAAAGTAGAGGCCTTCACCTGAATGATAGGCTATGGATTTAAAAATAGTTTAATTGAAAAAGGGAAGGTACTTAACAAGCACTGTGTTTAAATGCTGTACGTAGCAAGGAATTTTTTTCTTCTAAAATTTCAGAAGATGACAGCAGTGCCACCAAATACGTCAAATCACTGGGAGGTTGGGCGCTATTTTCTGACACTAGAGTTGAACTTAAAGTTAGTGTTACTATGAAAATACAATTAACAGCATATTTAGCTTCTTTAGGCTTTATTGAGGTATATTTTACGTAATGTAAAAGTCACTATTATGTGTTCAATTCATTGATATTTTAGTAAATTTATAAGGTTGTGTAAACATCACTACAATCCAACTTTAAACATTTCCAGTTCCCCCTAAAATTATTTTGATCTTGTTTACACACCTAGTCTCAGCCCCATTCATCTTCTTTCCATCTCTATAGATTTGTTTTTCCTTAATATTTCATATAATGGAATCATATGCATGTATTTTCCATCTTGCCACTTAAATACAACATAATTTTTTTGAAGTTCATTCATATCATACATGGATCAGTATTTCCTTCTTTGTTATTGCCAAACAGTATTCTGTTGTGTGGACATACCACATTTTGTTATCCATTCACCAGTTGATGCACATTTGGATTATGTTAACTTTTTGACTTCTATGAGCAATGCTGATATGAACATTTGCATGCAAGTCTTTGAGTGGACATACGAGTATGGGCCACATCTTTTTTATTCATCCGTTGAGGGACGATTGGTTTGTTTCTACATCTTGGCTGTTGTGAATAATGCTGCAGTGAACATGGGACTATCTCTTTGAGATCCTGTGTTGATTTTATTGGATCTATACCCAGAAGTTGGATTGTTGCATTATTTGGTAGGTCTATTTTTAATTTTTTGAGGAGCTTCCATAGTGGCTGCACCAATTTACATTCCCACCAACAGTACACTAGGCTCCCTTATTCTCCCCCCCCCCCCCATCCTTGCCAACACTTATCTCTTATCTTCTTGAGGATCATTGTTCTGATGAGATGTGAGGTGGTATCTCGTTTTGGTTTCGACTTGCGTTTCCCTGATGATAACTGATGTTGAGCATCTTTTCATGTACTTGTTTTTCATTTGGTTGTATTCTTTGGGAAATGTCTGTTCAGTTCTTTTGACCATTTTTCAATGGGATTATTTATTTCTTTGTTATTGACTTGGATTAGTTCTGTATATAATTTGAATATTTACTCCTTTTCTGGTATGTGGTTTGCAAATATTTTCTCCCATTTCACAGATTGCCTTTTCATTTTGTTGGTGGTTTCTTTTGCTGTGCAAAAGCGTTTTAGTTTGAGGTAGCCTCACTTGTTGATCATGTCATTTCCCTTTCAAACCAAAAGACTGGACTTTGTATTTCTAATAAAGCAGGTGTTCTAGCAACACATTCTCTTAGTCTGTGTTTTTCTGGGGATGGCTTTATGAAAAATAGTTTTGCTGGATGTAGAATTCTTGGTTGATTTTTTTTTTCCTGTTAGCACTTTGAACATGGCATTCTTCATTTTTTTTTGTGAGAAGTAAGCTGTTAATCTTATTGTGATTCTATTGTATGTGACAAGTCATTTTTCTTTTGCTGGTTTTAAGTTTTTCTCTGTGTCTTTGGCATATAACAAGTCTAGGTATGAATCTTTTTCAGTTTATTCTTATTAGAGTTTATTGAGATTGTAACTGTTGATTAATGTTTTTCACCGAATTTGGTTTTCAGCCGTTATTTTAAAAAATATTTCCGTCTTCCTCTTTTTCTCTTACTTCTTCTGGGATTCTTTTTACACTTATATGCATGTACTTGATCTTCTGTAAGGTTCTGTTCATTTCTTTTTCAGTCATTTTTCCTTTCGTTTTTAGAATGTGACTCTCTTATAGATGGCATATAGTTGGATCATGTGGTTTTATCCATTTGGCCAATCTGTCTTTTGATTGGAGACTCTGATCAATTTACACTTAAAATAATTGCTGATAAGGAGGGACTTAATGCTGTCTTTATGTTTTCTTGATATCTCATAGATTTTTTTTTTTGTTCCTTATTTTGTGTGTTATATCTGTTGTATTTAGTTTTTTTTTTTAATGTGAAATGTTTAAATTCCATTTTAATTTTCTTTTGTGTATATTCTGTATTTTCTTTGTGGTTACCATGGGAATTACATTTAATATTCTAAAGTTATAACTCTCTTAATTGAATTTGTAATACCTTAACTTCAATAACATATAGACACTGCTCCTTTACAGCTATGTCCCCATTCCTTTTGGTTGTTGATCTTACAAAATTAATTTTTTAAACATTGTGTACCCCAAAATATAAAACAATAATTCTTTTAAGTGTAATAGCCTCATAATTTATGTAAAAACAAGATTTCGCGTTAGAAACCAAAATAACAGTAATAATAGAACTTACACTAATAACTTTTTTCTTTAAATGTATTAGTTTATTATATCATATAGATAAGAAAAAGTACAGTTACAAACCATTGTTACGATATACTAGGTTTTAAAATTGCCCATGTATTTATTTTTATTGAGATCTTTATTTCTCCATATGCTTTGAGTTGCTCTCTAGTGTACTTTCATTTTCCCTTTCAGGACTCTCTTGAGCATTTGTTGCAGGCAAGTCTAGTGGTTATGAAATCCATCAACTTTTTTTTATCTGAGAATATCTTAAATTTCTTCCTCATTTTTGAAGGATAGTTTTGCATGATAATGGTTTCATGATTGATAATGTTTTTCTTTCAGTGTTTTGAATATGTTGGCCCACTCTGTTCTGACCTCCAAAGTTTTCTGGTGAGAAATCTGCTAATCCTATTGAGGATTCCTTAAATGTCATAATTTGTTTTTTTATTCCTGCTTTCAAGATTCTGTCATTGTCTTTTGCTTTGATAATTTGATTATAACGTGTCTTTTTGTGGGTCTCTTTGAAGTCATCTTACTTGGAGTTCACTGAGCTTATTGGATGCTTATATTCATATCTTTCATTAAATTGGGGAAGTTTTCAGCCATTTTTTCTCAAACGTTTTCCCTGCTCCTTTCTTTCACTGTTGTCCTTCTCAAATTGTCACAATGTGTTATTAGTCGGCTTGATGGTGTCCCACAAGCCCTTCAGGCTCTGTTTGTTTTATTCAATCATTTTTCTTTCTATTAGACTTGATAATTTCTATTGTACTTTTTTCAGGTTTGCTGATTCTTTCTTCTGCTTGCTTAAATTTGCCTTTGAGTCATTATAGTGCATTTTTCATTTTAATTATTGTGCTTTTAAGCTGCATATTTTCTTCTTGGTTTCTTTTGTTCTTGTTGTTTTCTGTATGTTACTGATATTTCCATTATGTCCACACATCATTTTCTTGCCTTCCTTTACATCTTCTTCTAGTTCTTTGAGCATCTTTAATTCACTTTCTAAAAAGTCATTGTCTGGTATATCTAACAGTAGGTATTTTTCAGGGAAAGTTTCTGTAGATTTATTTATTTTTCTTTTGAATGCATCATATTTTCCTGTTTCTTTGTATGTCTTCTGATTTTGTTGTTGACACAGGACATTTGAATCTAATTATATGGTAACCCTGGAAATCAGACTTTCCCTCTTCCCCAAAATTTGCTGTGTTTTGTTTTTGTGTTTTTGATTGTTGTAGGCTTTGTGCCAAGGATCAGTTTTAGGTATAAACTTAAGGTTGACCATGTATTTTCTGTGCCTTTTTTTTAAATATGTACAGTCACTTTTAGATTTTCTCCATATATGGAGTTGTTTTTCAGTGTCCTAGTCTTTACTGTCTGGCTCTAGAAAGGGGAAAAGTGAAAACAGAAAGGGGGAATAAAAGGACCCCAGCTCTATAAACCCCATTCAGAGGGTGAAGGGCTTGCAACAATGGAAGGAGGAGCAACAGCATTCACTGCTTGTCTCTGTGGTCATAATTGGTGATCAGTGCACAGATCTCTGATATTTGAACAACAGTGTCTTTTTTGCCCACCTTCTGCCAATGCAGTGTTTGTCTAGGTAGGGAGAAAGATTCCTTGTGCTTCCTACTCTTCCATCTTTCTAGAATCCTTCTCTATGTATGCATCTTTTAGTAATGCTTTTTCATGTGGAGTATATACATTTCTCGTAAGGTCACTAGGGTTTATTTTGAATTAGATTTTTTTGTCTATAAATTCTAATTTTAAATTCTTATTTTAAATAAGAAAGCTGTAGGTTTTGCTTTTTATTTATGTCTTGTATCTTTCTTAACCTTAAGGATTTTTTTCTTTTTTTTTTTTTTTTTTTTTTTTTTTGCTTTTGCTTGTTGACTCATTCTTTCCTCTCTTAAGGAAAATAGTTTATCATATATAAATACTGGCAGTTTTGTCTCTCACTTCTTATTTTTCATCCTTGTCAGGATTCACAGGTTTGGACCTCTACTTATATTGATGAATAGTAGGCATACTATTCTCTAATAGTGGGCAGACTCCCCTGGTTTTTATTGGGCCAATGGAATGTGATTGAATTCTGGAAGTAGACTGTAAGTAGAGGTCATTCAGACCATCTCCAGGCCTGACCCCTACTACATCCTTTTCCATCCCCCATTGCTTTGTCTTGTCTCCCGTTTAGGGTGGATGTCAACACTGAGGGCTTTTTGAGGAACTAAATGTTGATGTTGGTGAGTCTCGCCTGAATTGCTGTATCAAGCAGATCTCCTGTGCTTTCCCATTCCCATCTCCAACTGTGACTTGAAGAAGACAAAGTTCAATTCTGGGATTATTTGTAACACCTTCTAGCATTAATTCCCTGACTTGTATTTCTGCTGCTTTTCCTGTGGCCAGCATTTATTTTCTTTCTGATGTTAAGGGACTGTGTTACTAGCTCTCTTTTTTTCCATTTCTGTCAAAGAGAAAAATCAACTCTGTTGTTTGGAAGCCATTGAGATCTGTATTTCCTTTGTGTTTTTATAGCCATTTGGAGATGAACTATTTAGTCATTTTATAATCTGTGTAGTATAAGCTATGCAGAGACTTAAAAATTGGCTCAAATTTTCTTTTTTAATATATTTTTCTTAAGTTTAAGTACCAGGATGTATTTTCAGAGGAATATTTTAGAAAATAAGTCAGCATATATATCAATTATGTCAAGTATTTTAGGTGGGAAGTAAATTGATTTAAATCTAAAACACTATATTTTGGGAAATAAGGTTTTTTTGGTAAAATTATTTCTTACTCAGTATTGTTTATCAGTAAACAATGGATGCTTCATTATAATGATAGAAGTTAATGTTTTATAGCCCTCTGCAGATTGCATAGCAGTTTGAACTTTATGTGAGTCCTATAGGATAGACAGGACAGGTAGTTGTTTTATTTTTTTAATATGAAAGTGAGACTTAAATATTTTTCTTTATTTATAATGGAAAACACTGGGAAATAGCAATTGAAAAACCAGTATTTTTGTTTTGATTCTCATTATGCAAATTATTTTGGTCAATTCACCTATTAGGTCTTTTTGAAGTTAACATTTAACGTGAGCACAGCTTTCCAGATCATGAGCCGTAGTTTAACAACCAACCACAAGAGAAATTGAATAGAGGATATTATCATTCACAGGTCTCGGAGGGCCCATGTGGAAGGTAAAGGCAGAGTACATACAGAGGGAGAGGCCAAATGTGATCCTTTATTAGTGTCCGTATGTTGAGTGCTTTGGGGTTCCTGATCTTTGGCTAGATTGGTCATTCTATACCAAAAGAGAGTAATTTTGGCTTTCTCACAGGGGTCTCATCTGAGGGGTGCACAAGGCATTCAGATACTGGGGGTAAAAGGAGACAGCTGATCGCAAGGGTTATTGCGGAAGGCGTATCAAGAACTTACATTTGCTTGTGACTCTGTAAGCTGCTATCTGTGGTATGTGCCTGAATGAGGGGCCTAGGGTCAGTTTCAGGTTCTTGTAAGACTTTTGCCCATACAACACAGGTGTCAGGGCAGACATACCATGGAGTAGTTTAGTTAAAGTCTCAACATCACTCTTTTCTGAACATTAATGACTTCATCTAAAAAATAAAAGGACAATATGTAACCTCTCCTTCTCTTGAAAGTTATTGAGAAAAATCACCCTAAGTGACTGAAAGTGTTAATACTTTCTAACAAATGAAATATTTACTAAACGAAAAATGTATTCAGTTTTATAGCCCACAGATGTGAAATAATCTGAAAGCAAAAAACAAACAAAAATTCATAGACACTGACAACAGTTTAGTGGTTAACAGAGAGTAAGCAGGGAGAGGGGTGGTAGCAGAGGGAAAAGGGGGTCCAATATATAGTGATGGAAGGAGAATTGACTGTGGGTGGTAATATATAGATGATGTATTATAAAATTATACACTTGAAACCTATACAATTTTACTAACCAATTTCACCCCAATAAATTTAATAAAAATTTAAAAAAGGAAAAATGTAGAATCAATAGAAAGACAAGGCAAATAAAATATTTAAGAAACCATGGAAATATGTGCTGGTTACCTTGTTAGGGTCATAATATGCAGAAATGCCCTCAAATTTAGGAAATAAAACATTTTAATTAGAGTTCAATTTAAATTCAGTGTAATCATTAAAAAACCACTTTATCTTCAAAATTTGTAATAAGCTAATACATGTGCCCAGTATATGGTGGTGATTTTAGTACCATATTCATTTGTTCTAATTTTAGTTTATGACTTGAATGGCTAATTTCTCACTTTCAAGGGCAACTTTTTGAAAAAAATAAAAAGACCCTGAAATTTAATAGAACTATTTGTGGTTTTGATTTATATGTAACAATTTGTCTTTAATGGCTTTTATCAGAACCGCAGTATAGGATATTATATGTGTGTTTTTATTTTGACCATGTTATTAGAACCTATGTATACTTGAGGTGCAGTGGTTACATATAGGCTTGAAAATATATTAAGTTATACTTTTTGGATAAGATATATTATTAGAAAAGAATAGATTCCTATTTAAGGTTGAAAAGCAATATTCTAAGCCTCTGCCTTAAAAAGATGGAAAAAGAAGTACAAATCAAATTCAAACTAAATAGAACAGGGAAATAACAAATGTAAAAATAGAAATCAGTGAAATAGAAAATAGACAATAGAGAAAAATCATGAAAATAAAAGCAGTTATTTGAAAACATCCAGAAATTTATAAACCCCAAGCTAGATCAAGAAAAAGGAGACTAAAAATTACTAGTGCCAGAAATGAAAGAGAGATTGTCATTTTAGATTCCACTGTTATTAAAGTATAATAGAGGAATATTGATAGATCCCTAAAATTACAAATTATCAAAATTGAGACAAGAAGAAATAGAAAATTTCAGTATTCCTATCTCAAGACATTGAATAACTGATTAAAAACCTTTGCACCAACTAAACTCCAGCCCCTCTAGCTTCGTTTTATAAGACCAGCATTATCCTGATATCCAAATCAAAATATTACAAGAAAACTACAGACCACCAATTCTCATGAATATAAGATGCAAAACTGCTTAGGTAAATATCAGCAAATCTAAACCAGCATTACATAAAGGATAATGTAAAAAGACTAAGAAGAATTTATGCCATCAATGCTTGTTTCAACATTCAAAAAAATCACTCACATTATATTTCTCCACATTAACAGAATAAAGGATAAAAAAAAACCATAATCTTCTTAATGGAATTAGAAAAAGCATTTGATAAAATTCAATATCTATTCATAGTAAAAACTCAGGACACTATAAATGAAAACATGCTTAAACTGATTAAGATCATTTATGAAAACTTTTGTATCATATCATAATTAACGGAAAGACTGAACGTTTTCCCTATAATATCAAGTACAAAGAAAATGAAATTTAAAATAAAACCATTTATAATAGCGTTAAAAAGCATACAATAGGAATAAGTTTAAAATATGACAAATCTGTACAGTGAAAATTGCAAAACAGTTCTAAGAGAGAAAAAAAATCTAAGTGGAGACATATCCCACTTCAGTTCTTTCACTTCTCTCTAAATTGAATTATACTTTAATGTGACTGCAATGAATATCATAGCAGTCTTTTTTAAAAATTGAAATTGACATGCCTTATCTAAAATTTATATGGGGACACAAGATAGCTACAGCAGTTTTTAAGAAGAGTTGGAGGCTCAACACTATCTGATTTCAAGACTTGCTAAAAAGTAAAATGCTACAGTAATTAAGATGATGTGGTGGTGGCAAGATGACATACCCATCAATGGAACAAAATAGAGACTCCAGAAATACACCAAAATAGATGGCCAGTTGATTTCCTACAAAGATGCCAGGATAATTCAGTGATGAAAGGACACTTTTTTAATAAATTTGGTGGATCCACTGAAAATTTACATTGAAGAAAATGAATTAAGAGGCCGCAGACTAGGAGAAAATGTTTGTAGTACTTACTACCGTATTTCCCCGAAAAGACCTAACCAGAAAATAAGTCCTAGCATGGTTTTCCAGGATGCTCATAATATAAGCCCTACCCCAAACATAAGCCCCAGTCGAGATCGTCAGCCAGACGGACACATTTAGTACATCCCTTACAACACACAACGGACATACTGAATTATAAAATAACATATATAATTAAATATAAATAAATATTATTGACAATACTTAAAGTAAATGATAATATGAATCATAATTAAGTATTTGTAAATATGTAAGCGGGTGCCTTTGGACAAGAGGTAAACACCTATGTAAACAGATGAACTGGAGACTTGTTGCCCAATGACCAGTCGGAGTACAGACAGAACGCACAAACAACGTGCGCACTTGGTAATGAACGGACACGGTTGTGTCTAATATGAAGCTTCATAATTCAATTAGTCATGTGCTGTAATGGACGTACTTAATGCACTCGTGTGAAATAAATAAACGTTTTCAGAATTTTGGTGCCTACAATTTTCTGTTGCTTTTGTGTGGACCGTCATTCTTAACTGTCATCATTTTTGTTGCCACTCCTGTCTCATAAGTCTTCAGTTAACACTTGATTTAATGGTAGATTTAAAGGGAATAATACTTTGACCCCCAGACAAGATGAGTGCAAAAATAAAGAGCTATTCCATCAAGTATGAGAAAGGAATCGTGGAGGACTCCTGGGGTAAGAATCATAGTTTTCTGCAAAGAGAAGAAGTTGGATCTCCAAATGGTCCAAAAATGGTGAGCAAAGTATGATATAACCTCAGTCAACAGGTGGACGAGGGAAATGCTAAGAAGCTCAAGTGTGGATCAGATCGGCAGCCATTATTTCCTGAGCTGGAAAACATCATCTGTGAATGGATTGCTGACAGGAGACCAAAGGCTTTGCTTGTACACAGGGTTGATGCTCAAGCATTTGCCTTTGCAATGGCACCACATTAGAAATATCCCCAGAAGAATTCAAAGCATCACAGCGCTGGCTAGATGGCTTCCTTCAGCAATATGAACTGTCTCTAAGAAGATCGGCAACACTGTTCAAGCTGGAAGATACTTAAGTTATTAAACGTGCACTTGCATTCAAGTCCTTTGTTGATGGCATCAACTTTTCTAAATACCAACTCTCCAACATGATTGCTATGGGTGAAACTGCAGTGTTTATGGGCCGTGGATCTCAAATGACAATTGATCAGAGGGGTGCCTCGTCAATCTACATTCTCTCCACTGGTTACGAAAGTGCACGTGTTACCTGTATTTTGGCAATTCTTCTGGATGGAAAGAAAGTCCCACCTCTAATCATCAGTAAGGGCAAGAAAGATAAGGTTGAACATGTTTCAGGCATTTGTGTTCTTGAAACTGAAAAAGCCTGGTGCACATAAGCAGTTATAAGGAAGTGGGTTGATTTAATGCTGCCACTTGTTTTGCGAGGTGGCCAAAGAGGTCTGCTAGTCTGGGATTCTGCCAGCACTCACCACGCTAAAGACATGAAGAACTTCCTTGCAGAGAGAAGAAGAGATCAAATAATGATTCCCGCAGGAATGACTGCCTATCTCCAGACTCTTGATATTACAATCAACAAGCCATTCAGGGACCATTTGCACATGGAAATCAATGACTACGTTGAAAACAGAATGGAGAGAAATCAGCGTGGAAACTCTATGAAGCCTAGCCTGCAAGAGGTCGTGACTTGGGTGAAGAATTCATGGGCTAAAATCACTGACAGCTGTGTTGCCAATGCACTACGAGCAACTACATGGACAAGAAGTGTTCATTTAAGGAGAGCTCTATTGCTGGACATGAGAGGTTGGGACCAATGGTTCTACAAGAAATAAAGTCACAAGAATTTCAAGGCAGAATTCAGGTTTTGGAGAGTTATGAAGATGTTCCCGAAGATGCCATGACTGTATTTGAATAAATGTAGATTTTTGTACATGAATAAATGCATAAGTATAGATTGTTGTGTGTGAATAAATGTAGTATGTTGTACATGAAAAAATAAGACATCCCCTGAAAATAAGTCCTAATGCATCTTTTGGAGCAAAAATTAATACAAGACCCGGTCTTATTTTCGGGGAAATATGGTATGTCTCTCAAAGGACTTGTATCCAAAATATAGTATTACACTTCAATAATAAGTTAAGCAAATCAAAAAAAAAAGTGACAAGACTTGGCATTTTAAAGAAAGGCATATGTAATGCCAATTAGCACATGAAAACTACGACATCTTGAGGAAACTATACATTAAAACTATAATGTGATATCATTGTGCACACCCGTTAACAGCTCACTACTGAGACTCTTATCTCTCGTCTTCCTTCTTTTGCTGTATTCCCTCTCTTTAGTGTCCTTTTTTCCTAATTTGTGGTTTTCGTTTACTTGGGCTTCTGTTGCTTTATTGCTTGAGCTTACTGCTTTCCTCCTGTGTTTCCTTCCGTCTGTCTAGCCTACTTCCTGTTGACTTCATCAGTTTTCAAAAAACAAATAAATATAATCAGATATACTCTATTGTAGAGCAAAGCTGTTATATTGGTCTACCTCATTATCTGCTGACTTGTCAAATATCTGCTTTTTGGTTAAACATTGAATCCAATTAGGTATGACCTGAATATGGAGATTACAAGGGTAATAAAGTATCTGTTTCATTCATTGCTTTATACCCAGTGCCTAGACCAATACTTGTCACAATAAGGTGTCAATAAATGTTTGTTGAATGAATGAGCTGCCACAGGATGAAGCTGAATGGGGCTGCTTCACTTGTGATGGGGGAATGATATGCCATTTTCGGAATATGACCTTACTAAGTGACACTTTCAGGGAACTATGCAATTTTGTTCTTTTTGAAGATCTGGAATAGCCTAATACTTAAGATCCCTGACTCTGGAACTTGAGTCATGTTTTGAACCACAACGGACAATTTTACTGTATTTGTGACCTTGAGGAAGTGTTGCACTTTCCTGTAAATGGAGATAATAATATCAACCTCATAGTGTTGTTGTGGGGATTAAATAATTTAATCATGTCAGGTGCCTGGGAAGACGACTAGGCATATGGTATGATGAGAAAGTTCATAGTTGTTATTACTACTATTTTTATTGGTTTTATAGAAGAAACAACATTATTCCTGTCAGATAAAGAATGGAAGTCAATCTTCAGAGCCCATAATCTTTTATCAATGTGATTTTTTTTTTAAATTTTTTTTTTAGGCAAGCCCTTTCCCTTTTTTTCCTCCCCTCACTCCCCTTTTTAAAAGAAGGAACTAAATAACAGAGGTATTTAAACGTTTGAAATCACCATGGAATCTTAGAGAACGCTTTTAAGTCAGTAGAGAAAAGATCAGTAGAGAAAAGATACTCGCGTACAACAAAGACTTGCTCCCTGTCAGTTGCATCTTAATTTCCCTTTGTGGTAACTACTTTGTGTATTTTTTATTCTCAATTCCAGGCCCCTCCCTTAGAGCACAGGCATGCTCAGTGCCCTTAACCCTCACGTCTTTGATGCTCTCATTCATATCTTTTTTGAGGAACCTTTAATTATCAATCCCGGGACATCCTATAAATCTTCATTAGGAAATTCCTTCTGAACTTTTGCTGAAAAGTAGTTACTGTGCGCTGTGTGTACAGCAGCTGTTTGCCTAAGTTTAAAAAAAAAAAAAGTTGACCGTTTTAATTTGCTTTAAAAATATCCACTGGCACTGGTTCTCATTACAGATGTGTGGTTGTAACATTTCATTTTTAAAATGTGTATCCATCTTTTTTCAGTTCTAAAGGAGTCCAAAGAAACCATCTAAAACCTTAAAAATAACCACTAAACCTACAGTGTTTCTGGTTTTTAAAAATTCTCAAGGGAGGACATTTTTTATCTTGGACTTAAGCTTCATACAGGGTGGCCCATTTAAAAGAGGCCCTGTACACAGCCACATTATTAAATGGGAACTGTTTTAAATGGGCCACCCTGTAAATCAGGTTTTTTTTTCCAATGGATATTTACTTCTTTGCACGCTTGTGAGTTTAGCTCAAGTGTTCAGTTACTGTGCTTGATAAGCAGCCCTGAAATTTAAATTTGGGCACCTAGGTGACATTGAAATGCACAAATCTCAGTTCAGAAACATTAAAAAATTTTTAAGTTCATATTTTGAGAGATCATGTTTGGATCTCTTTGAAAATGTGGCCAACATTCTAGGCGAATCTCCTTTTTCAAAACATGTTTATAATGGATAAAAATACAAATAAGCTGAAAATGGAAACTTTAATATAAACAGTAATACAGCTTTGGACTTTCTTTTACTGGAAATCTTTAAAAACAGGAAAGATGTCCACTTTTCTTGGAACAGGTTGGGGTCAATAGTTCTTAATATTTTTAACCAAAATTTCCAAATACACATTATTCTTTTCAATACCCAAAAAATAAGTCTGTGCTAGAAATGAGATAGAAATAATATTTTATTTGAACTCTTGTGTGTCTGATCCAGGTTTTGCTCAAGCCTGCCCCCAAAATTTGAAGGGCAAAGAGCAAGAATCTAAATGAAGACCTATGTACCATATGTCATTATACGTGTATCCCTAACGTCACAAAAGAGAAAGAGAAAGATGAAAGTGAATCTTTGGCACTATTTGGAAATGGTACTTTGTAACGTAAGAACCTCTTGCATTCATGCTGTCTGAGAGGAGGATTTGAGAACCTTTGCGTTTCTACCACTTAATCCTCCCATCTCCCCAGAGCAGTGTGCGTTTCCCATGTCAGTAGTAACACAACCCACAAACTTTCTTGGCATTCTGATGTGGTAGCCTTTTGTTTGAGAAACGTGGAGAAACCTAAGGCCCAGATGATTTGAGTTATGTGCCAGTGGTGAGTGTTGATGTTGTGTAGAATTCTCAGGCTCAGGGTAGAATTCTCTCTTACTACATCTTAAGGTAATAGTGTTAAACCGTAGTATAAATTTAATTGATTGATTATAGAAATCTCAACTTCTACTTTAAATATAAATGGAATCTGTGTCTCCAGATTGGTACCTAGTATGACTCTACTAATTTACTGCCAAAGGGGTCATTTAATACATTTTCCTAACTCCTAACTGATTTTTACCCAAACAAGTTTTTCTTATCTTAGTATATTGTGGGTCATTATAATCTTGGGACTATGGTTAATGGCTTGGATTAGAACCTACCACCTTGTTTTAATTCTACACATTATAGAAAATAGTACTTTGGGAAAAAGAGATTAGAAAAGATTCCAGATAAAGTGTTTGTACAAATTGGAAGCCTTAGGAGGAAAAACAAAATAAGGAGTTGTAACACTAAATATGGCCTAGATCAATCAGCTTCCTCTAGGCAAATGTAAAGAAACTCAAATTAAGGGTAAGTTCTGTTTAACACTCCTAGTAAACTCAAGTTTTCAGGGATGGTCTATGAAAACATAGAATGAAGATAACAATTGATATCTTGTAATTTGAGTCCTTTGTTAATACTCTTAAAATAGCCTACATTGTGTGAATCAAAGTTGAATAAATGATTGGTATATACTCTTAAAATAACAAAAAAGGCAACCTAACAACTTCGTGGTAGCCTTGATCCTGCTGAGCTACTTTATTTTCACTGAGTGGCCGCGATCCAAGACTGTGCCCCAAGGATTCTTTTTTTTCTTAGCGAAGTGAGGCTGTGCTCACATTTAAGTCATTAACATACCATTTAATGAAAATATTAAAGCATAACTACCGTAAGAAAAAGCTCTTGAGTAAGGTAGGTGTGCTTTTGTGTGCTTTAAGAAAAATATGGTTCCTTTTGTTCTTTAATGTGAAGCTCTGTCTTGAAAAAGAAAAAAGAAAATTGTCATAGATCCAAATCAACTTCCTGGTTGCTTATGTTACCTCCCTTTGGGAAGAAGGTGGTCTTAGTGGTCATTTCTTGGATTACTCATGGGTAATGAGCAGAGATATGGCATATGGACATTGAGAGCACCAGGGTCCCTAACTGCAGCAACCTAATTAATTACTCCTCTGCTTTTAGGTATGATTCTGTCTTTTCTTCTGTTTGTTAGCTGTCTATCGAACCCAGAACATCTGCTTTGAAGTACTGAGGGAAAAAAACAAGGAATCACTTGTTCAGTAGCCATATCATGCAAAGAAAGTTTCATTTTAACATGACAATTTTAATGTGTTGTTCATTTTATTTCATTTATTAGACTTTTGTTCTAATTTGTTAGACTAATTTGTTAGTCTAATTTGTTAGACTTTCATTTATTAGACTGTTGTTCATTTATTAGACTTCATATTTTTGTTCATTAAATGATGACATGTTACTTGAGTACTGTAGTGATAGTCTTACAAAGTGAAAAACATTCTTAGGACTCTATGTTTGTGTATTAGTTTCCTAGGGCTTCTGTCACAAAGTACCACAAACTGGGTGGTTTAAAACAACAGAAATTTGTTCTACAGTTCTGGAAGTACAGAATCAAGTGGTTGGTAGAGCCATGTTTGTCTGAAGTCTCCAGAAGAGAATCCTTCCTTGTCTCTTCCAGCTTCTGATGTTTGCAGATAATCCTTGACATTCCTTGGCTTTTAGATGCATCACTTGGGTCAGATTGCCATCTTCTCCGTGTGTCTTCATATGGTCCTCCCCGTGTGTGTCTGTCTCTATGTCTACATTTCCCTTTTTTGTAAGTCACGAGGGCTCATCCTCCTGACCTTGTTTTAGCTTCATTGCCTCTGTAAAGACCCTGTTTCCAAATAAGGTCATATTTCGTGGTACTGGGGGTTAAGACTTCCATGTTCTTTTTTATAACCCGTAACTGTTTTTTAAAAACTTATTTTAAATGTGAATATACAATATTTCAAATATCGATAAGCTGTGCAGTGCAGCTTAAATAACAGTATGATGCCTAATTACTTGTTGTTTTCTACATATTTTGACAAAATAATGGTGTGGTTTTTTTGTCAGAAAATGGAACAACTTTCTTGCATATACTAACTACATAGTAACTTCATTACATGAGTTCTCATCATCCTTAGATCCTAGCTCAAGATCCTGTTTCTTACTCAAAGAAGCCTTTCTTCATGATTCTAACATATTTTCCCCTGTCCTTTCTGATACCAGTAGCAATTATGGTTGGTACCTGCTGGAGTCATTCTACGTTAACGTATTATTTGGTGTTGGTGTTTGATTATACTAGAGACCAACAGACGATAGCCTGAGGTCCAAATCCTGACAGCCACCTGTTTTTGCGCATTATGGTAACGGAGGATGGTTTTTACATTTTTAAATGGTTGGGAAAAACAACAACAAAAGAATAAGAAATATTTTGTGATGTAACAATTATGTGAAATTCAAATTTTAATGCTCATTAATAGTTTTACGGAAACATAGCCATAGTCATTCATTTATTTATGGATTGTCAGTGGCTGCTTTGGTGCTGCAACTGTAGTTGTGTAATTGCAACAGTGACGTTATGGCCCAAAATGTGAAAATACTTATTATGTGACCTTTTCTAGACAATGGTTGCTGACCCTGGATTATACCAGTAGTTTATTCCCAACTTGTTAGTCTACCTCACACATTTTTTTTTTTAACGTAGGTAATATAATTACACATGTTTGACTAAAAGGTACAATTGTACTTGTTTATCTATTTGCTTATTTACCATTGTGCTGTATATAATTTTTAGAGTTCACAAAGGATTATTGTTATTCATGTTTGTGCTCCCTAGTTTCTAAAGGAGAGGGCTTTCATCTTGATGTTCAATGAATACTGTTAAACTCAATTAAATTTATATCTAGATTAAGGTGTTTGGTAGACAATAATAACCTCTTATCTAATAGCAGACCTAGAGTGTTTAGCTGATGTAAAGAAATTTATCCCAGGTCCTCCAACATAATAATGACAATGCTGAAAATACAGCATATATAGACTTTAAATTTCCAACTTTCACCTTCGATATACAATCCAACATGAAAGAATTTAACAGCTTGCAGATCATTATTATTCTGGTTAACTGCATATGAGACTTTAATATTCAGTGTGATTTAAACTTAGAAAATACACATGAAGTGTTCTGCCTTGTTTAATTTGAAAATATCTTTTGATGTATCTCGTCTTCAACAATACTCCCAATTTGTTTCCTTTTCACAAATATTAGAAACAGAACTCTTTTATGGGGGTAAGAGCAACTCTCTCTTCTGTCTTTCTTGTTGTAATTATCTATGTGGTAATTTAGCCTTAAGGCTGAACTTTGTTCAAGACATTAGGATAAAAGTTAGTTACCAAAATAAAATTAATGAGGGTAGATTTTATACTCTTTCAAAGTCCACTGTTTTTGTTTTTTAGCAAATAGATTTAAGAGACAAGTATTTGTATTTTATAATTTTTAATAAATAAAAATAGGAATATTTTTAAAAATATAAATGCTTTTCTTATTCCAAAGATGCTGCCAAATTGTTCTTAAATTAAGATTTTTAGAGAGAAAAATATATAAAGTGTATATGATTTTAAGAAGATTGAGGTGGTTAAACTGAATTCAAGCAAGGTTTTCTTGTTACCTGTTATTTCATTTTTAAATTTTTTTTAATAGTTTCAAATGTACAAAACAATGTAATAGTTAGACATTTATACCCCTCACAAAGTGATAACTCCCCTCCCCCAATTTACTACCCCTCTGACATCCTATATAGCTGTTACAATTCCACTGACTCTATTCCCTATGCTGTACTTTACATCCTGTGACCATATATATTTATATACATATATACAAAATTGTAGTTGACATTCATTATTCACCTTCAGCTTCAGGTGTACAGTGCAGTGGTCATTAATCTTCACCATCCATGTTATGTGTTATTCTCATAACATATAGTAAAAGTGCTACAGGCAGCTTTTTAGTTTTCTACTCCCTCACCATTTCCCCACCCCCACCCCACCCCACATCTGGAATAGTGTTGTAGGCTATTGCATTTTAACAGCATAATGAAGGTGACACCTGTGTAAAAGATAGTAAAGGTAAACACATAAATTTGGCATTTTCTTTTTTGTTTTTATGTTTAGTTTCAGGTGTGCAAAACAACATAATGATTAGACATTTACACACCTCACAAAGTGATAACCCCAACAAGTGTACTACCCATCTGATATCATGCATAGCTATTATAATCCCATTGACTATATTCCCTATGCTGTACTTTACATCCTGTGAAAAAATATATATATGTAATTATAGTTGACCTCAATATTACTTTATATTAGTTTCAGGGGTACAGTGTAGTGGTTAGGCATTTATATAATTTATGAAGTGATCCCCTGGTAAGTCTAGTACCCATCTGACACCATACATAGTTTTTACAACATTATTAACTATATTCCCCTTACTGTATATCACGTCCCCGTGACTGTTTTGTGACTACCCATTTGCAGTTCCTAATCCCTTCACCTTTTTCACCCATCCCTCCTACCCCCTCCCATCGAGCAACTATCAGTTTATTCTCTGTATCTATGAATCTATTTCTATTTTCTTTGTTCGTTTATTCTGTTCTTTAGATTCTACATGTAAGTGAGGTCATATGGTATTTGTCTTTCTCAGTCTAACTTATTTTACTTAGCATAATATCCTTTAGGTTCATCCATGTTGTTTCAAATGGTAAGACTTCATTCTTTTTTATGGCCAAGTAATACTCCATTGTATAAATGCACCACAGTTTCTAGATCCAGTCGTCTACCGATGGTCATTTCGGTTGTTTCCATGGCCTGGCTATTGTGAATAGGGTGCATATATTTTTCGAATTAGTGTTTTGGGTTTCTTTGGATAAATACTCAGGAGTGGAGTTGCTGGGTCATAAGGTAGTTCTATTTTTAACTTTCTGAGGAACCTCCATACTGTTTTCCATAGTGGCTCTACCAATTTGCAATCCCACCAGCAGTGCGCAAGGGTTCTCTTTTCTCCTCATCCTCGCCAACACTTGTTTGTTGATTTATTGAGGATAGCCATTCTGACAGATGTGAGGTGATATCTCATTGTGATTTTTATTTTCATTTCTCTGATGATTAGTGACATTTAGCTTTTTTTTTTTGTATGTCTGTGTGCCATCTGTATGTCCTCTTTGGAGAAATGTCTATTTCGGTCCGCTGCCCATTTTTTAAATTGGATTATTTGGCTTTATTAGTGTAGAGTTGTATGTGTTATTTCTAAATTTTGGTTATTAACCCCTAGTGATATCAGATGTATCATTGGCAAATATCTTCTCCAATTCAGTAGGATGTCTTTTTGTTTCGTTGATTTCCTTTTCTATGAAAAACCTTTTTAGTTTGATGTAGTCGCCTTTGTTTATTTTTTCTTTTGTTTCCCTTGCTGGAGGAAATATATCAATAACAATTTTACTAAGGGTAATGTCTGAGAGTTTACTTTCTATATTTCCTTCTAGAAATTTTATGGTTTCGGGCCTTATTTAATTGTTTAATCCATTTTGAATTTATTCTTGTATATGGTGTAAGAAGGTGGTCCACTTTCATTTTTTTGCATGTGTCTGTCCAATTTTCCCAGCACCATTTATTGAATAGACTATCTTTACCCCAGTGTAAATTCTTTACTTTTTGTCACAGATTAAATGACCATATAGGCATGGATTTATTTCTGGGCTCCTTATTCTTTTCCATTGATCTGTGTCTCTATTTTTATGCCAGTATCAGGCTATTTTGATTACTATGGCCTTGTAGTATAATTTCATATCAGGTAGCATGATATCTCCTGCTTGTTTTTCTTTCTCAGGATTGCCATGGCTATTTGGGGTCTTTTACAGTTCCATATAAATTATAGGATTATTTTTTCCAGTTCTGTGAAAAATGACATTGATATTTTGATAGGGACTGCGTTGAATTTATATATTGCTTTGGGTAATATGGACATTTTAACTATATTAATTCTTCCTATTCATGATAATGGTATTTGTTTCCATTTAATTGTGTTTTCTTTACTTTCTCTCTTCAGTGTCTATAATTTTCTGAGTAAAGGTCTTTTACTTCCTTGATTACCTTTATTCCTAAGTATTTTTTTTGATGCAATTGTAAATGAGTCTTTTTTTTTTAATTTATTTTTATTTATTGGGGTGACAATTGTTAGTAGAATTACATAGATTTCAGTTGTGCAATTCTGTATCACATCATCCATAAATCACACTGTGTGTTCACCACCCAGAGTCAGCTCCCCTTCCATCACCATACATTTGATCCCCCTCACCCTCATCCCCCACCCCCCAACCCCCTTACGCTCTGGTTAAATGAGTCTTAATTTCTCTTTCTGACAGGTTGGTATTAGTGTATAAAAATGTAACCGATTTCTGAATGTTAATTTTGTATTCTGCTACTTTATTAAATTCATTTATCAGTACCAATCGTTTTTTGGTAGAATCCTTGGGGTTCTTTCTGCAGTATCCTGTCATCTGCAAGTAATGACAATTTTACTTCTTTCTCATTTGGATGCCTTTTATTTCTTTTTCTTGTCGGATTGCTGTGGTTCGGACTTCCAATATTATGTTGAACAAAAGTGGTGAAAGTGGGTATCCTTGTCTTGTGAATTCACAAGTGACGTGAATTGTAGGTCTTTTTCTCATCTAACAGGCACCCTACCTGTCTGCCTTAACGTTTTAATCTGCTCTCCCAGTATCAGCGTGTGTGCCCCCTTAAATTGCACACCATGGGGAAGACTCCTTGGAATCTGAGATCCCAGTGAAATCAGATGGGAGGTGAAACCCACCTAAATAGCTGTTCATCATCACCTGGATGTTTTTCCATAGAATGTTTTTTTCTTCAGCAAGACTCTTCTTTAGATTTTTCCCTCCTTCCCTCATTTCCACATACATATATTTCGTACCCACATACAGCTGGTATTGTGTTCACTGCTGAGAATACAAGTTTAAATAAGACGTGGTCTCGCCTCTGAAATATAGGGAAGAAGAGATAAGTACAAAAGTATAATGTAATATATGCTCTGATAAGTGCTAGGGAAGCATCTAGGTGGGTGGATCTGTTATTAGGTTGGTGCAAAAGTAATTGCGGTTTTTGCAAATTTTTTTTTTAACCTTTTAAACCTCAATTACTTTTGCACCAGCCTATATTTATTGCCACAATTATACTGCATAATAAAAAGACATAAAATCTCAGTTAGCAAAACTTCAGCCCTTATGTTTATGTGTGTAGGATAGTAGATTAGGCAGCTTTACCAGTCTTGACTGGGTTTTGTCATCTGAATGTCAGCTGACTGTCAGCCCATTCAGCCAATCTAGGATACCTCACCTGGGAGAACTGGGGTGACCCAGCTCCGCTCCATGTGTCATTAGTCGTCCAGCTGGGGCACGTTTTCATGACAGTGGCAGAGTACAAGAGCACAATTTGCAATGTAAGTGCTTCCTCATCTCTGCTTGCTGATATCCGCTAGCATCTTACTGACCAAAGCATACAGCATGGTTGAGCTCATAGTTGTGGTGTGAAGACATTTAAAGTTACTTGACAATGGGAATTGATACAGCATGTGGTAAATAAAGAGTTAGGGCTATCAATGCAATATACCACAGAAGAATATGTAAATTAAGCTGGGGATTAGGGAAAATTTCCCAAGTTTGGTACGCCTTGAACTAAATTTCGAAGTAAATTAGTTGAATGAAAGAAGAAGCAAAGACATAGTTGGCAGAGAGACCATCACATACAAAGATCCAAAAATGTGAAACTCAATGTGTGGTCAGTTTTCTACAGATAGTTTATGTCAGGCAGGAAGAAAGGATGCATGGCTAAAGAAAAGGCCAGAACCAAGGACAGAAGCCAGATATCAAAACCTTTTATATAATAAGCAAAAGAGTTTGAAAGTTGTAGGATTCTGTGATGTTTCTAAGTCTACGTGTTAATTACTATTTTATTGATGTTAATTATTATTAATATTTGTATTTTCTACCCCAGAGCTAGTTCTTACGAAGATATTGAATAATATACAGTCTGGTGACTGGTAGGGTACATAGATGTATGTTTTTATGAATATTTTTAGTTCATTTAGGACTGCACATGTTATTCATTGTAAGCTGCTAAAAATATAGACTAAACTTTTCATAGTATAATTTAAGGATTATATATGAGTTTCAGTGATAGTGTGTGTAAACATCTATAAAAGATTCTTATTACATGCCAAAATTTTAAAGTCATAGAGTGTAAGCTAAAATAAAACCAAAAGATCATTCATTATATCCTCTTAGTGGTAGCAGAATTGTTATATATAATTAAATTTTAACATGTTTCTCATGTTATCACTATTTTTTATCTATGTTCAGGAGGACAGACTTAAAATGCATTTCTTCTGGGCATACTAAATTCCATTTTGATTTGAGGAAAATTGTGGAGTCTAGAGGTAAACTTTTTATTAATTTTCTCAGAACAAAAATGACTGGTCATTGTTCAGTTTACATATTCTAGAAAGACAATTGTCTTGTACACTTCCTGATTGAAACTGAAGCCCTTTGTGAAGGAGCAAATGGAATGTATTATGTACTGCAACTGGAATATATTATGTATTTTCCTGTTGGCAGTCATGAATATTTGCAAAATTAATTTTCAAGTTGCTTAATTGGTAATATAACAACTTTGCAGTGTTTTCCTTTTTTAAAATTTAAAAGTTTATTTCGTCATCATTACAGTCTACGAGACTAAAACTATTGTTTTGGGTGACAAATTAAATCCTGGAACTATAAGTACATTGGGGACAGATTACAACAGTGGTATTAATTATTACCAGGTGATTTTTCTAAAATGCTATTTAAGGACGTGTGATTAAGTTATAATTTTGGCATGAGTTTGCTTCATTTAAAAAATGATGGAGGAAGGGAGATACTAATCTTTACACCCTGGTGAACTTGACATCAATCTCAACAAAAATTCTGGCATCTTTAATTACTAGGAAATTGCATGAGTTCACAGTTCACCGAGTTTAATAATTTCCCTTTATGGTAGGGTAATGTCATGTTCTTATGGATGAGATGGAGAATTATAGTGGAGACAAAGGCAGCTTGATAGTTGATTCAGCTCTTCCTAGCTCACAAAGTGTGATCTGTCGTTTCAAGGATGTCTGTTAGCTACAGGGCTTTATATGGGGCCTTTGACTTGTTCAAAAAGAGGTTTTCATTCCTTTTGTTTTTTAAAAGTTTCAGAACCTTTTTCTTCTAATGAAAATTTGTGCAGGACCTCATTCTATAAACCAAATAAATGTTGAATTACTTTGGTTCAAATGATTATTGGAAATAGTGATTGTTTGAAAAGGTCTTTCCAAGGATATGCCAGTTAAGTAGAGACATAAATGATAAGAAGTGAGAAATATTTAATCTTGAAGACCTTAAAGGATGCTTGGTTCCTTCAAGTAGATTAGTGGTTGCCTTGGGCTGGGGATGGGAATATGAATTAACTGCAAACGGGCAGGAGGCATCTTTTTGGAATGATGGTAATGTTCTAAAAATGGATTGTGGTGATGGTGGAACAGCACTGTATATTACAAAGAAAGTCACTGAATTGTATACTTTAACCATGTGACTTTTATGGTATATAAATGGTATCTCAGTAAAACTTTATAAAAAGACACAGTTTACCTGAAAAAATTTTAAGCAAGCTTTCTTCATATTTTTGAAGACCTGTCACATGTAAAGGATAGATTTGATATTTCATGTAGTTCTTAGTCACAAAAACTAAGCCCAGTGTGTGAAAGATAACAAAGAAAGATAATTTCACTTACTATAAGAAATATCTCTCCAAGAGGGGTAAGGACAGGCATAGTGATACTGGGTTATAGGGTCTGTGAGAGACTTAAGTGACAATTTATCTAAGTATGCCAGGCACATGTAAAGCAATGAATGTTTGCTCTTCAAAGAAAAATAAAGTACAGGTATATATGTATGTATGTGTGTAACGTGTTTGCATGTATGTATATAAATGTGTGTCTGTAATTTTAAGAGAAAGCAAATGTGCCAAATGGTAACAATTGTCTATTCTAGGTGAATGATATATATGTAAGTGTTCATTGTATTGTTATTTCACTTTTTCTTTTGCTTTAAATCTTTCAAAATAAACAGTTAAGAGGGAAACGAGAGGAAGAGTGGTTAGGCTGTCTGGGTTGTGAAATATAATGAAACCATCATTCAATATCTGAAATAAAGAAAACTGGATTTATCATTTCTTTACCATAAAGGAAAGGTATACGCGTATATGCTCGTAGGCTGGTCATGCACAATCTCTCGGCAGGGAGAGATCTCATGCTGATCTTACGTCGAGTTTTGGGGAAGCATGGAGTTCAGGGATGGGCGTTGTTCTCCAGGTGGGCCTCATCTAGAAGACAGGTTACTCGGGTGAGACTGTTGCACTCAGAGGCCAGTTAATTGGAGTGAGTCTGTTCCTGAATGACTTTTGGAAGTGAGGAGCTGCCATTGTTAGGTGATCCACTGACGGGCTTTGATACTGGTTCTGATGACTGCTTTCCATAGCTGCTGAAAAATCCTTCATTTGTGGGAACTGCAAAAATTCTCAGCCAGGGTAAAATGTAGTGCCTGACATGATGTAGGCCTACAGTAAATATTTGTTCAATGAGTAAAGAGTTAAAAAGAAAATTGTTTGGTGTTAGTCACCACCATCACCTATCTCATTGTTTAAAACTGAAGTGCTTTGAAGTCCTAACACCTTAGGCTGCAGCTTAGTTTGAATCCTATCACTAAAGTGCTTATGTCATTATCAAAGTCCTTTTGCCTACTTTAGTATTGCCTAAATTGATTTTCAATGCTATATACCTAACTGGGTTTAGAAAAGTGATTACATACGCAGTAAATACGTTGAAAAACAAACGTTTCTTTCCCTCAGAACTTCTCCCAGTATCTAATATGGTAACATGTGTTGCAAATCTAGAGAAGAATAAAACATAAGGCATTTTCTAAGCTCCTTTAACTATATATAGAATGCTTTTTTTTCTGGACAAGATCAATTTGGGAAGTGCTGTACAGTATGCCACGTTTATCCATTTTGCTAATTTTCTCAGTGTCTGTATAATGCAAAACTCTTCTCTCTCTCTCAGTGACTTTCTCACAGCATGTAATTCTGAAGCTTGCTTTTGCTAATAACATGAGCAAATCTCTTAACTTTCTTGAATCTGTAATTCCCAGTCCATGAAATGTACTTGAAAATTTGGGTGAAATTTGTGATTATAGTGTGTCTATATCCAATGTTATAGAAAGTTAATTTTGACTGTTACATTTCAGCAACAATGTGATAGTTAAATCCTTGTGTTATTAAATGTTTTGGGGGCATAAAGGGACTGAAACAAAATTTTTGGAATTATTACATATCTCTCTACGAAACTTAAAATTATTTTTAATGTATTTTTAATTTTCAAATTTATTTTTCAGTTACAGTTGACATACAATCTTATATTAGTTTCTGGTGTACACCATAGTGATTATGCATTTATATACCTTACAAAGTGATCGTTTTGACAAGTCTATTATTGACTATATTCCCTATGCTGTATTTTACATCCCCATGACTATTTTTATAATTGGTAATTTATACTTCTTAATCCCTTTCACTTTTTATACTCGTCCCTCCCAGATCCCTTCCCATCTGGTGGCCTTCAGTTTGTTTCTGTATCTATGAGTTTGTTTCTGTTTTGTTTGTTTATTTTGTTTTTTAGGGTATACTTAAAAGTGAAATCATGGTTCTCCTTCCATCACCATATATTCGATCCCCTTTACCCTCATCTCCCACCACCCCCCTTTACCTTCTGGTGACCACTAAACTATTGTCTGTGTCAATGAGTTTTTGTTTGTCTTATTCGTTTGTTGCTTTCAGTTTTATATCCCCCATTATGAGTGAAATCATATGGTTCTTGACTTTTTCTGTCTTACTTCACTTACCATAATCTCAAGATCCATCCATGTGGTCACAAATGGCAGGATTTCATCTTTTCTTATGGCTGAGTAATATTCTGTGTTATATATGTACCACATCTTCTTTATCCAGTCA
The DNA here is from genome assembly GCF_004115265.2 of Rhinolophus ferrumequinum. Taxonomy (NCBI): domain Eukaryota; kingdom Metazoa; phylum Chordata; class Mammalia; order Chiroptera; family Rhinolophidae; genus Rhinolophus; species Rhinolophus ferrumequinum. The sequence goes on along the minus strand of NC_046286.1, from coordinate 14,221,383 downwards.
CCTGGAAGGATACTTTAGTTTCCTTATCTTGGTCACCGTGGATAATGCTGCAAATAACATAGGAGTACACGAGATATCTTTACAGATAAGTGTTTTCAGATTTTTTGAGTAGATACCCAGAAGAGGGATTGCTGGGTCCTATGGTAATTCTATTCTTAACTTTTGAGGAACCTGCATACTGTTATAGTGTCTGTACCTATTTACATTCCCACCAACAGTGTATGAGGGTTCCTTTTTCTCCACAGTCTCGCCAACACTTATTATTTGTCTTGATAGTCATTCAAACAAGTGTGAAGTGAGGTGATACCTCATTTGGTTTTGATTTGCATTTCCCTAATACTTGTGAAGTTGAGCATGTTTTCATATATCTGTTAGCTGTTTTTTATCTTCTTGGGAGAAGTGTCTGTTCATGCCCTCTGTCCATTTTTTAATTGGATGCTTTGTTTTGTTGTTGGGTTGTATGAGTTTTTGATATATTTTGGATATTAGCCCTTTATCGGAGACGCTGTTTGCAAATATCTTCTCCCATTCGGTTGGTTGCCGCTTTATTTTGTTGATGGTTTCTTTTGCTGTATAGAAGCTTTTTAGTTTGATATAGTTCCATTCATTTATTTTAGCTTTTACTTCCTTTGTCTTTGAGGTCAAATTCATAAAATGATCTTTGCACCTAAGGTCTGTAAGTTTAGTACCTATGTTTTCTTCTATGCAGTTTATTGTTTCAGGTCTTATGTTTAGGTCTTTCATCCATGTTGAGTTAATTATGGTGTATGGTGACAGAGAGCAGTCTAGTTTCATTCTTTTGTACATGGCTTTCCAATTTTTCCAGCACCATTTATGAAGAGGATGTCTTTTCTCCATTGTATGCTTTTGTCTCCTTTGTCAAAAATTATCTGTCCATATATTGTGTATGTGGGTTTATTTCTGGGTTCTCAGTTCTGTTGTACTGGTTTGTGTATCTGTTTTTCTGCCAATACCATGCTTTTTTATTGCCGCTTTGTAGTATAAATTGAAATAAGGGAATGTGATAACCTGTGGCCTTGTTCTTTTTTTTTCAGGATTGTTTTGGCTGTTTGGAGTCTTTTGTGATTACATACAAATCTGATGATTTTTTAATTTTATTTCTTTTAAAAATGCTATTGGGCTTTTGATGGGGATTGCATTAAATCTCTATATTGCTTTGGGTAATATGACCATTCTAATTATGTTGATTCTTCCAATTCATGAACATGGACTCTTTCCATTTCTTCGAGTCTTTTTCAGTTTCTTTTAATGTTGTCTTCCATTTTTCAGTGTTTAGGTCCTTCACATCATCTATTAATTTATGTCTAGGTATTTTATTTTTTTTGTTGCAATTGCAAAAGGAAGTGTATTTTTCATTTCTTTTTCTGAAATTTCATTGTTAGTGCATAGGAATGCAGTGGATATTTGTACATTGATTTTGTATCCTTCATCTTTATTGTATTTGTTTATTATTTCTACTATATTTTTGGTGGAGTCTTTAGAGTTTTCTATGTTAACAATCATGTCATCTGCAAAAAGTGACAATTTGGCTTCTTTATTTCCAATTTGGATGCCTTTTATTTCATTCTCTTGCTTAATTCCTCTGGCTAGGACTTCCAATACTGTGTTGAATAACAGTGGTGATAGGGGACATCCCTGTCTTATTTCAGATTTTAGAGGAAAAAACTTTCTGTTTTTCATCACTAAGTATGATACTACCTGAAGGTTTGTCATATATGGCCTTGATTATATTGAGGTACTTTCCTTCTGTACACATTTTATTAAGTGTTTTAATTATGACTGAATGTTGTGTCTTGTCAAGTCCTTTTTCTGCACCTATGGATATGATCGTATGATTTTATTCTCTGTTCTGTTTATGTGGTTTGTAACATTGATGTATTTGTGTATGTTGAACCATCCTTGCATCCCTGGAATGAACCCCACTTGGTTGCAATGTATAATCTTTTTAATGTATTGTTGTATTCAATTTGCTAGTATTTTGTTTAGGATTTTTGCATCTGTATTCATCAGAGACATTGGTTTGTAGTTTTGTTTTTTGTGTGTCATGCTTGCCAGGTTTTGGTATCAGGGAAATGTTGGCCTCATTAAATTAGTTAGAAAGTATTGCCTCTTCTTCAATTTTTGGAAGAGTTTGAGAAGGACAGGTGTTAAATCATCTTTGAATGTTTGGTAGAATTTACTAGTGAAGCCATCTGGTCCTGGACTTTTGCTTTTGGGGAGGTTTTGGATGAATGTTTCAATTTTCTTACTGTTGATCAATCTATAGATTTTCAAGTTCTTTGTGATTCAGCCTAGGAAGGCTATATATTTTTAAGAACTTGTCCTTCTAAGTTATTGAATTTCATGGCATATAATCCTTCGTAATATTCTTGGATAATTTTTTGTATTTCTGTGTTATCTGTTATAACTGCTCTTTTATTTCTGATTTTGTTTGTATCTTTTCTCTTTTTTCCTTAGTGAGTCTAGACAGAGGTTTTTCAATTTTATTAATATGTTTAAAGAACCAGATCTTTGTTGTATTAATTTTTTTCTCTTCTCTTTTCCTTTTCTATTTCATTTAATTCTGCTCTAATTTTTATTCTTCCCTTCCTTCTGCTGACTTTGGGTTTCATTTGTTCTTTTTCTATCAATAGTTCTTTAAGATTAATGTTAGGTTGTTTATTTGGGATTTTACTTGTTTTTGAGATAAGCCTGTAATTATATAAATGTTCCTGTTAAACTGCTTTGCGATGTCCCAATAATTTTGATACAAAGTATTTTCATTCTCATTTGTTTCTATGTGTCTGTTGATCTCTCCTTTTATTTCTTTTGTCACCCAGTTGTTCTGTAATAGTATGTTGTTTAACCTCCACCTAGTTTTGGTTTTTCCTGTTTCCCCCCCGCCCCCCCCCCCCCCCCCCCCGCCCCCAGTTGGATCTCTGGTTTCACAGCATTGTGGTTGGAGAATATGCTTGGTGTGATAGACCACATATTGGGACACAAAACTAGCCTCAGCAAATTCAGTCTGATTTATTTCACTTAGCATAATACCTTCTAGGTTCATCCATGTTGTTGCAAATGGCAAGATCTCATTCTTTTTTATGGCTAAATAACATTTCCATTGTATATATGTTCCACATCTTCTTTATCCATTTGTCTTGATGTTGTTTCCATTCATTGACTACTGTAAATAATGCTGCAGTGAACATAAGGGTGCATATATCTCTTTGAATTAATATTTTGTATTTCTTTGCATAAATACCCATGAATTAATATTTTGTGTTTCTTTGGATAAATACCCAGAAGTGAAATTACTGGGTCATAAGGTAGTGATATTTTTTAATTTTTTACGAACCCCCATATTGTTTTCCATAATAGCTGCACCAATTTGCAATCCCATCAACAGCACAGGAGGGTCCCCTTTTGTCCTCATCCTCACCAGCAGTTGTTGTTTGTTGATTTATCGATTATATACATTCTGACAGGTGTGAGGTGATACCTCATTGTGATTTTCATTTGCATGTCCCTGATGATTAGTGATGTTCAGCATTTTTTCATGTTTCCATTGGCCATTTGTATGTCATCTTTGGAGTCATTTCTATTTGTGTCCTCTGCCAATTTTTAAATTGGATTGTTTGTTTTTCTGATGTTGAGCTGTTTAAGTTCTTTATATATTTTGGATATTAATCCCGTATCCTATGTATCATATGCAAATGTGTTCTCTCATTCAGTAGGTTGCCTTTTTTGTTGTTGATGGTTTCCTTGCATTTTCACAGAACTAGAACAAACAATCCTAAAATTTATATGGAACCACAAAAGATCCCAAATAGCCATGGCAATATTGAGAAAGAAGAACAAAGTTTAGAGGTATCATGCTACCTGATATCAAACTATACCACAAGGCTATAGTAATCCAAATAGCATAGTATGGTACTGGCATAAAAACAGACACATACATTAATGGAACAGAACAGAGCACCCAGAAATAAACCCACACCTATATGGTCAATTAGCGTAGGATGAAGCAAAAATATACAGTGGAGAAAGACAGTCTCTAAAATAAATGGTTTTGGGAAAACTGGCCATATATATGCCCAAAAAATGATATTAGACCACTTTCTTATATCATGTACATAAATAGACTCAAAATGTATTGGAGACTTAAATGTAAGATTTGAAACTGTAAAACTCCTTGAAGAAAACGTAGGCAATAAACTCTTTGACATTGGTCTTAATTTTTTTTTTTCTTTGAACATGTCTCCTAGGGCAAAGACAACAAAGCAAAAATAAACAAATGCGACTACATCAAACTAAAAAAGCTTCTGCACTGCAAAGGCTTAAAAATTAGTTATACAAATTCATTGAACCAGGCTTCCTTTATATTATTTTGTTAATCTAAATTTTTGACAAATGATCATTTAGACTAATTTGTCTAATTTGTTGCAGTTTTTGCACATTTAACATGGTATTGCAAAAAAAGATTACTGGACGAAATAAAAGGCTTTGCTTTTGGCTCTAATTTGATTAGTGACCCTGAGATCCCTGAGATGGTTATTTAACCTCTGTGACCTTTCTTTTTCTTTTTTCTTTTTGTTTGAAATAAGATGAATGGACTAAATCTTTTAGGTCCTAACATTTAGTGATTAATATACTTCTTATTCCTTCTTGCCTGTTACTCAGATAAGGAGTGCTTGTAATCATTTCCTTTATGCTGCTCTTCGTTAGCGTTTCAATATGGGGAGATTTGCTTTTTAGGTATATAACATATATGAGAAAAAATGCCCTATGAGTTGTTAGAAGAAATTCATGTACCTTTTATTTTTGTAAGCTTCCTCAGATGCACATTTTCATGCCATTTGCTGTAATAATTCCAGCTGAGTTTTCCTAGGTGAGTCTGGTTTTCACAAGATTACCTAATTTATTTACATAACTTATTCAGAGAACTTCCCATTTCTTATAAGCCATTTTTCTCACATGTCAAAAGTTAACAAATGCCCATTTTAATATTTCACACTGCCTCCCTTTCTCTATCTCATACCTTCCATCTCCCGATTATGTTTTATATCATCTTTTTAACATACAAATCGTTTATTTAGTAATTTTTTATGTATATTGTGTTTTGTATGCTTTGCTCTTTGGAAGGCAAACTTCACTCCTTTTTTAAAATCTGTTTTGTTCATTGATGTATCCTTGATAACTAGAACAGTGCCTGAAACACACTAGGTACTCAGTATGTGACTATTGATTGAGTAATTAATACCTGTAAGTGATTTAAGTATTTGTCTTTTCAAAGTTTTACCTCTCTTCGCTTTTACTTTAAACAAACATATTTATTAATATATCTTTGTATTTTTTCACATTGATATTGTGAATTTTACATCACGAATGATAATTTTATAATCTTGCTTTTCTTATATCTTCAGACATTTACACGTATTTCCTGGAGTGTTATGAAATTCTAAAAATATTCTCAAAGTTTATTTAAATTATTTATGAATATATACCATAGTAAAGGTGTGGAGGAAATGGATGTTGAAAAATCAAGCAAGCGATGAGAAAAATGCCCACTGCTAGAATAACTGTTGTCTGAGGTATTTCGATAATTTAATCATCACTTCGGCCTTCTCAGAGCCAGTGTTATTGAATTCATTTCTTCCTTTGAAAAGCAGATAAAATCACAGAGTTACATGAAACTTAGAGGTAATAAGAAATGAAGAGTAAGGGTAATTTGCATGTGTTTATGACTGTCTGGTTGCCTTAAATGACTGATCATAGTCAAACTTCTGCACTTTTTTTTCCCCCTTTGGACAGTGGGTAAGTCATTTTCAACAAATGTTAGGTAAGAATGAAATAGACGTATGATGTCTGTGTTTGCATGTGCTGTCTAGTGCCAGGTTAGCTGACGAGAGTCGAGTCATGGCGCTAGCCTGCTATTCACTCTAATTCCAGTTAGGAAAAATTCCTGGGTAGTATAGTAATACCTGCCCCATGAAAGCGTAATCAAATAAGTGGTTTGGAGGGAAAAGGGAAACTTCTTCTGGGACAGAAAGTCACCTAGGGCTTTCTTATGCCAAGCAGTAGTCACACAGTGTCCATTCCAAAGGAATGTCAATTACCTAAGGTAGAAAAACATCCAGAAAAACAGAAGTAATAAAAATTTTAAAAAATTTTTTAAAAAGTAAGTAACTCCCAAGACCACAGCAATTACTTAACCACGGCATCCAGAATAATTTAACCACATTAGAGTTTGTAGCCAGTGGTAAGTACTGAAAGCAACTCAGCATTCAAGAAGATGCCCACATGGCAGTAAAGAAACGTCTCTTTGTCCTTTATGTTTGGTTCCTGGATGCTTTATGAGAAGATCTGCTTGTGGGCCTTGTGTCCTTCGTGACTGGCCTGGCAGATTCTCTGTCATGGATTTTTACCAAACTTACCCCTTGGCTTCTTTTGCAGAATCTCTTTTTTTTCTGCCCAGCTTTCTTGAGGTATATTTGACAAATAAAATTGTCAGATATTTACAAATAAAATTATAAGATACCTCAACTTTATTGAGGTATAATTGACAATTTGTAAGATATTTAAAATTGTAAGATATTTATTGTAAGATATCTTGCAATAAAATTGTATGACTTGATACACATTGTGAAAGGATCTCTTTAATTAACAAATCCCTCTTATTAAAATTTAATCAATCCTTCTACTCTGTTCTTAATCAAGGCTTGGAAATTTGTGAACAAGTATTTTAGACCGCAAAGCAGACCTTGTTAAACATACTGAAAAAGAATAATTTAAAATCTTGTGAAAATATCCATAAGTACAAACCCAACCTTAGGGTTTATTTATTTATTTATTTATTTTTAATTTCTTTAAGGAGCAGTAGAATGTTTCTTAAGAAGTATTTCCATATACAGGACCGAGAATAAGTTGTAGCCTTATTGCCCTTTCTCTAATTGTTGTTCTTTTATTTCATTTATGCATTTTAAAAACTTTATCTCTTCTTAATTTCATGATTGTTACCCAATTTACTCAATTTAGTAAGATTTAATTTTTACAAGTTTTCTTACAAACGTGATTTTTCTTAAAATAAGATTTTCTTACAACTCTTGAAGACAACTTTTTAGGATTTAAGGATCATAGCTGCTTTCGTAGGCCAAAATCAAATATCTGAAAAGGTACCGTTTTTTGTTTAAATTGAGGTAAAATTGGCATTTAACGTTACATTAGTTTCAGGTGTACAAAATAATGATTCGATATTTGTATACATTGAGAAATGATCACTACATCAAGACTAGTTGTCTATCAATCATACATAGGTACAAAAAAATGTTTTTCTCGTAAAGAGGACTTTGAAGATCTATTCTCTCAGCAACTTTCAAGTAATCACTACAGTATCATTAACAGAAGTCACCATGCTATACGTTACATCCCCTTGACTTATTTATTTTATAACTAGAAGTTTGCACATTTTGAGTCCCTTCTCTCATTTCACACACAACCCCAACCACCTACCTGTTCTCTGTATCTGTTAAATTGGTTTGTTTTTTAGATTGTAAAATATGTGAGATCATTGAATATTTGTCCTTCTCTGTCTGACTTATTTCACTTAGTGTAATGCCTTCCACGTCTAAACATGTGGCAAATGGCAAGATATTATTCCTTTTTATGGCTGAATAGTATTTCTCTCTCTGTGTGTGTGTGTGTGTGTGTGTGTGTGTGTGTGTGTGAATAACATATTCTTTATTCATTCATCCATCGATGGACGCTTAGGTTGTTTCCATATCTTGGCTGTTATATATAAAGCTGCAGTGAACATGGGGGTGCGTATGTCTTTTCAAGCTAGTGTTTTCATTTTGTTCAAATAAATATCCAGAAGTGGGATTGCTGGATCCTATGGTGGTACTATTTTTAATTTTTTGAGGACCCTCCATTATTGTTTCCCATAGTGGTGCACCAATTTACATTTCTATCAACAGTGCACAAGGGTTCCCTTTTCTCCACATCTTCACCAGCATTTATTTCTTGTCTCTGATAATCCCTTCTAACAGGTGTGACGTGATTTCTCATTTTGGTTTTGATTTGCATTTCCTTTATGATTAATGACATTGAGCATGAAGTACCTGTTGGATAGCTGTGTATCATCTCTGGAAAAATGTCAATTTAGAGTCTCTTCCCATTTTTAATTGGATCACTTGGTTTGTTTGATTTTTTGCTGTTTAGTTGTGTCAATTCTTTATATATTTTGGACATTAACCTCTTATCAGATATATTATTTGCAGGTATTTCTCCCATTCACTAGATTGCCTTTTCATTTTATTGCTGATTTTCTTTGCTTTGCAGAAACCTTTTAGTTGGTGTAGTCCCATCTGTTTATTTTTGCTTTTGTTGCCATTGCTTTTGGTGTCAGAAACAAAAAAATCTTTGCCAAGACATATGTTAAAGAGCTTTTCCACCTATGTTTTCTTCTAGGAGTTTTATGATTTCAGGTCTTACATTCAAGTCTTTAATGCATTTTGAATTTGTTTTTGTGTGTGGTATAAGACAGTAGTCTGGTTTCATTCTTTTGCATGTGGCTGTCCAGTATTCCCAACATCATTTATTGAGGAGACTGTCCTTTTTCCATTATATGATTGTATTCTTGCCTTTTTTTGTTTATAACTTAATTGACCATATATGCATGGGTTTATATCTGGGTTCAGTGTTCTGTTCCATTGATCTACATATCTGTTTTTATGCCAATCCCATCCACTTTTAATTACTATAGTTTTGTAATTGAAAAGGCATCTTTAAAATCATCTAACCCAATACTTTTCTTTTATTGTTGAGGAACTGAGGTACCCAGAAAAGTTACTTGCCCAAGATTACAGTACTCCTTAGCACTGTGGGGAATGAGGACCAGGTCATCTAACTTCCAGTCTAATTTGTTTCCATCATGACTGATGGCCCCTTCTTTGTAGCTCATGGGCAGGATGTAGTGGGACTTTTTAGCTGCATTATTGTAATCTTCTAGTGGATCCTGGCCATATGAACTATATCTGTATTTCCGGGCGCACTTCTCTGCCTCTCCCCATTCACCTGGGAAGCTACTCCTCATCCTCTGATTATCGTGCACTTCATTCTCAATTTCACAGCATGGAAAAGAATTATCTCCAAATCAAGAAATAAACTCCCCACTTGCTGTTTGTTTCTCTATTTTAGAACCCCAGAACTGAAATATTAAGGATTATTGTTTGAAAGTAAATATACAAGTTTTATTCATTATTCATTCATTCCCTTCAAAGGTAATTTTCTGGCTTGTCCTTTGTGAAAAGTATGTTGTGACCTTTTAGTACCATGTTTCCCCGAAAATAAGACTTAGCCGGACAATCAGTTCTAATGCATCTTTTGGAGCAAAAATTAATATAAGACTCGGTATTATATATTATATTATATTGTATTGTATTGTATTGTATTGTATTGTATTGTATTATACTATACCCTGTCTTACAGTATAGTAAAATAAGACTGGGTCTTATATTAATTTTTGCTCCAAAAGATGCATTAGAGCTGATGGTCCGGCTAGGTCTTATTTTCAGGGAAACACAGTATTAATTAAGTGGATTTATTTGGTAAAGAATAATTTGGAAAAATCCCATAGTCCCAGGCAAACTGGAGCAGTTGATAATGCTAATAACTCTCTCTCTCTTTCTCTCTTTCTCTCTCTCTCTCTCTCTCTCTCTCTCTCTCTCTATATATATATATATATATATATATATATATATAAAATATGCACATACACACACAAAGACACACAAACTGTGTGTGTGTATAAAACGAGAAATCAGAAAAAAGTCTCATGTCAATAAATAAAACTACTTTTTGAAAAACTTTATTTTATTTCACCTCCTTTGAAATTTATCTTTTGTGTTTATGCTATATACTATGCTTTTGTGCTAATATATATGTATAACATAAAAAGATAAATATATACATACTGCATGTGCTTGCTGACAAAGATTTTTTTTTCTTTTTCTTTTCTACAGTTAAAGCCATTAAAATAATTTAGGGTTGATTGTCTTTCATAGTTGGGATTAAATTTATGTAAGGAGTATGGGTCAATGGATACATCATCAGATACATACATTTACATAGGACTTGGGGGTTAGCAAAAGATTTTGGTAAATGAGTAATGTGTTAAAACTTACAGAGACATTAAAAGTCTGTCACCATATTTGGGAAGCATCTTGGCATAAATCACTAACCGAAGATGTCAAATAGATACTCAGCATAGAGTAAGATAGCAAATTTCCAGCACCTTCCTTCCTTTAAAAAAAAAAAAAAAAAACTTTTTAAAGCTGGTGATAGAAACTACTTGTTTTTTGAGAACACAGTGCCTGTAGTAATATTCAGTGTGTATTTTTAAAAATGTGTTTTCTGTGTACTGGACATGTCTCTGTAACTGGTTCTTTTTTCTATTTTATGCTGCACTTTCTGTTAATAGATATTTTTACTTTAATAGATGTCTATTTAAAGGACCCCCCTCCCCCCACACACACACAATTTTAGACTTGTTGGGCATACACATAACACAAAAATACTGAAAGGCTTAGTCATAAGTTCTGCAGCTCTTTGGAATAGTATCTTATGGTTCTTCAGCATGCAGCCTCCCGTATCTGAGAGTGCGTGGGGGAATGAGGAGTGTCACTTCACGTCATGAATGATCTTGCTGATTTCATCCTTTCGTTATGCATTTGACAAGGGGGTTGCAGAGTTAGCTGCCTCGTGCTCAGTGAGACATTTGATCCTGGGATTGACTAACACCACCTTGTTTAGGTCAAAGGGAGGGTATAAGTGGCTCTGCCATTGTCATTAAGTGGCGTCCGGCAGGATGGCTGTACACGTACTAGTTGTGACCTCAGTTACCAAGGTACAGTCCTTCCTAAAATGGAGGCTTGTGTATTACAGCAAGAAGCTGCTATAGGAGACCAGGGAAGGGACAGCCTTTTAAGGAAATTTTCCTGAAAGACTTTTAGTGGAGGCTGGTGTAGCCGTATTGGTGTTCTCGGCATCCAGGAAGTATGTAGGGGTTGCGTATCAAACTGTATTGGTGGGGACTAGACCTAGGGCAAGTCAGTCAAGGCATCAGTGAGTGGTCAAGTTGGGCTGTAAGGGGAAAAAAAATCAAAAGATTTGTGCAAGTATCAATTACTTGGATTTTGTCTTGGAGTTAAAAATGTTATATACGTTGCAGAGCTAAAACGAAGTGACTGTGGCTAGGTGTGGTGGTTTTTATTTCTATTTTCCAAAAACCACTAGGACAATATCTAGCTTTCTATGTGTGTGTGTGGAGGGGGGAATACTGGCGTAACTGCTGTGAGAAAAAGTGGAATTAAAGCTGAAGTATGAATAACCCTGAAAATTAAAATAATATTCTCATCAAATCGCATCCCAAGCTATATGTCTTTAGATGGCTTTAGACATGTTTATACTAATGATTACTTTTGTTAAAGAGTTCTAAGTTCTCATTAAAGCTTGAGGGAAAGCTTGATATTTATTTGTATATTTTATTAACATGTGGTTTTAAAATATTCTTTTTACTAGAGATATGAATTGAATCGTTGCTTTATCTTTTAGTCATGTATTTCACTTTGTTAACTTGGTATTTTTTCTATAGTGAGATTTGGAGTAACTTAAAATAGTGGAAGGAAAACAGTTCAGGCAGTCCAAAGAAGTAAATACTGAATAAAATTTATCAGTGAACACAACAGAAGATTTTCACTCTCTTTTTTTTCTTTAAATTAAAGTTTATTGGGGCGACAATTGTTAGTAAAGTTACATAGATTTCAGGTGTACAATTCTGTAATACATTATCTATATCTCACATTGTGTGTTCACCACCCAGAGTCAGTTCTCTTTCCATCACCATACATTAGATCCCATTTACCCTCTTCTAGAGCCTCCCCTCCCCCCTTACCCTCTGGTAACCCCTAAGCTATTGTCTATGTCTATGAGCTTTTGTTCTTTCAGTTGTTTGTCTTGTTCTTTTGTTGTTTTCGATTTATATACCACATATCAGTGAAATCATATGGTTCTCTATTTTTGCTATCTGACTTATTTCGCTTAGCATTATAATCTCAAGATCCACCCACGTTGTCACAAATGGTCCTATTTCATCTTTTCTTATGGCAGAATAGTGTTCCATTGTGTATATATACCACAAGTTCTTTATCCATTCGTCTATCGAAGGACATTTTGGTTGTTTCCATGTCTTGGCCATCGTAAATAAAGCTGCAAAGAATTGGAGCACACTTGTCATTATGGATAAATGTTTTCAGATTTTTTTGGGTAGATACCCAGGAAAGGGATTGCTGGGTCATATGGTAATTCTATTCTTAAATTTTTGAGGAACATCCACACTGTCTTCCATACCTCTCCTACTAGTAATCAATGTGTAAAAAGTTTTAGTTTTGATGAAGTCCAGTTTATTTTTTTTTTTTGCCTGTGCTTTTGGTGTCATACTTAAGAAAACATAGCCAAATCTAAGGTCAAAAAGATTTCCCCCTCTATTTCATTCAAAGATTTTTATAGTTTTAGCTCTTTAATTTAGGTCTTTGATCTGTTTTGAATTCATTCCCCCAAACGAATTATTGAAAAGACCGTCCTTTCCACATTAGGTGTTCTTCCCATCCTTATTGAATATAAGTTGACCACATATGTAAGAATTTATTTTTCAGCTCTCTGTTCTATTCTATTTGTCTATTTGTCTGTCATCTCATGGCAGTACCACATTTTTTCTCTTCACTGACAGCCTTGGGAGAGAGAGGCAGAGTGCCTTCTGTGGAATAAGTATTTTCCTAGTTCACACATTGAAGGTGTCACCATCTGAGTGTTCTTTTTCTCCACTTTATATTAGGTTCCTCACACTGACCTTCTGCCATGCTTGGGGGCCCAGCATTCTTGCCTATACCTTGAGTACTATGCTAGCTGAAATCCAGGCTATAGGCTGCCACGAATAAACTTTGGCTGCAGCTCTCTTATCCTGAAGAACTGTATTTTCTCATCTTGTCTGACTTCTGTTTTGTCTTCCCAACTGCTAGTGAAAGCATGCTGTAAATACAAGTTTTTAATACAATATTGTGCATTTTCAAATGTTCTTTACCAGGAAGTGATTTTCTGTACATATCTAGTCCACCATATGAAACTTGAGAATATGACTTTTAAGAACAGTTTTGTAATCCATTCTTAATCATCTGCTTGCATATAATAGGAAATGATAATTTATGGTATTTACATAAATTTTTCTTAGCAACTTTTAATTATATTGTATGCTATTGTAATTTTCTATTTGACTGTTACGTTAACTGTATTGGCAATATCGATATAGTAACATGATTTTCTGGTTGCCAATATTATGAAGTGGTTAATATTTTGTATTTTGAAACAGTACATGCCCTTAAAAATGACTATACAAATCAAGATATAGAATAAATAACACTGCATTTTTGGGGAAGTTTCAGCTTGTGTAGGAGAGGTGCAATTCTTTGTCCATAGAAAATTGTACATCCAGTGTGGAGGTTCCTCAAAAAATTAGGAATAGAATTACTATATGATGATCCAGCAATTCCTCTCCTGGGTATTTACCCAAAAAATCTGAAAACATTTATGCATAAAGATATACATGCTCCAGTGTTCATTGCAGCTTTCTTTTTGGTGGCCAAGACATGGAAATAACCAAAGTGTGCTTCGATAGATGATTAGATAAAGAAGTTGTGGTATATATACACAATGGAATACTATTCTGCCATAAGAAAATACGAAATAGTGCCATTTGCGGCAAAATGGATGGATCTTGAAATTATTATGCTAAGAGAAATATGTCAGACAGAAAAAGTGGAGAACCATATGATTTCACTGATCTATAGTATATAAAACTGGAAACAGCAAAAGAACAAGACAAACAAATGAAGAAACAAAATCTCTTAGATACAGACAATAGTTTAGTGCTTACCAGAAGGTAAGTGGGGAGGAGGGTGGTAGATGAGGGTAAAGGGGATCAAATATATGGTGATGGAAGGAGAACTGACTCTGGGTGATGAACACACAATGTAATATATAAAGATGATACATTACAGAATTGTATACATGAAATCTATGTAACTTTACTAACAGTCGTCACCCTAATAAACTTTAATCAAAAAAAAAGGAAGAAAATTGTACACCTACTCTCTTATTTGAGAGAACATTTGTACTTTGTTAAGCACATTAATATAATAAATATCTTTCACCTTTTCCTTTCTCACTTTTACAGTCCATAATATTGATGTGATTAATTTTTTTTTTTTTTTTTTGTGCAGGTTTTCTTTAGGTGATGCTAGGAGGCCTCTTCATGAAACAGCGGTTTTGGTGGAAGATGTGGTACACACTCAGTTAATTAATCTGGTAAGGGCATGCATAATCTTATTTGATACCTCTCATCTGCATTCTGCTTATGTTGGGATTGCAACCCAACACTTTTTTTAAAAAGATTGTATTTACATTTGAAATTCTTTTTGTCAGCTTATTGACAAATATTTTATTATTTATTGACAAATATATCAACCTATAACAAAATTTCACCAGTTGGAATGCATAATTCAATGAGTTTTGACAACTTACTGTCATGTGACTATCAATACAATCATGATATAGAACATTTTCATTATCCAAAAAGTTCCCTTGTGCCACCTGTGTAAATCAGTTTTTACATCCACTCTTTGACCCCTGTTAACAGGTTTTCTAATCTGCTTTCTATTACTGTATAAGTAGAGGTTTCCCAGAACTCTTTCCATACCTTTTTTATTTTGAATTTTAGACTTACAGAAATATTGCACAAATAGTACAGAGAATTCCTAGATACCTCATTTTCCTCTATTAACATCTGACGTAACCGTAGTACAATTACCAAAACTGGGAAATAACATTGGTACAATACTATTAATAAAATTATCAACCTTATTTGAATTTCATCAGTTTTCCCATCAATGGTCCTTTTCTGCTCCAAGAGCCAATCTAGGATAAAACACTGTAATTAGTTGTCATGTCTTTGTCGTCTTCTCTGATATATGATAATTCCTCAGTCTTTCCTTGACTTTCATGAACTTGTCACTTTTGAAAAGTACCAGGCAGTTTTTTAGTAGAATGTTCTTCTTTTTGAATTGGTCTGATGTTTTCTTATGATTAGAATGTGACTGTGCTTCTTTGGCAAAAATGCCACAGAAGTGATAGGTCTTTCTAAGTGTATCATATCAGAAGGTTCATGCTGTTGATATGTCTTATTTGTGATCTTAACCTTGACAACTTAGGTAAGGTGGTATATGCCAAATTTTTCCACTATAATAAAATTGGGTTTGTTTTTTTTCCATTTTTGTTGTTAATAAGTATCTTGGGAGAGAGATTAGGTTGGTGCAAAAGTAATTGTGGTTTAAAAAGTTAATAGCAAAAACTGCAATTACTTTTTATACCTACCTAATATTTTGTGACTATACAAATATTCTTTTTCTCTGAAAATTTTTGTCTATAAATTTTAACATTCATCAATGTATTTTGTCTGAGACAGTTTTTACTGTGGTATTTGCCTAACAGTGGTTCTCTGTTTCCTTCTTTCCTTTTGTATTTTTTATTCTAGTCATCCTGAAAGGAATAGGATGCTTTATCACCATTTCTTAATTCAGTTTTTAATGTATATATGTATAGACTCATGTATATTTAGGATCATTATGCAGTAATATCATTATTTATTTTTGCTCAGGTTGTACCAGCATTGCCCGTTAGGAAATCTTTTTTGTCCTTTCCCCATTTTCCTCTCAGGTTTTGTTCCTGTGTCAGGTATATGTCAGGGATATCAGTCCTTTGCTTGTGGTATATATTGATAATCTATTCTTGTAGTGTGTCAGTTAACTTTGGACTTGTTTTTGTGGGCTATTTTGGGCATACAAGTATTTTTATTTCAACATAGTCAAATGCATCAATCATTTATTGCCTTTGGATTTTAAATCATAGTTAGACTTTTCCTTATAACAAGTTTAAAGAGGAATTCATCCATGTTGCTTTCTAGTACTTGTATGAGTTTTGTTTTTAAACATTTAGATCCCTAATCCATGTGTAGATTATTCTTGTTATTGTGTGAGATATGCATTTAATCTTTTCCCAAATGACCACCCAGTTATATTATCGCCATTTATTTAAAAGTCTATACTTTCCCTAATGATCTGAGTTGACTCCTTTATCATATACTAATAAGTCATTGGGGTATATTTCTGATTTGTATTCTATACCAATGGTTTATTTATCTCTGCATGTGCTAACACGACATTTTTAATTATATAGATTTCATAGTATATTTTAAAGATTGTTACAGCTAGCCTCACCTTGTAATTTTTCTTTCTGATTGTGTTCCTGGCCATGCTTGTATGTGAATGTTGTTTTTCCATGTGAATGTTAGTATTAAATTTTGTAGGTCATAAACTAGCTTGTAGGAATTTTTATTGAGATTGCATAAATTTATAAATTTAGAAAGAACTGCATCTTTAGAATGTTGACTCAATCTAAGAATAGGGAATGTCTTTACATTTTTTCAATACTACTTTTGTGTCTTTCATGAGTGTTTTAACATGTTTATTCTAGAGGCTTCATATATTTCTTGCTAGATTTATTCCTAAGTGTAATCTTCTTTGTTGCTGTTACAAATGGGCTTTCTCTTTTAATTACATCTGAAATTTACTGAAAACATCAGAAATTTACTGAAATACATAAATCTACAGATTCAAGAAGCTGAGCAAACTCCAGGGCAAACCCAAAGAAATACATGTTCGCACTGCTGAGCACTTAAGACATAATATAAATCTAAAAGCAGCCAGATTTATTACCATAGGAGAACAGTGATTTGAAAGAGAACAGAATTTTCATTAGGAACCGTGGAGATTGAAAGGAAATGGCACAAGAATTTTAAAGTACTGAATATAGAGTTCTCAGTCGCAGTTTTTTTCTTGAATTTCATGTTCACGTGGCCTTTTTTCCTTTTCTTTGTGTCTCCATGTGCCCACGCCACACCCCCGCCCCAAGAACATCAGGTATTTACTATTTAGTGTTATTGTGATCATATGTATTAAAGCTCTAAATGCTATTAATGTCATACTGCAGTGTGGCAGCTTTTCCTTTAAAGAGTCATGTCTTTTAAAAGAATAAAAGGAAGTACAGACAATCTTTGACATTGAGCCACATATTTAACATTTTCCATTCTGATCAATTGTTACAGATCTGAGTTTACATTTAAATAATTTCCTTCAGTCTGAAGAATTCTAACCTTTTTCTTTTTTGTAGCCCAAGGGTGCCACTGATGAATTCTCTGAAGTTTCTTTTTTTAAGTAATCTAAACCCATCTTTTCTCACTTTTATTCTTGAAGTATATCTTTTCTGTATGAGGACTTCTAGTTGATAATCTCTTCCTTTTAGCTGTTCCATTATGCCACTCCAATATTCATATTAGTTTCTGATGTCAGATCAGATGTTACTCACTTGTTCCCCTGTATAACGTGTTGCCTTTCTCTGCCTGATTTCAAGATTTTCTCTTTAGAATTGGTCTCAGCAGATTGATGTGTCTGGGACTGATTTTCTTCATGCTTACCTTGCTTGCAAGTTTGTTGTTTTTGTTGGATCTGTAAACTAATATTTTCCACCAATTACCAGAAATTTTCAGCCATTAATTATTTTCTGTGTTTTTCATTCTGGGATTTCAGTTACATGTGTTTTGGACCATTTGTTATTGTTTCAAAATCTTACGGTCTCTAAATTTTTCTACAAACTTCATTTCCCTCTGTTTTGTTTGACTTTGGTAGTTTCTTATTGATATTTTTAAGATTCTTCTGGAATCTTTAATCTGCTAATTGAGTCCATCTAGTGTATTTTTTCATTTAACTAAGTATTTTCTGTTATACTATTTGAAAATGTATCTCATTGGGTTGAAATACCCCTTTTTGAATTATGGAACATTTGACCATTTTTATATTGTTCTTCAATTTCAAATATAGAAGTTGGAACTGTATTTGATGATGACCGTTACAATAGTATAAACAAGAAATAGCCTGTTTTATAGTGAAAGAACCTCTCATTACAATGTGTGCTTACCTCTCCTTACCCATGCAATATTTGGATAATAGTTTTCATCTCTATATGTGAGATTGACCTTGTCCAGATGTCAATATGTGTCAAGTCGAATGAGAGACCTTGCTAGAGAAAGGTCTTGCTTGTTTTCTTTTTGTCACGTCCAGACATGTATCAGAGTGAATTCTTGAAAGGAAAGGAAGGATAACCGATAAATGGTTAAAAAGAAGTTGGTCCTTTATTACCATCGCATATTATGCAGCCATTACGAATTGCATGCATGTGTTTTATAGTCTCCATGTTCCTTTTGTAATACTCTATTCCTTAAGACCAATTGTTTCCTTTACTTCTTTTTTCCATGTTTATTGAGATATAATTGGCATAATGTTGTGTAAGCTTCAGGTGTACAGCAAGGTGATTTGATACAGGTTTATATTGTGAAGTGATTACCACAGTAAGGTTGGTTAACATATCAATTACCTCACATATTTAACATTTCTGTGTGTGTGTGTGGGAGATGAGAACATTTAATATCTATACTCTTAGCAACTTCCACATGTGTAATACACTACTGTTATCTATATTCACCATTCCTCAGAACTGATTCATCATATAATTGGAAATTTATCCCCCTGAACCACATTCTTCCATTTCTATCTCCGCCTCCCCCGCCCAGCCTTTGGAAATCACCAGTCTACTCTGTCTCTATGAGTTCGTTTGTTTTCAGAACCTGCATATAGGATATCATACAGTACATGTGTTTCTCTGAGTTATTTCAGTTAACATAGTGTTCTCAAGGTTTATCCATGTTGTTGCAAATGGCAAGAATTGCTTCTTTTTAGTGTCTGATAATAATCTGTCTCACACACACACACACACACACATTTTTTTTTTATCCAGTCATCCTTGATCTACTCTTAGGTTGTTTCTATGTCGTGGCTTAGTGTAGATAATGTTTTAATATACATGATGGTACAGATTACTCTTTTCATGATACCAACTTCATTTTTTTTGGATATATAGGCATACCTTGGCAATATTGTAGGTTCAGTTCCAGAGCACAACCACAATAAAGTAAATATCACAATAAAGCAAGTCACACAAATTTTTTGGTTTTCCATTGCATATAAAAGTTATGTTTACACTATATTGTAGCCTGTTACAATAGCATTACGTCTTAAGAAAACAATGCATATACTTTGATGAAAAAATGATTTATGGCCAAAACATATTAATCATTATCTGACCCTTCAACAAGTTGTAGTCGAAGATCACATATCATCATAACAAATATAATAATAACGAAAAGGTTTGAAATATTGCAGGAATTACCAAAATGTGGCACTGAGACATGAAGTTATTATAGCCAATGCTGTTGGACAAATGGTGCCCATAGACTTGCTTGACGCAGGGTTGCCACAAATCTTCAATTTGTAAAAAATGCAACATCTACGAGGCACAATAAAGTGAAATGCCACAAAACGAGGTATGCCTGTATATCCAAAAGTGAAATGGTGGGTCATAGGGTAGTTCTATTTTTAACTTTCTGAGGAATCTCCATGCTGTTTTCCATAATGGCTGCACAAATTTACTTTACTACTAACAGCTCACAAGAGTTCCTTTTTCTCCACGTCCCTTGCCAGCACTTTTTATCTCATGTCTTTTTGATAATAGCCATTCTCACAGGTGTAGGGTGATATCTCATTGAGTTTTTGATTTGCATTTCCCTGATGATGAGGGATGTTGAACATCTTTTCATGTACCTGTGTCCATTTGTATATCTTTGGAAAAAGGTCTGTTTAGGTCCTTTTCCATTTTTTAAGTTTACCAACACTTTCATGTATATTTTATTTCAATATTATTAAATCTCAGTGAGGAAAGAAGAGAAGACATTATTACTCCTAATTTGAATGTGGAAGTGAAGAAAGAAGATTTCCCCAAAGTCCCAAGCTTATTAAGTGCTTGGGTTGGAACCAAAATTGAGGCTTTCTGACCCCCATCCTTGCAATTGTTTTTTTATTATTCCTTTTTTTTTTTTTTTTATGCTTTAGAGTTGTATGAGATCCCTGTATATTTTGGATATTAATCCCTTATCAGATGTACGGTTTGCTAATATTTTCCCTCATTCCATAGGTTGCCTTTTCATTTTATTGATTGTTTTGGTGTACAACAACTTTTTAATGTGATATAGTCTTAGTTGTTTTTGCTTTTGTTACTTATGCTTTTAGTATCATATGCAAAAATCATTGCCAGTATGAATTGTCAAGGAGCTTTTATCCTATTTTCTTCTAGGAATTTTAGTTTCAGGTCTTACATTTAACTCTTTAACCATTTTGAGCTAATTCTGTGAGTGATATAGATACAGAGTCCAGTTTCACTCTGTTGCATGTGAATATTCAATTTTCTACACCATTTATTGAAGAGATTGTCTTTTCCCCACTAAGCATTCTTGTCTCTTTGTGAAACATTAGTTGACCATATATACATGGGTATATATTGGACATTTTTATTCTGTTTCACTGGTCTATGGGCCTGTTTTTATGTCAATACCATATGGTTTTGACTACTATAGCTTTGTAGTATAATTTGAAATAAGGAAGTGTGATTTTCAAGCATTGATCTTCTTTCTCAAGATTGCTCTGGCTATTCAGCACCTTCTGTGATTCCATATGAATTTTAGCATTCCATGTGATTCCAAAGAATTTTCTATTTGTGTAAAAAGTTTCATTGGAATTTTGATAGGGATTACACTGAATCTATAGATGGCTTTTGGTAATATGGACATTTTAACAATATTAATTCTCCTGTTCCATGGACACAGGATATCTTTCCATGTATTTGTGTCATCTTCAGTTTCTTTCATCAATGTCTTAAAATTTTCAGTGTAATGATACTCACCTTCTTGGTTTGATTACTCCCAAGTATTTTATTTTTTTGATACTTCTTTAAATGTGATTGTATTGTTTGTTTCTCTTTCAGATAGTTCATTGATGGTATGTAGAAATGGGATTGATTTTTGTATGTTGACTTTGTATTGTACAACTTTACTAAATTTGTTTTGTAGTTTTAACAGTTTTTTTGTTGGCATCTTTAAGTTTTCTACATATAACATAATGTCATCTGCAGAGACAATTTTACATCTTCCTTTATAATTTGGGTACGTTTAATTTCTTTTTCTTGCCTAATTTTTCTGGGTAGGACTTCTAGTACTATGTTGAATAAGTGGTGAGAAAGGGCACACCCTTGTCTTGTTCCTGATCTTAGATGAAAAGCTTTCAATCTTTTATTGTTGAATATTATATTAGATAGTGCTTTGTCACATATGGAGTTTATTACACTGAGGTATATACCTTCTACACATAATTTATTGAGGGCTTTTATCATGAAAGTGTCTTGAATTCTGTGAAATGTTTTTTTCTGCATGTTATGATGATCATACAATTTTTATCCTTCTATTAATATCAGGTTTATTGAGTTGCCCATATTGAACCACCCATGCATCCCAAGAATAAATTCCACTTGATCATAGTGTACAGTCCTTTTCACGTGCTGTTGAATTTGGTTTGCTGGTACTTTGTTGAGAATTTTTGCATCTATATTCATTAGATATGTTGGCCTGTTATTTTCTTGTCGTGTCCTTATCTAAATTTGGTATCAGTGTACACTGGCCTCATAAAATGAGTTTGGTGTTCCCTCCTTTTTAGTTTTTTGGGCAAGTTTTAGAAGGAGTGCCATTAATTCTTCTTTAAATGGTTGGTAGAATTCACCAATGAAACTGATTGATCCTAAGCTTTTCTTTGGGGGGTGGTTTGCTTCAACTTCTTAGTCATTATTGTCGTTCAGATTTTCTATCTTCATTATTCAGTCTTAGTAGGTTGTATGTTTCTAGTAATTTATTCATTTCATCTAGGTTATCCAATTTGTTTTCATGTAATAGTTCCTCGTATACTTTTACAATGGTTTGTATTTTTGTGATGTGAGTTGTAATGTTTCTTACTTCTTTTAGAATTTTGTTTACTTGAGTCCTCTCTTTTTTCTTGGTTAGTTTAGCTCCAGGTTGTTCAGTTTGTTTACCTATTCAAAACAATCTTAGTTTCATTGATTTTTTTTTCTTTCTCTTGAGTTTTTAGTGTCTGTTTCATTTATTTTTGTTCTAACCTTTATTATTTCTTTCCTTCTGCTCTCTTTGGACTTAGTTTGTTCTTTTCCAATTGCTTATAGTGTAAAGTTAGGTTGTTTGAGGCATTTTTTATTAATGTAGGTATTTATTGTTATAAACTTCCCTCTTAGAACTATTTCTCCTGTATCCCAAAAGTTTGGTATGTTGTGATTTTGTTTCTGTTTGTATACTTTCTGTCTTCCCTTTTGATTTTCTTCTTTGACCCACTGGTTATTTGGAAGAGGGCTGTTTAATTTTCACTATTTGTGAATTTTCCAGTTTTCCTCCTGTTACTGATTTCCAGTTCCATATCACTGGGGTCAGAAAAAATAGTTGATGTGATTTCAGTCCTAGACAGGAGTGTTTTTTGCCAAATTCCTGTGCCAGCAGGACTACTTGCTGACTGCCTCTGGAAGGGCCCGGAGCCCAGTCACAGGGCCCTTTCAGAATCTACAGATGGACCATGTTTGGCTACTTTACCTCCAGGGGCTTCTGGGTCATGGCCGAGACGGGTGGACATTTAGGGGATCATTTTAGCAACAGCTGCATATTATTTTATTTGGGAAATAATACAGTAAGACTGGCAATTAGACTAAATCTCTAAGTTTTCCTTACGTCTTTTCTTTTGTTTTTCATTTTTTTGACCTGTCATTCCCACTTGAGACCTGTGTCCTCTTATCCTATCCCTGATTCCTACCAAGTATATCAGCCGGGCCTACCCTCCGTTCCACGTGATGTCACCTGACTCTCCTCTCTTCCACCTGTTAGGTGGTGACTGTCTTAGGCCCCAGTTAACTCTTCTCCACTGGTTCTGCATGATTAAGAATATGTTAAAGAATGAAAATACATACAGGCATCCCCTGCTTTTCGACAGTTCACGTTACGTCACTTCACTATTGTGACCTCCCTTTAGACCTGTTTTCTCTAACTGAAAGAAATCTGAAGAGGATTTTCGCTTTTACAAAAATGGGCAAAAAGGGAAAAATAGTGTCCAGGGTTGGTTTTGCAGTGAACTGTTATAGAGGCAGCAACACCCTGAGCAGGGAGGGTGGCACCGCCAAGCTCCTTCTGGGGAACTACACTCAGCATCAGTGAATGTGTTGCTTTGTGATGCTGTTCATAATATTTTCATCCTTTCAAGTTCCAAAACTGTCATAAGTGCTAATGACTATGTAGCTACTTTCATTTTCTACTCATTCAAAGTAAAATATCAGAAGAATCTCCATTTCACACGTAGAATAAAATTCTCATTCCATTTTAAAATTATATCGGATTTTCCCCGTATTAATTTACCAGGCAAGTAGTAAGTTGTTCAATGTCTTGTACTATGTTTTCATATCAGAACCATTTTTCAGTGTTATTCCAATAATCTTTAATTGTGAAATTAATAATAAATTTATATATATGAAGAATGAGTGCTGAAACCTCCCGTCTGGATTAGCGCGCACTGAGTTGTCCATCGCCTCCTTTTCCTCTCTGACTTCTAATGCCTTTTAATTTGGCAGTTAATCTCCCGGTAGCAGGAGCTTATGCTAGGTACTGTTCAATCCTAATCACCACTTCTGTGAGGCGTCACTTATGCCACCTCAGTAATAGTTTATGAGTATGTTTTAAAATAGTAATAAAGTTTCCTGTACAGAACTTCAATTATAAGGGTTATCAAAATAGGACAACCTAATATAATTTGTGATTGCATAAAATAAAGGAAGTGGAGGTACCATGGGGACCTCATGAATCACAGATTGGAAACAGTCTTCTACCTAACTAAACATTCAGACTTTGTACTAAGTCACAGCATGGGAATGTAACTCAGCAAACCGGAACACACTCAGTGTTTATATGAATGGGATAAAGGAGTTCACAAATACCATCTGGGGAAAAAAATTTTGTCCGGTGTTTTATTTGGGGGGAAGGGGACAGTCCTAATGTGGAGTAAATGAAGTACTACATATTTGGCATAAACAGACTGAAAACTCCCTTTTTGGAATAGAAATACGTGTCCACATACAGAGTGGTTCAAAATATACAAATACTGTGTGTCACTAAAAACTGATTACTTTTATTCGTTTCTACTTATAACTTTCATATGAATGTACTGTGGAAAATTAACTAATTGTTTGGGGACAGCACTTATTTCTGATTGATTGCTCTTAAAATTGTCTGTTTAATTAATCTTATATTCACTCATATATTACTGCCTCATGCCTCAAGAAATACTATTTTATCTCTTCTTTAAAAAAGTAAAGTTTGTGTTCCTGTTAACAGATAGACACACAGTTTTAATACGTTACACAAAATGGGCATATGCTAAGTAGCGTGCCTCTCACTACATTTTCCCTACCAATTACCCTGGGTAGTTTGCTACTGCATAAACTAGAAGACCAACCAGGAGCGAATTTCTAGTTCTTTTTCCCACTCTTAGTGTGTCTTTTTTTGTTTTCTGTAATCTATATCTTACTAATAGTCAATTATTCAACTCTTCAAGGTAAGAGAAGCTCAGAGTGCAAATTATTTACAGTTCTGGTAAGTTATAAATAGTGTCTCAGGTTACTTGGTTTTCTTAGCAGAGGTATAAAACAGTATCTTCCCATTTTTCTTTTCTAAGTTTTTTCCATCTTCCAGTTGCTTTTATTATTTAGGACATTGAAAATCTGAGGGGTGGGAGGTACAATTCACAGCAATCCTTACATTAGACTTCTTACCCGGAATTGGGGGCATCCCCATTCTTTTCCTCTTGTTTTAATTAAAATTTATTGAGGTAAAATGGTCAACAAAACTACACAGGTTTCAAGTATACAATTCTATAATACATCTTCTATATATCACATTTATGTTCACCACCGAGAGTCAGTTCTCCTTCCATCACCATATATTTGATCCCCTTTACCCTCTTCTACCAGCCTCCCTCCCCTCCTACCCTCTGGAAACCATTGAAGTGTTATCTGTGTCTATGAGTTTTTCTTTCTTTATTTGTTTGTCTTGTTCCTTTGTTGCTCTCAGTTTTATATCCCACCTATCAGTGAAGTCATACGATTTTTGACTTTTTCTGTTCGACTTATTTCACTTAGCATAATAATCTCAAGATCCACCCATGTTGTTGTAACTGGTAGTATTTCATATTTTCTTATGGCAGAATAGTATTCCACTATGTATATATACCACAACTTCTTTGTCAAGGGACACTTTGTCTATTGAAGGACACTTCGGTTGTTTCCATGATTTGGTCACTGTAAATAAAGCTGCAATGAACATTGCACATATATCTTTACAGATAAATGTTTTCAGGTTTTTTGGGTAGATACGCAGGAGAGGGATTGCTGGGTTATATGATAATTCTATTCTTAATTTTTTGAGGAACCGCCGTACTGTTTTCCATAGTGGCTGTACCAATTCATATTCCCACTAATAGTATATGAGAGTTCCTTTTTCTCCACAGCCTTTCCAACACTTGTTGTTACTTGTTGATGACAGCCAATCTAACAGGTATGAGGTAGTATCTCATTGTGGTTTTGATTTGCATTTCCTTAATAGCTGGTGAAGTTGAGCATTTTTAGATATATCTGTTGGCCATTTGTATGTCTTATTGGGGGACGTTTCTGTTCACATCCTTTGCCCATTTTTTAATTGGATTGTTTGTCTTTTTGTTGTTGAGTTGTATGAGTTCCTTATATATTTTGGATATTAGCCCCTTATAGGAGGCATTGTTTGTAAAGAGGTTGGTTCCCTCTTTGTTTTGTTGATTGTTTCTTTTGCTGTGGAGAAGTTTTTTAGTTTGATATAGTCCCATTCATTTACTTTAGCTTTTATTTCTCTTGTCTTTGAGGTCGAATTCATAAAATCCTCTTTGAACCCACAGTCCGTAAGTTTAAGTACCTATTGCTTTCTTCTATGCAGTTTATTGTTTCAGGTCTTATGTTTAGATCTTTGATCCAGTTTGAGTTAATTTTGGCACATAGTCACCCCAGTAAATTTTAATTAAAAGAATAAGATTGCTTTGTTTGTCTTATGTTTACTAGGAACTTAATATTTTTAATTTTTTTTCCATTTAAAAGATAATGTATTAACTCTTTTTTACTAATTAACTTTGGTATTTTCTATCATGTTGGGTATAAAATAAAGCTACTGCCTTTTCATTTAAATCAGAGATCGGGTAGTGATATACTTACTATTTTCAAATGTCTCACTTGTGGAAATAAAGAAAATACTGGAGTTCAGTTCTTTTTTTCCCATAACATACCTAATTTTTTGTTCTCTTTTTATGCCAGTCAGGAAATGAAAGTTCCTTGTAAGTAACAAAGAAATTATTCATCTGTGTCAGTATTACAGATTGAATGGCTACTCTCCAAAAGAGGGAATGATGATTACTAATTTTTTTTATTTACACTTGAGTTTTAAAACCAATTGTTTCTTTGTTTTAACTAAGTCTTTATGCTTGAATAATAAGCCACTTAGTAATCATTAATAACTGAAACTATGTTTGGACTTCAGAATGAATTTGAATGATGTTGTCAGGAATAGAATTCCTATTTTTAAATGTCAGATAAATTGCACAGAGTTTGCATTCATGCCAAGAAACCAAGGTTAGCCATAGGCATACATGAAATCACCTCTGATCAAGACATGTGGATTTCCATTTGGAGTATAAACAATGTTTCTTAAATATACTGGAGAAAAGAGATGAAATAGAAGCTTGCAACTAGATTTTCATGGTCATCAAATTTCAAACTGAGGAATGTATATGTAATTCTGTCGGTTTCTGGAGGCATTGAAAATTTTAGAAAGTGACATAGTGAGGAAAGTAGATAGAATAATAATCTGGCTAATTTATGAGGTATGGTCAAATAATATGGTGAATGTTTAAATAAAAAAAAATTGTTCAGTAAAAGACACATTGCCATTAATCCTCCTCAAAATACCCCCTTCTCTTGCTTTGAACACACTTATCCCATCCTTCTTGCCACTCTCTGAAGAAGTTCTGGAAGTCCTCTTTCATGAGTGTCTTTAGTTGTGCTGTCGTGGCTGCCTCGATGTCCAGAATCATTTTGATTTTGGGGACGAGCCAGAAGTTGCACGGTGCCAGATTTGGTGAATAAGGTGGATGAGGACACACTGTTGTGTTTTATTTGACAGAAATTGCCATACCAGGAGCTTTTCCATTGTGCTCAACAAATATGATGAATGCCTCTGTCGATTGCCATCCAACGGAAAGGCAGGGGTCTTCAATATGGAAAGTAGGCGCGTTGAACCTTAGTCACAGTGTGTGACAAGTTTCAACTTGTTCGGTGCAGTCAGTCAGGTGTGAGCTACAGTTGAGAGAAGGTGTGTTGTAAAGTGTGCTGTAAAGCATCCTCCATCATGACAACGCTCCGTATCACACATCGCTTCTGGTATACAGCAATTTCTGTCAAATAAAAACATTACGCTGTTTCCTCATCCGCCTTATTCATCGGATCTGCCACCATGTGACTTCAGGCTCTTCCCCAAAGTCAAAATGACCATTAAAGGCAAATGTTTTTAATTGGTTCAGGACATCAAGGCAGCCATGACAGCGCAACTAAAGACACTCATGAAAGAGTATTTCCAGAACTGCTTCAGAAAGTGGCAAGAATGATGGGATAAATGTGTTTGAAGCAAGGGGGAATAGTTTGACGGGGATTAATGGCAATGTGTCTTTTACTGTAATAATTTTTTTATTTATTTAAACATTCACCATATTGTTTGATCACACCTTGTATACACCATGTTTCCCTGAAAATAAGATCTAGCCAGACCATCAGCTCTAATGCATCTTTTGGAGCAAAAATTAATATAAGACCCGGTCTTATTTTAATATAGTATAAGACTGGGTCTTGTATAATATGATATAATATAATATAATATTAATATAATGTAGTATGATACCTGTCTAATATAATATAATACTGGGTCTTATATTAATTTTTGCTCCAAAAGATGCATTATAGTTGATTGTCTGGCTAGGTCTTATTTTCAGGGAAACACAGTAGGATAGTGAGATTCATAGTGCTAGTTCTTGAGGTGTCTGTTTAGAGGAATGATATTGAAATATTTAGGGAAGAGATACTACCAGCTTTAAGTTGGATGATGACAGGTTCTGATCGATATTTTACTATTTGTAAACAATAGTGTATTATGGGTATAAATCCCATAAGCAAGAATAAACAAATTTAAAATGCTATACCAATTAAATCTAACATGACAGCTCTGAGCGTTTAGCTAGGTCAAAAACTGATAGAAGTACTGAGTTGTCAGTACATTTAATGTACCAGTTTGACATACTGGTTACTGTTGCAAAAACCACAAAACCTTGTGAACCATCAGTTGGGAAATGCTAGTAGAATCGAAGGTTTTTAGAGACAGACATCTCTGGTTTTGAATCTTGGCTTCATAACTTGCTTAGTAAAGCAACATGAAGATATTTCTTTTTTCTTTTTTTAAGATTTCACTGGGGAAGGGGAACAGGACTTTATTGGGGAACAGTGTGTACTTCCAGGACTTTTTTCCAAGTCAAGTTGTTGTCCTTTCAGTCTTAGTTGTGGAGGGTGCTGTTCAGCTTCAAGTTGTTATCCTTTCAGTCTTAGTTGTATAGGGCGCAGCTCAGCTCCAGGTCCAGTTGCCATTGCTAGTTGCAGGGGGCGCAGCCCACCATCCCTTGTGGGAGTCAAACCGGCAACCTTGTGGTTGAGAGGATGCGCTCCAACCAACTGAGCCATCCGGGAGGCAGCTCAGATCAAGGTGCCATGTTCAATCTTAGTTGCAGGGGGCAGAGCCCATCATCCCTTGCGGGACTGGAGGGATTGAACTGGCAACCTTGTGGTTGAGAGCCCACTGGCCCATGTGGGAATGGAACCAGCAGCCTTCGGAGTTAGGAGTTAGGAGCATGGAGCTCTAACCGCCTGAGCTACCGGGCCGGCCCTGAAGATGTTTCTTAGTCTCTCTGAGTTTTGGTTTACTCATCTGTAGGAGTTTACCTACCTCGTAGCCATAAATTAATGTATAGAGATGACCTAACACTGATTACACTATCTTTCAATGAAAACATGATTTAATTAATGACAGCCAAAGATTTAAATCATATATCTATGCATTTAGAGCAACATAGTGTCAAGGGCAAAGATACCAAAGAGCCAGAAAGAGAGTTTAAAGAGTCAGATGCTCTTTCTATCCATGAATTGTTTCCGTTTTGTTTGTTCATTTATTTTGTTTTTTAGAATCTACATATAACTTAAGTCATATGGTATTTGTCTTTCTCTGTCTGACTTATTGGTGATCACTACATGGGATGGTGTTCAGGGGATAGATGAAGAAAGGTGAAAAGGATTAAGTACAAATTGGTAGTTATAAAAATAGTCATGGGGATGTAAAATACATCATAGGGAATATAGTTAATAATATTGTAGTAACTATCGTGTCAGATGGGTACTAGGCTTACCGGGTGATCAGTTCGTGAGGTATATTAATGTCTAATCACTGTTGTGTACACCTGAAACTATTATAATATTGTATGTCAACTGTATTTGAAAAATATTAAAAAAATACATGGAGGCAAAAAATGAAATCCCTAAGTAAAAAAGAGAAAGTCATATGCTGTATGTATTTCTAAGGCCACTTTACTGCCATTGAATGTCACACTATCACACTGTATTTCTCCTACTGTGTTTCCCTGAAAATAAGACCTAGCTGGACCATCAGCTCTAATGCGTCTTTTGAAGCAAAAATTAATGTAAGACCTGATCTTATTTTACTGTAATATAAGACCCGGTCTTATTTTACTATAATATAAGACCAGGTCTTGTATAATATAATATAAGACCGGGTCTTACATTAATTTTTGCTCCAGAAGACGCAGTAGAGGTGATGATCCGGCTAGGTCTTATTTTCAGGGAAACACAGTACTACTACTTCTCATTCCTGATATGATTAGAGATCTTAATATTCTTAGATATCAGTTTAGAAACTTTATTATATGTGAATTTCCCTGATCCTTTCTTGTCTGTTCCCATCTGTCTTTATGTCCCTGAGAAGAAACTTGCAGACACAAAGCAGTCTAAATTGCCTTCGTTGATTTGTTTCAGTCCTGTGTTTTGAAAGGTTTTCCATAACCTTCATAGTTTCTTATATTGTGACTATAATTTGAATAGAACTTTATCAGTGAAACAAGGACATGGTGTTGACTAAAAGCATTTATTTTTCTCCAGCAAATCTTTGACTCTTCTCCTAAATGATTTTTTGAGTCTCATCATTTTGTATTTTAGTGAGGTTATTATATTTGGTTTTGTTCCTTTCCCACAAATGAATGACTTTCAGAATATTGTATGAAAAAGTTTCCCAACATGCTTGAAAAACACATGGAAAGATTTAATAAGCAGATAATAGTGTGGAGTCTGAGAGATGGAACAGAGAAGTGGACAAATGGGTAGGTGAGAGAAGGTTCGGTAGATAGAGAGTTCAAGTCCCCAAAATGACCAGTGTTATTATTGGGCCTAAATTAGGTATTTGCTATGAATGTGCTTTGTAAAAAATGAGACAAGATATACTTTTTCAAATTAATGTTTATTGGGATGGCAATGGTTAGTAAAGTTACATAGATTTCAGGTGTACAATTCTGTATCACATCATCTATAAATCCCACTGTGTGTTCACCACCCAGAGTCAGTTCTCCTTCCATCACCATATATTTGATCCTGATTATCCTCATCTACCATCCCCTCCCCCCTTACCCTCTGGTAACCGCTAAACTGTTTGTCTTGATCTTTTGCTGCTTTCAGTTTTATATCCCACACATCAATGAAATCATATGGTTGTTGACTTTTCATGTCTGATTTATTTCACTTAGCATAATAATCTCAAGATCCATTTATGTTGTCGCAAATGGCACTATTTCATCTTTTCTTACGGCAGGATAGTATTGCATTGTGTATATATGCCACATCTTCTTTATTCAATCATCCATTGAAGGACACTTTGGTTGTTTCCATGTCTTGGCCACTGTAAATAAAGCTGCAGTGAACATCAGAGCACATACCTTGTTTCCCTGAAAATAAGACCTACCCCAAAAATACACCCCAATTAAGATTGTCAGCCAGACAGATGCATTTAGTACGTTATGACGATGTTCCAGAAGAAGATGACCTGACTGTATTTGAATAAATGTAGATTGTTTTACATGAAAAATTAAGACATCACCTGAAAATATGCCCTAATGCGTCTTTTGGAGCAAAAATTAATATGAGACCCGGTCTTGTTTTCGGGGAAATACGGTATAATACCCGGTCTGATTTTCTGGGAAATATAGTATATCTTTACAGATAAATATTTTCAGATTTTTTTGTGTATATACCTAGGAGCGGGATTGCTGGGTCATATTAATTCTATTCTTAATGTTTTGAGGAACCTTCACACTGCCTTCCATAGCAGCTGCACCAGTCTGCATTCCCACCAACAGTGTATGAGGGTTCCTGTTTCTCTACAGCCTCTCCAGCACTTGTTATTATTTGTTTTGTTGATGATAGCCATTCTGACTGGGGTGAGGTGATATCTCATTGTGGTTTTTATTTGCATTTTTCTGTTTATCAGTGCTGTTGAGCATCTCTTCACATATCTATTGGACATCTGTATGTTCTCATTTGGAGAAATGTTTGTTCAGGTCCTCTGCCCATTTTTTAATTGGATTGTTTGGTTTTTTGTTGTTGAGTTGTATGAGTTCTTTATATATTTTGGATATTATCCCCTTAGTGGAGGCATTGTTTGCAAATATTTTGTCTTATTCGATTGGTTGCCTCTTTATTTTATTGATGGTTTATTTTGCTTGCAGAAGCTTTTTAATGTTAACGTTTCCTTATATTGTTATTGCTACTGATGATTATCTTTTTAAAACCTGTTTTAAAATTCTTGACCGTAAAGAGTCTATAGAGAAACCTTCCCCCTCCCTGAAATATTGGTATAGTTAATAGCTGCTATTTTTAGTATTAGTATTAGCATTCATATTTTAGAAATAACCTCTAGGTACCAGAATTTGGGGAGAGTCAATTATCCTTCCTGAGTTCATGTGTTCTTTGTGTGTGTGTGTGTGTGTGTGTGTGTGTGTGTGTGTGTGTGAATCGACCCTTTAAGCATTTTAACTTCTAATAACGTCACTTTTGTTCAGGGGAAAACTAAAAATTCAGTATCATTTATTAATCATCTAGAATTATTATTTTGAAAATAATTTTTCCACCAGCTAAAATCATGAAATATGATACTTCCAGGCTGATACCTGTATTTAACAGCATTCTTCAAAATATGTGTTCTTAAAAGTAAAATTATTTTCTGTGCTTTATGCTGCTGAAGTTACAAAAGACTTGTAACTTCTAATAATCAGCTTAATCTGATTTTAAACTCTTCATGGTTTTGGAACAGGAATTTTTGTTTGAAAGAAAGATTGGCTTGTTAACTGAATTATGCAATTATAAGTAAATGTGGTCACAGCTGCTTTTGATTTCTTTGTTATACACCTGATTGGAAACAAGTTTTTAAAAATATTTTTCCATTTCTTACACTGACACCTAGTGTTCACTATTCCTGATATCTTAAATATTGAATTTTAGTTATTAATAGTTATGGTACTAGAATTACATCAAACATATTTTTAGCAGTACACCTGTTAACAGAGCAATAACTCCTATTTTCAATACCAATTTGACAGATTTTCTAGTTACATAGATGACACCATTATGATTCAATTGCAGATGCTGTTTTGAATACCGCAAAACTCAAAGAAGTATGGAATTTTAGAAGTTGAAGGAAATTGAGGGAGTTTTTAAAATTCAGATTCTTAAAATTTCAGTGTTTTGTTATGTCCACAATTCCTTTACATTATAAATCCAAATGGATGATTTTGTTTACATGAGCCCAGTTCCTGGGTGATAGAGGTAACAAATCACATTGAGGGTTTAATATTACTACTTGGCTGGGAATGAAGCAAGGTTAAGTTGTTTCTAATTTTTGAAATGGGTGACTTTGTGATGGTGTATGTTTACTATTTCCTGTGAATTCCTAAGGATGAATTTAAGTGTTCCAATTTTTCTAGTAAGAAAGTTTAAAAATCTAGATTAATATCAGATTATTTGATAATTAAGTGAAAAGGTATAAATAAGTTGGAAAAATTTTATTTCTGCCGTAAGCTATTGTTGAATTAGGTGGCCATTGCATGTAATGAAATTTATTTATTTAATTTTTTATAGCTTTCATTGAAGTAGGGAATGATATTATGAGTAAGATGAAATTTTTTTTTAAAATTACTGTTTTTATTTCAGTATAGTTGGTATACAGTATTAGATTAGTTTTAGGTATACAGTGTAGTCCCCTAAATTTCAAGTTATTTCTAATAGAATTACTAAGTATTTGACTATTCAACTATGTCTTTCAATGAAGTATGATTTTCTTATACCTAAGAATCAGACATTTACATATAGGAGATACAACCATACTAGAACTAGGTTGATTTTTAACACTATGTTATTTTTGTTTGATCTAACAACTCTGTAGGTGGAATATCTCATAAGCTGTTGTTTTATAATTCATGTAAATGTCTTTTCCCAAGATGAGCAAAAATTTTATCATCCTTCCTTGGATCCATTTAATAACTCTTTACTTATCATCTACTATTTGACAGAAACTGTTTTAGATGCGGGAGATGTTTCTAAGAGGTCTCCATTCATACTGTTTTCATTAACAGAAAAGATAAGAATAGAGAAATGTAGAAAATAATTAGAAAGAATTTGATTATTTCTTTTTAATAATTCTAGTATATTTCTTGCATGATCCTTTTTTGGGGTTGGATTTCAGTATATTTCTAAGTTAATATTTTCAGGACATCCAATTTATCCACAAATCAACTAATTTCTCAGAAAAGAGGTACCCAATTTCTTTAAATTATACTCTAGCACATGTGACATAAAAGGTCTGACAGGAACTTGTGAGATATAACAAAAATGAATAATAAATTAGGTAACAGTTGTGGAGTACAGTTTTTCTTTGGCTTAAATTGGTTGAAACTCATAATTTGGAGTAGCAATATATATTTATGTCGAATTAAAATTGGAGCATTAGCACATACTGTAACCTATATTCTGTGATTCTATGTTTATGGATACTTCAGAATATTTAGTCAATTTTTTTTTTTTTAAAGAAGGGAGATACACAGGAAGAGCTTTTTTTTTTATTTTATTTTATTGGGTAATATTGGGGAACAGTGTGTTTCTCCAGGGCCCATCAGCTCCAAGTCATTGTCCTTCAATCTAATTGTGGAGGGCACAGCTCAGCTCCAAGTCCAGTCGCCGTTTTTAATCTTAGGTGTAGGGGGCATAGCCCACCATCCCATCCGAGAATTGAACCGGTAACTTTGTTGTTGAGAGCCCACGCTCTAACCAGCGGAGCCATCCAGCCGCCCCTCCAGCAGCTCAGCAGTAGCTTGTTGTCTTCACTCTAGTTGTGGAGGGTGCAGCTCACTGGCTCATGTGGGAATCGAACTGGCAACCCTGTTGTTCAGAGCTCGCGCTCTAACCAGCTGAGCCATCCAGCCGCCCATTGGTCACATATTTAAGTGTGCCTCCTATAAGGCAGGACAGAGTGAAATTTCAAATTACTTATGAGGGGTGATCAAAGAATATGGTGAATGTTAAAAAAAATTATTAAAGTAAAAGACACATTGCCATTAATCTCTCTCAAACTACTCCCCCTTACTTTAAACACACTTATCCCATCCTTCTTGCCACTTTCTGAAGCAGTTCTGGAAGTCCTCTTTCGTGAGTGTCTTTAGTTGCGCTGTTGTGGCTGCCTCCATTTTCTGAATCATTTTGACTTTGGGGAAAAGCCAGAAGTCACAACAGTGTCAGATCTGGTGAATAAGGTGGATGAGGACACACCGCAATGTTTTTATTTGACAGGAATTGCCGTATACCAGAAGCGATGTGTGACACGGAGCATTGTCATGATGGAGGATGATTGATGACACACTTGAAAACACACTTTCTCTCAACTGTAGCTCACACCTGACTGACTGCAGCGAACAAGTTGAAACTTGTCACACAGTATTACTAAGGTTGACGTGCTGCTTCCCATATTGAAGATTCCTGCCTTTCCGTTGGATGGCTCTCAGCAGCAGCGTTCACTGTATTGTTTGATCACACCTCGTATTTTCCTAGGCACTTAATGAAAATGAATAGACGTTATACTGTTTATTTACAAGTTCATTGGCTTCCATTTTATTCAAATTGCTTATTTCATTTAGAAGCCCAAATAAAATTAAAGAAAGGCATCACACTTACATACAGCTGAGTGGAAGTTCACCTATTTTTTTCTATTTTTGTTGCAGGTGCAAAATTGGCTGAAACTGCTGGGACAGGCATTTATTTTAGAATAGTTTCTGGTTTAATGTTTTGTTATCGCAATAGCAAAAAAGTTTTGCAACTACTGCAATTTTATATTGCTGCTCTTAATGTAGAAAGAACCCTGTTAAAAATAGTATATAATTATGTATATTCTGATATAAGTAAAATCCTTTCTCCTCAATTATACTGGATATGCAAGAGGTAGATGTAGATTGGTTGGAATTGTTACCCATCCGTTAGTTCCATGATTCATTTATCAAAGATTTATTGATAAATGTGCCAATCATTGTTTTAGGCATTCGGGATATAATGGTAATATAAATTGCCTGCCCCCATAGAGCTTATATTTTTCTGCGCAAGAATGATAAATAAATAATATCAGATAATGTTAACTGCAGTGAAGAAAATAATGCAGGATAAGGAAAGGGAGAGATAAAGTTATACTACTTCAGAGGAGATAATATTTGAGCAAAAAATGTCATGTATGATACCATGCATAGTTCTAGGGGAAGAACATTCTAGACTGAGGGAACAGGAAATGTAAAGGCCCTGAGACAAATGTGCTTCAGAAACAGTGCGAAATATCAATGTGTTTGGAGTGGAGTGAGTGATAGATCCAGTGGTAGAAGTTGGCATGTAAAAGACAGACAGGGCCCAGATTAAGTAGGCGTTGTATTTCTCCCTGTGTGTCACTTCACGCTGTTTGACTTTGTACAGGACAGAAGTTTTTAAAAGGTTTGATTTACATTAATAATCATATTCAGTTGAATTTCGTTCTAAGTCTGATAGGAAACCACTGAAGTTTTTAAATAGGGGAGTAATTTGTGCTCTGATTTAGGTGTTTTTAATTTATCTGTTCAGAATGTATTTGACTTTCAAGCAAAGCACATCAATTTGAAAAGTATTCCTGTCCAAGTAAATTCACTAATTCTTTTTTTTCTACCATTCCAACCATTTCTAAGTGTACAGTATACAATATTTTCAACCATGTGCACATTGTTGTATAGCAGACCCCCAGGGCCCCCGACATGATTTAATCGCTACTTCTTGGTGATTAGGCTGTAGGAGTTTGGGAGTAGCAGCAGGTAGACTAGTTAAGAGGCTTCTGTAGTGCTTTGTGCTATCTCACACTGGTATGGTGGTCGTGGGGAGAAGGGTTCCAATCTGGCTCTTTTTTGAAGGTGGTACCAACGGGTTTCTGACAGAGTGGATATGAAATGTGAAGGTACGGAAGAAATCGAGGATGATTTCTATAAGTTTTATCTGAGCAGTTAGATGAATAATGGTTTGTGTCAAAAATTTAGCATTGATATTCTGTTAAAATTGAGAAACCTATAAGACATCTAAATGGAGAAGTTGCGTAGGCAGTTATTGTATGACTTGGAATTCATGAGAGAGGTTGTGCTAAGGATAAAAATGTCAGTGTATAAATGGGATTTAAGTCATAAGATAGTAGTATAAGATCACTTGGGAAAAGAAGGAAAAAGACAGAAGACTGGAGAGTAGCCCCTGGAAGTATTCCAGGGTTCATAGGTTGGAGAAAAGAAGACACAGTCACAGAGGTGGGTCACTAGGTGTGTGTGGTATCCTGGTAGCCAAATGAAGAGGCTGTTTCAGATCCTGTTGAGAGGTTGAGTAAAATGATGACAGAGAGTTGATTATTGCTTTTTATAAGATTTGGCAAGAGTAGTTCTAGTTCAATGATTGGGACAAAAAGTCTTTTGAGAATTAAGCACAAATAGAAAGTGAAGTCAGAAATGATACTCAATCTTTTCAGGAATTTTTGCTCTGAAAGTAGTGTGAATGCATTTCCCAGTTACTCAGGAAGTCCTGGTTTATCCCCATCTTCCCAGCATAACTTTTATCAGCACTCCTTTAAGAGCTGAGAGAGGATACGGTATCACGGGAGGATTTTATTGAACCTGATAAGTGTTATTCTAATGAATCTAGTAACAATTGTTATGTTGTAGACTTTAAATGATGGAAATATGAAGAATTCTAAAAGAACAAAGCAACTGTATTCCAATTAAGATCCTTTTGTTGTATATTTCCCATTTCTGAACATAATTTACACGTGTGCTGTTTTAACTACAACTCTTCTAGGAAATCAATAGGTTAACAAAGATTATGCTTATTTTTCGTTTTTTAGTAAACTTCTTTAGTGTTACAGAACACAGAAATTTTATGAACACAGAAGAGTGCGTAAATCATAAGTAGTTGCAGCTTGATGAACTTTCACAAAATAGGTATACCCACATAACCAGCGTCAGCCCAGTAAACAGTGCATGACCAGTACACAGGAGACCCCTCGTGCCTCCTTCTGGATATTAACTGCCTTTCTATGGGTAACTACTTTTATGACTTGTTGTTGTTGTTTACTTTTTAATTTTAAATAATTATAGACTCACCAAATGTTGCAAACATAGTGCAGATAATTCTCACAAATGCTTCGTCCAGCTTCTCCTGATGGTAGCATCTTACACAACTAGAGTATATCATCAAAACTCGGAAATTGACATTAGTATAATACTTTTAACTAGGATTTCTCCATTTTTTTACATGCACTCGTGTGCATGTGTGTGTAGTTCTATGAAATTTTATCACACGTGGAGATTTGTATAACCACTTCCACAGTCAAGATAAAGAATTACTCCATCACCTCAAAGAAGTTCCTTCATGTTAATTCTTTATATTTGCACAACTCCCCCCTTCCCATTCCTCTTCCCTGCACCCTGGCAACCACTAATGTTCTTCATCTCTAATTTTTCAAATGGAAACATATAGTATGTAACCTTTTGAGATTGCCTTGTTAAATTCAGCATAAATATCTTGAGGTCCACTGAAGTTGTTTCAAGTATCAACAGTATGTTCTTTTTTACATCTTAGTAGTATTACTTTTTGTGGATGTACCACAATTTGTTTATTCATTCACCTGTTGAGGGACATTTGAATTGTTTCCACTTTTGAGCTATTACAAATAAAACAATGAACATTTTACATATAAGTCTGTGTGTGGACATAGTTTTTATTTCTCTAGGATAAATGCCATGGATTTGTGATTGCTAGGCTGCATCTTAGATTCA
This sequence comes from Rhinolophus ferrumequinum, assembly GCF_004115265.2. Classification (NCBI taxonomy): domain Eukaryota; kingdom Metazoa; phylum Chordata; class Mammalia; order Chiroptera; family Rhinolophidae; genus Rhinolophus; species Rhinolophus ferrumequinum. The sequence continues at coordinate 14,182,639 of NC_046286.1, read as the reverse complement.
AGAGTCTAAATTCCTCCTGAATTTAGAAGAAATTGCCAAATTACTTCCCAGAGTAGCTATACTACTTGGCATTCCCTTAGCAAAGTATGAATAATCTGGTTTCTCCATATCCTCACTAGCATTTGATATTGCCAGTATCGGTATTTTTTTATTTCAGTCATTCTTACCGTTGTGTAGTAGTTATCTATGGTTTAACATTGCACTTCCCAAATAGCTAATGACGTTAAACATATTTTTGTTTCTTACTTATCATAGGTGTATTCTCTTTAATGAAGTATTCCAGTATTTTGCCCATTTTTAATTGGAATGTTTGTTTTCTTACTGCTGAGTTTACAGAGTTCTTTATTTGTTCTGGATACAAGTCCTTTGTTGGATATGCAATCAGCAAATATTTTATCCCAGTCTGCATCTTGTATTTTTGTTCTCGGAACAGACTATTCTGACTTCTAACACGATAAATATGCTCTTGCTCATGTTTGCACTTTATATAAATGAAATACTTTTGTGAGTGTAGATTCTTTTACTAAACATCATTTCATAAGATTCATCATGTTAGTCAGTAGTTTATTGAATTCTATAAAACTAACACTAGTGTATTCCATTCTATAAATTTGCCACAATTTATCCATTTTACTTTTCGTGTATATTTTGGTTATTTCAAAGTAGAGCTATTATTAATTATGTTCCTGTAAATATTCTTGTACAGATATTGTGATGAAAATAGGGACACATTTTTGGGGAGAGTTATACTTACGGGCAGAATTTCTGTGTTATATGGTATGCAAAATTTCAACTTTAATAAATATTGGCAAATAGTTTTCCAGGGTGGTTATGTCAGTTTACACTCCTGTCAGCAGTGTATGAGACTTCCAGTTACTTCATATCCTTGACATCACTTGGTGGTGACTTCCTTTTTTATTTCAGTGGTGCTGGTGGATATGTATATTGCAGTATGTTTATTTTTTTATTGTGGTAAAATGTCCATAACAAAATTTACCTTCTTAACCATTTTAAGTGTACAGTTCAGTGTATTAATATTATTTAACGCTCCATTAGCGTAGTTTTAATATAGTAGGATTTGCTTTTCTAATACTCTTAACATAGGTTAGTATCATACAAAATGATTAAACTGTTTTATTTTATAATTTAGACATGCTCTAAAAGCAAAGCAAAGCCTGATTTTAAGTCAGTCATTGGACTCAAGAGTTTTGAGGTCTACTGAATGTCTTATATTGGACATTAGGGATACAATGATAGGCAAAACCTTCAAAGAGTTCACATCACATAATAGACTCCAATTTGTATTATGATCATTGTACTAGTTTATATATGTAATAACAGAAAGATATTGAAGTTGTAAAGTGCACCCTATAATTAGTTACCGTTGTGTTAGATTACATATCTCAGGAAGATTATTCTTTCTGAACTTTGATTTTTAGTGTTTAGCATAAAAAGAAAATGTGAAAGCTATAGAAAGACAGGGTAGTTTGTTTCACTTATTTGTAAAAGCCATTTAGATATTAATTCTTTAAGTGTAAATACTGCTGAACAAATTGCTTTAGTATATTTTTTGAAGGAATTTGTTTAAATTAACTTAAAATTTGCTTAAACGACATAAACTTTGAAGAGCATGGGACCGAAACTTCAGTAGTAAGTCTAATATCTAGGACAGCTTGAGATGTTGATTATTTTAAGAATCTAATTCTGCTTTTAAACAGGTGATTTCACTATAATTAAAAATGTTTAAATGCAAATATAAAGTCAAAGTTACACCTTTTTATAATTCTATGTATGTTGGTAATAATGGGTTCAGAGGCAGTTGGAAGTGTTATCATCTGCCTTACATTCAGACCTGATCTCTCCGTTGTCAAAATAACAACTCCATAACAATAGAATCCATGTTTCATTTAGGTTATTGATGATTATTTGTAGGCGAGGGACTTGTTATATCAAGTATGAGAATGAAGGAGACAGAAATGTGTATGTCTTTCACACATTGTACACGTGTTCATATTTGGAACACTTTGTAATTTTCTTTATACAACCGTATCTAATTCCTCCAGGATTAACAACAAAGGATGGATTTCAGCGATCCAGAATTACAACTCTTGACATATCTGTTGCAAGCTTCTTCAACTAGAGACTATTTTGCCAGCCTTGGAGGATATGGACTTTATATTACAATGTGAAGGGGCAGTGTACTTTACAACATGTTATAAATAACTTCCCCTGGCCTTATATTGAACAAGGTCACAGATCCCTTCTTCCTATAGTAGTCTGTGACTTGGTTTCTTTCCTCATGAATTCAGAAAATTGAAGCAGAAAACACCTATTTTTTGCCTTAAATATAATGGAAAACTTTTTTTTTTTTTAATGACCTCTATTTCCACTTAAAGTTTATGTTAAAGTGCTTTTTACAAAATCTTGATTCAAGTGTAAAAGGGGGGAAAATTGGCAGAATTTAACATCTCCCTATTTCTGTCGTGTATAAAATACTCTATTTATTATTTCCCTTTTCTTTAATATTAGTACAGTATTTTTTCTAAGAATATTTTTAAAATTAGCTGCACAGTTTATTTTATATCTGAAATTTAATAACAGTTCCCATTCTCCAGAAATAAGGCTAATCCAAAATGGCAGGCAACTCAATAATTATTTGTGTTTTGTTTTGGAATGTAGTTTTAGACATCATTGTCAATATGAATACTTCTGAGGTTTTCTGTTTTGTTTTGTTTTTTCCATGAAAACAAAGTTATGAAAGTATAATAATAAAAACTGACCAAGGAAATGCTAAAAAGCTATTTAGTTCTATACTTCTGGTCCATAACTTGATCCAGCCAAAGTCAACAATTTGGTCTTTTTCTACAAATTCATGAGCTAGAACTTAAAGACGTGTGTGTGTGTGTGTGTGTGTGTGTGTGTGTGTGTGTGTATGTTTATATGTTTAAAACAAATATATATAATGACAAAACAGTCATTGTATTGAAAACTTGAAGTCAAAACATTTAAATTTTATTAGTATGTATTAGCCAATCAAGTTTTGAACTTAAATGTTTAATAATTTTTTTCTCTCTCATTGAAATTGTTGCACAATGATATGTCTGTTTTCTGAACTCCTCTGGCACTATCTTCATTTTGTTTTTTACACTTGCTCACTGTATATATCTAAAACTGAAGAAGAAAATAAAAGTCATCTGAATTCAAACTGATAATCTATTTTGATACAATCATTATCAACATTTTGATGACCATCTTTTTGTACTTCTCCTTATCTACATGTGCACTCATACAAATTTATAATTTTAAAGAAATTATAGTGCAGCTTGTGGCCACTTTTTTTTTTTTTTTTTTAACTTCCCCATTCCTCCTTCTATGTACCTACTGTTAACAGCCTGGTATATTGCTTTGCATACCCTTCTCTATAAATATATAGAGAAAAGTTACAATTGTAATAGTGGTCTTTTGTCATTATGTTACACAACTGAGGTCATATTATTTAAATTACATATAGTTTTCTGTTTGCTTTTCATATTTAATAGCATGTTAATCCTTCATTTTTCATGGTTTTATAACATTCCAGAGTATGAAATTACTGTACTTTGTTCAACTGTTGTGTTACTGATGGACGTTTTCTTGTAACCACTTGTATAGCAAAGAACTTGCCACACATCTTCAGCCACTTTAATTTGTTGCTCTGTGAATAGCCTACTCATAGGCTTCATCCATTTTTCTGTTAGGTGTTTTTTATATATCTTTGTTATTCGTATGAATTATTAGGATTTATTTGGAAATAGCTTTACCATTTCTGTATTTAGAGTGGTGTTTACTGTAATTCTCATTAATCAGTCTTTCTTATATTTAAGTAGTTTGCTATTATTTTGATATAACTTGAGGTTTTAAGAAGCACTACTGAGTTTTATCAAACTCTATTTCATTACCTATACATATGATTCTCTTTTCTCTAATCTTTTTATGTTCCAGATTGTTAGATTTTTTTGAAATTTTGTGGAAAATTTTGAACTTTTGAAAGTCAATTGGAATTGAAATTTTGAAAATTGAAAATTTTTCTGCATTCCTGGAACTACTTAATAATAGTATGTAATCCTTCCAATATATTGCTGGATTTTATTAAACTTTCATTTAATATTTTTGCAGTTTTTTCCTCGTTACCATCTGTATGAGATATTAAATTTTTAAGGTTATCCTGATTTCACAAAATGAGCCATTGTATCCTTGAGTCTAGAATAGTTCAATTAAAACTGGAGTTATCTGTTCTTTAATGATTAGATTGAAATTATATGTGAAAGCATTTTTAATACTGGGGTCTTTTAAAATGGTTGATCTTTATTCAAGTTCTGAGGCTTTTCTAAGGTAATTGGTCTGGTCATGATTTTTACTTGTAAGGTTAAATTTTATAATTTATGTTTTGCTAAGAAAACTTTTATTTTTCTTTAGGTTTCCAAATTTGTTGCAGTGGCAGCAATTTATAGTTGCATAACCATACATTTATTCTCATTTTCTTCCTTAGCAACACAATTCCTATTTTTGACACAGTGCTGCCTAAACAGAAGTCTCCATTTTCCAGCCACCCTTAAAGCAGGAATTATTGTGTCAGGTCTTTGAGATTTGGGGGAAGCCTGCTTAAAATGAGCTGCCTTTACTCCTTCTTTCAGCCTGAAACTCAGAAGTGATGGCTGGAGCTCCAGCAGCCACCCTGTTTTAAAAATGGTTTAAGGATGAAAGCTATGCACTGTGGTGGTGAACAGAGAGTAGGCAGCCGATGACATCGCAGAGCTCTCATAACACCAGACTACATGCTTGGGGAGCCTATTCTTGTCCTGAGAGTACAATAAGAATCTATTTTGTTGAAAATGCTGTTATTTTGGCGTGTTCTTTGATGTGCAGTTGAATCTAGTCCTGAAGAATACAGTTGCTGTAGGTTTGTATTTAGTATAAGAATATTCTTTGCTCCCCAAATCTATTCAGTTCCTGAATTCAGATAATTACAGAGTTTAGACAGGAATAGCTAAGGATATCATGCTATCGGAATCTGCTTGTTTCTGAGTTCTGGATAGTTGAGAGATTTATAAGAAAGTTTACCATAATTGATTTTGTTTTTGTGTTTGGATTATGAAAGTTCAAATAAATAATTGTTTTCCTTTCATACCTGTGGAATAGTCATTCCTTATACTGTTTATGTTTACTCTTTCTTTTACGAGTATTCCTTGAATTGGTTTATTACTTCTACATTGTTTTTTCTGTGTTCTCTTTGATTAACTTCTTTTATTCTTTTTCCTCTTTCTCATTTTATTGTTCTGTGTTCCCTAATTTTTTAAGATTATGACTAAATTTACTAACGTTTTATCTTTTACCAGTAACTAGATTTATGGCTATTAATTTTTTTGTAATTACAGTTTTAACTCTGACCCATGGCTTCCTGTTTTCATTCGCTATCCATGTAATTTTCAGGGAGAGGTTTGATTTCGTCTATGCTCCATGGAGAGTGTGCCAAATATTTGAGTGTTTTTACAATCATTTCTTATTTCTAATTTTGTGGCAATTTGAGCAGAGAATGTAGCCTTTATATTTTGTGTATTTAAAATTTGTTCAAATTGTGTATGTTCGTATAGCCAAATACATGGTCATTTCTTAGTTCTGTTTTGTGGACATCCGAAAAAATTAGGGTTCTTCATTCAGGGAATATAAGAGCAGATATAGACTGTGTGTGTGTATACTTCTGTACATGTATGTAAAATAAACACATGATTATAATATTCAGTTCATCTATATCTTTACTCTTCAACTTTATTCTACTAGATCTGGCCAATTCTGAGAGAAATGTATTGAAAACTTCATTTCACTTCAAAAAAACATATTTTTACTAAGCTCTTGAATTTGGAAGATTTTATATTATATAGTTAGTTCCTGTCTTATCTGAAATACAGCTTTATATCTGTTATAGCTTCATAAATTCTGTTTTTCATTATATAACACTGTATTTCCTATATTAATATTGTCATCTGCTATGTTTTTTGCTTCTGTTTTCCTGGTATGCTTTTATTCATCTCTTAATTTTAAGGATACTTGTTTCAAATAACATGTACATTTATTTTTAAAGCAAATCTGGCAGTCTGATTTTTAATGAGAGGATTCAGCTACTTCAAGTTTTGTTTGACCTGTTTTTTACATCTTATTTTGTAATTATTAATTTTGCATGTTTTCTCTTTCTATTTTCCCGTTTTTGTTCATTTTATCATGTTACCATTTACATCCTTTTTTCTGCTTAAATTTTTAATTTTCCTATACTTTTACGTTCCAATAATAGTTACCTTAACTTTATTGGCACTCACCATCAAACACATTTTTCTGCCATTATGTAAAAAGAAAGTATCAACAATTGCTTCTGTTTTAAGGTGCTTTATTCTTCTGCCTCTACCCGTAAGATGAGACTTCAGTAATACTTAACAATTTTCTGTGCTGCCTTACCCATGTAACAGGACACTTGCACTTCTCTGTTTCTCTCAATTCCTACATTTTACTGAGTCAGTTAAGTATTTTTAATACCGTATTATTACTGGCAGTATGTTTCTTCTATTTCAAGAATCTTTACTAGCCTGTTATCAATATCTATTTAGATTTAATCATAGTTACTCAATCACAGAAAAGTTCTTTAATTTTTTCTTTTCAAGTTTTATTAAGCTATAATAGACATACAATACTATTGAGGTTAAGGTGTTCACATATTATGAAATGATTACCACGGTAAGGTTAGTTAATATCCATCACCTCATATACATACAAAAAAAAAAGAATAAAAAATTTTTTAAATCTATTTTTAAGTGGACTATTTTTTTTAGAAGTATTCAGTTTACAACAAATTTGTGCTGATATTTCCCATTAGTCCACTTCCCCAACACTTTTATAACCTCTTCCATTGTCAATGTGACCCACCAGAATGGTATACATATTGGTTACAATTGATCAACCTGCATCGATACATCTTTATCACCCAGACCCAGAGTTCACTCTTGATATTGTACTTTCTATGGATTTGGACAAATGTGCAGTGACATGTATCCACCATTTAGGTGCTCCTGTGTGGTTGCATAAATACTTACAAATGTTATAGTCTCTTATTGGATTGATCTTTTATCATTATATAATGAATGACCTTCTTTGTCTTTTATTACAGACTTTGGTTTAAAGTTTCTTTTGTCGGATATTAATTTAGCTACTTCTGCTTTCTTTTGGTTTCCATTGAAGGAAAATCTTTTCCATCCTTTCACTTTTAGCGTCTTTGTGTCCTTACCTCTGACGTGAGTCTCTTGTGGGCAACATTTACTCAAGTATTGTATTTTTATCCATTCAGCTACTCTGTATTTTTTGATTAGACAATTTAGTCCATTTAAATTGAAAGTACAGATACTCCTTGATTTATGATAGGGTTACATCCTGATACACCCATCATAAGTTGAAAATATTATGTTGAAAATATATTTAATACACCTAACCCATCAAACATCATAGTTTAGCATAGCCTATTTAGAACACATACATTAGCTCAAAATTGGGCAAAATCATCTAACACTAAGCTTATTTTTTAAGAAAGTGTTGAATACCTCATGTAATTTAGTATGCATATCACTGTCAAACCATCGTAAAGTTGAAAAATCGTAAGTTGAACCCTCTTAAATTAGGGATTGTCTGAAATTATTGATAGGTATGGATTTAATTGTTTTCTGGCTGTTTTGTAATTCCTTTGTTCTCTTTCTTCCTTAATGATTCGATGATTTTTTTCTTGTGATATGCTTAGATTCCTTTCTTTTATGTATCTACTATAAGTTTTGGCTTTGTGGATCCCGTGAGACTTACATAAAATTTTTTATAGTTATAAAAGGCGATTTTAAACTAATAACCTTGAATGCATACATTTTTACACTCTCCCCCATACTTTGTTTTTAATGTGGCAATTTGTATCTCTTTAACTTGTGTACCCATTAACACAGCATTGTAGCTATAGTTATTTTTTAATACTTTTGTCGTTTACCCTTCATACTAGATTTACAGATGACTTACCCATCATCATGAACACATTTGAGTATTCTGAATTTAACTATTTACCTTTACCAGTAAGATTTATACTTTTGTATGTTTTCCTGTTAGCAATTAGTATTTCTTTTTTCAGCTTGAAGAAGTCCCTTTAACATTTCTTGTAAGGCCTGTGTAGTAGTTACAAATTTCCTCAATTCTTGCTTGTCTGGAAAGGCTTTATATCCTTCAGTACTAACGAAGAATTGCTGGATAAAGTGTTCTCAGTTACCAGTTCTTTTTCTTTTAGCCTTTTGTATATATCATGCCATTCCTTTCTGGCCTGCGAAGTTTCTGCTGAAAAATCTGCTTAAGATCTTATAGGAGTCACATTGTAGGTAGCAAGTTGATTTTTTCTTGTTGTTTTTAAAATTCTATCCTTGTCTCTGACTTTTGACAATTGAATTACAGTGGTACCTTGGTTTTCGAACATAATCCGTTCTGGAAGACCGTTCGAGTTCTGAAATGTTCGAAAACCCAGGTGCGGTTTCCCCATAGAAAGCAATGCAAAATGGATTAATCCGTTCCAAGCCTTTAAAATCAACCCCTAAAACTGCAAATTTAGCATGAATTTTACTATCTAATGATACCATAGATCCATAAAATTGATAGCGTTTGTAAACCAAAATGTTCGTCAATGGAGATGTTCGAAAACTGAGGTACCACTGTATGTGTCTCAGTGTGTGTCTCTTTGCATTCATCTTTTTTTGGAACTCTATAGGTATCCTGGATCTGGATGTCTGTTTCTTTCCCCAGGTTAGGAAAGTTAGTTATCTGCCAATATATTTTTTTTTTAATAAGCTTCTGCCTCTTTCTCTCTCACTTCTCTTTCTGGAACGCCTATAATGCAAATATTGGATCACTTGGTGGTGTCTCGTAAGTCCCTTACTTAAGCTACCTTCACTCTTTTTCATTCTATTTTTTTTCTTTTTGCTCATATTAGTGAATGTATACCACTGCCCTGTCTTTGAGTTTGCTGATCCTTTCTTTTAGTCTGCTGTTCAACTCTTCTGTTGAATTTTTCAGTTCAATTATTACCATATTTTGCTGTGGATAATACACACTTTTTTGCCCAAATTTGTGAGGGAAAAATAAGGATGCACATTACACATGGGTAGTACTAATTCCGTATCTGCTTTTAATTCTTTTTTTATGCTTATGAGTTAAAAGTAACTCTAGAAATCAGTAACAGTATCCGAATGCAAAATAATACCCTGGAATATGATCTTCGGTTTTGTTGAACTTACCACGAACTTGCAGTGGCGAAGAATTCTTGGCCTTCTAGGATGTGTAAATATCAGAAATTTGTTACCAGTACATAAAATTTCTTGTACCTGTATCTGTTCTTGATTTGTAGTTACTTGTTACATAAAATTTCTGTACCATAATATGTTAAAAAATAAATGCTAAAATGCCTTTACATTACAAAAAAGAAGTACGTAAATGTAAGTAAATAAAAATTTCAATTAAAAAATTAAAACGCAAGATTTTTTCCCTGAAAGTTTTGGCCAAAAACTTGGGTGCACATTATACATGGCAAAATATGGTATATTCTTCAGCTCTATGACTTCTGTGTTGTACTTTCTTGTATTTTCTATCTCTGTTAAAATTCACACTTTGTCATGCATTGATCGCCTGACCTTGGTGAGCATCTTTATGACCATTAAGTTGAACTGTTTACCAGGTTAATCATTTATCTTTGTTTTATTAAGGTCTTTTTCTAAAGTTTTTCTTTTTTGTTTGGAATATATTCCCTTGTTTCTTCATTTTTCTTGCTTTTTTGTGTTGATTTCTGTGTATTAGAGAAATCCACCTCTCCCAATCTTGATTGATTCGTCATGTGTAAGAGATGAATCTTATCATTTAAACTGGCCCTAACTCTTGGTTGTCTCTCAAACCTTTGTGATTTTCTAAGCTGTTTGTTTTTAGAGGCTCCCAGTAGTTGAAAGTGTGCCAAGACCTGGTATATTTTATTGTTCACCCAATGTGTAGGAATTGTGCAGCTAGTTTCTAGAGTTCTATCAGAAGGAATTGCTCCATGTGTAGCTGTAGATTCTACATTATCTATGGGAGAAGTTGAGTTCAGGTGTCTCCTATGTTGGCATCTTGGATTGGAAATTCTTATCTGTCTTCTTTGATAAGGTGTCTGTTTTCTTTGGCCCATTATTCAATCGGGTGTTTTTTGTGTTTTTCTTTTTAATTGACTTCTAAGAGTTCTTTGCATATTTTAGATCACAGTCTTTTATCAGATATGTCTTTGCATGTATTTTCTCCCAGTCTGTGGCTTGTCTTTTCCTTTTTTTTGACAGTGTCTTTAACAGAACAAATTTTTAATTTCAATGAATTATGGTTTATCGATTATTTCTTTCATGCATCGTGTCTTTGGAATTGAATCTACAAAGTCATTGCCAAACCCAAAATCATCTAGATTTTCTCCTAGGTTATCTTCAAGGACTTTTATAACTTTGAATTTTATGTTTAGGTCTGAGATCCATATTCAGTTAATTTTTGTGAAGGATATGTCTATATATAAATTCACTTTCTTGCATGTGGATCCAATTTCAGTGTCATTTGTTAAAAAGACTATATTTGTTCCATTTTATTGCCTTTGCTTTTTTGTCAAAAATCAGTTAAATATGATGCTAGCTGTAAGTTTTTTGTAGACATTCGTTATCAAGTTGAGGAAGCTTCCTCTAGTCCTCATTTACTGACAGATATTTTTTTTTTATCATGAATAGGTGTTGGATTTTGTCAGTTGCTTTTTCTGCTGCATTGATATGATCATGTGATTATTTTCTTCTTTAGTCTGTTGATGTGGTGGATTATATTAACTGATTTTGAATATTGAATCTGCCTTGGATACCTGGGTAAATGCCACTTGGCGTGGTGTATAAATCTTACCATATATTGTTAGATTTAATTTGCTTTCTTTTCTTTTCTTTTTTTTTGAGGATTTTTGCATCTATATTCATAAGAAATATTTTTCTGTTATTTTCTTGAAATGTCATTGTCTGATTTTGTATTAAGGTAATGTTGGCCTCAGGAATGAGGCAGAAAGTATTCCCTTTTCCCTTTGTTTATACCTTCTTAAAGACATTGTAGAGAGATAATAAAGAGATTGTATTGGTATAATTTCTTCCTAAGATATTCTGTGGAATTAACCATTGAACCCATTTGGTCTTGGTGCTTTCTGTTTTGGAAGGTTATTAATTAATAATTCAATTTCTTTAACAGATATAAGTTTATTCAGATGTTCTAATTCTTCTTGAGTGAGTTTTGGTACCGTGTTTCCCCAAAAATAAGACCTAGCCAGACCATCAGCTCTAATGCATCTTTTGGAGCAAAAATTAATATGAGGCCCAGTCTTATTTTACTATTACATATATATTTACTATTATATATGTATAACTATTATATATTATATAATGTAATATAAGACTGGGTCTTATATTAATTTTTGCTCCAAAAGATGCATTAGAGCTGATGGTCCGGCAAGGTCTTATTTTCAGGGAAACAGGGTAGTAGATTGTATCTTTCAAGGAATTGGTCTATTTCAGCTATGTTATCAAGTTTGTGGACATAGCGTTTTTCTTCGTATTCCTTTATTATTATTTGAATGTCTGTGGGATCTGTTGTGATGTCCTCTCTTTCATTTCTGATTTCTGTAATTTGTGTCCCCTATCTTTTTTTCTTAGTTATGTTGGTTAGCATCTTACCTTTTCACAGAACCAGGTTTTTGTGAAGTTGATTTTTTTCTCCTTTATTTCCCTGAATTCCTACATTTCACTGAGTTACATATTTTTAAATCCATGCTATTAGTGGTAGTATACTTCTTCTATTTCAAGAATTTAATAGTCTTCTTGTCAATATCTAATTAGATTTAATCAATTATAGCTAAGTTCCCCCCCCCCCCCGTTTTCTCGTTTTCTACTTCAATTCAGATGCTTTCTCTGTTTAAATAATTTGTTACTTGGCTGGAGTTTTTTCCCAAGTCTCACATAGGGTAATGCGGGAAACATGTTTGCATACTTTGTGTATTATAAATATTTTCCTTTACTATGTGGAAGAATGAAATAGAGTTGTGGTTTTGAAAATGAATCTTTATCCCCCTATACTATATGTATAATTAAAAGTTATAAATTAGCCTAATTGTATAATTAAAAAAATCCTCCTATACTATATGTTTAATTCTATATGTAAAATCCCCCTATACTATATGTATAATTAAAAGTTATAAATTAGCCTAATTATTACATGAAATATGTTTCCGCCCCTATTTTGACAAATATCTTTTTAACAGTCTATACTGCCAGGTTAAAATTTAGAAATCTCTGACTTCACGGAATTTCAAATTGGAAAGTTGTGGCAGCCTCAAGTCCATCTCCCTTCTCTTCCTGAACTCTAGCTTCACGATGAAAGGTCTTTCATACACGTATGTGGGTACTCCAGCCCCTCACATCCAGCTTCGTGCTTAGGGTTGCACACACTTGTGGATGGTCTGACCCTAAGAAGATATAAGCTGTGAAGAGCCCACTTATATCTTGGAAGTAGTAGGCTCAAAGCTGAACAGGTAATTTTAGGGTTCTAGGGTGTGGGATACAGGCTCTGAGTGGACCTACCCCCTGTCACCATGGACTCTACCCTCCATGGAATTCATCTGAACTCTGCAGATGAAAATCCTGATTGTTTCTTCTTGATAAATCTCCACTGTTTCTCCATTTATGGCTCACATGATTGCTGTAGGGGGTCCCTGTTGCTTTTTTCTCTTTGAGTTTGGAGCTCCCAGGAATTTCTCCTACCTCTCTTTCTTATGTTTCAGATTTTGGTGTTTTTCGACCAGTCTTTTACCTGTCTAATTCTATTGAATTTTTATTTTTTAGAAATTCCTTAAAGTTTTGGCCCACCAACACCATTCTTTATTTTCCAGTGTTGTTTTTGATGTATTGTTCCCTCCCCCCAAGTATATATATTTTTTATATTTCATCAAATTTATGCAAGAAGGAAAGTTGGAGCATGGATATCAGTTATTTTAATCTATCTCTCTTTACATTTGTGTTCATTGTGGTTTTTTTCATTGATAATATGAGATCTGATTACATAAATGAAAAATGTTTTTCATTTGGAAGAAGTTTGGGTTTGATTTTCTTTTTAGCATCTCCCACATCACCATTGTACTTGGCCCTACAGGACTTTATTCATTTTAGTTTTCAATGAACATTTCTTACATGCCTACTATAAGCAAAATTCTATAATAGTTACTAAATAGGATAACTTCTACCTTACCGGAGACATTATAGTCCAGTAATAAATGCAATCAATACTGAAGTGAATATACAGTTGACCCTTGAAAAACAAGAATTTGAACTGTGTGAGTCCACTTAAATGAGAATTTTTTCAATAAATATATTGTCAACCCTCTGTATCTCCAGGTTTCACATCCACAGATTGAACCAACTGCAGATCAAAGACAGTATTTTTTCTATGTTGTAATAAATGGCACTATTTCATTTTTTCTTATGGCAGAATAGTATTCCATTCTGTATATATACCACATCTTCTTTATCCAATCATCTATTGAAGGACACTTTGGTTGTTTTCATGTCTTGGCCACCATAAATAAAGCTGCAGTGAACATCGGAGCACATATACTGTGTTTCCCCAAAACTAAGACCTAGCCAGACCATCAGCTCTAATGCCCCTTTTGGAGCAAAAATTAATATAAGACCCAGTATTATAATATATTATATATATTTATTGTATTATATTTATTACATATTGTATTATATGATATTACATTATAATTTATTATTATATTATATTATAGACCCGGTCTTATAGTAAAATAAGACTGGGTCTTATATTAATTTTTGCTCCAAAAGATGCATTAGAGCTGATGGTCTGGCTAGGTTTTATTTTTGGGGAAACACGGTATCTTTACAGATAAATGTTTTCAGATTTTTTGGTAGATACCCAGGAGAGGGATTGCTGGGTCATATGATAATTCTGTTCTTAATTTTTTTGAGGAACCTCCACACTGCCTTCTATAGTGGCTGCACCAGTCTGCATTCCCACCAACAGTGTATGAGGGATCCTTTTTCTCCAATTCGCAGATGTGGAGGGCCGAATGAATGCATTGTTCTGCACCATTTTATATAAGGGACTTGTGCATCCAGAGGAACTGTAATTAAGTTTTAGGGGAGTCAAAAGTTATACACGGATTTTCGACTGTGCATGGGTCAGGCAGGACTCCTAATCCCCTTGTTATTCAAGGGTTAGCTGTACTACTAATGAACATGTAATGTTGTGTGAGATAGTGCAGTAGTTCAATGAGGGAAAGATTAGTTCTTCCTCTAGAATCAGGGAAAGCCTCGTGAAGGAAATCATTTTTACTCTGGGCTACGAAGTAGTGATATCCAGTCTTATAGAGACTGGAAATCATCATGGAATTAGATAGTGGAAGGCATAGGTTAAGAGAACAGTTTGAGAAAAACGAATAGTTCATTTTTAGAGGAATGCAGCATAGAAGAAAAGGAATAAAGGGAAATAAAAGATTTAAAACTACCAGGTCACATTTAAAAGAAATTGAGACCCTTTTAAACTTTTGAGTTTATGTTTCAGTTGCTATTTTTGAATGATAACAACATCAGTACATGGCAGCGTTTGGGGGCAGAGAAACTATTGCCAGGGGCCCTGCTAGGAGATTGGGCGCCTGGACTCCCAGGGCTTGACAATAGGCTGAATGGTTGTAGGACATAGAGTGGAAGGATAGCATATAGAATGGGAGCAAACCTTTTATTCTGAGCTGATTATAAGCAAGAAGTCATTAATGTTACTCAGGAGGGCACAACTTAATCATTTTGACAGGAAAAAGGAGCTAATAATTAAGTGTTGATTTAAATTTTAAAATGTTTGGCCGTGTATGCTGACTGTAACCTTATTTCACTCTATTATGAAACTACAAAAGCATTTTGATCCTAAAGAGTCTTTGACTTTGCTGGCCAGCATAAGCCGGAAGGAGCCTGTTTGTACCTCAAAAAACATCAGAATGTCTGCCCCACTTGTTTTCTCCCTTCTTATAGTATATGCTTTATGATATCAGACATAGTAACAGGAAGAACATCCCCTTCTGGTAATCATTACCTGTAGCTTGTATGTGTCTTCTGGAAGTTAACTTTTAATGTTAAACAAAGGAAGCTGATCAAAACCAGCTGTTAAAACCTTTGCATAGTTCATGTTTTATACAGTCAGCCTTAGGTTACCATTCACATGACTGCATGTCTGAAGTTTAAAACAAATAATAAGGTAAATCTTTTCCTTTTATTAAAATTAATGTAATCCTGATTTTATAGTTAACACAACTTTAATTGTTTCCCTGTTCGGCAGGAAAATTTAATGCCATTGACATCACTATGTATTTTACACACCTTGGAGAAATAATGGCTCATTTATTGACTATATGTACAATTAATATATTTTGGATGCAGTCAAAATAAAAACAGTAGGTTGAAATATAATTTTCTAATTTAAAATTATGGGGTTAGTAAATGTAGAAACTTGCCAGCTAAACATGTAACAGGCCATTAAATATATTATGTGAACTAATTATATAGATATTGAAAATTACTCTAGTAATACCCCCTTTGACACATGGCATTTATTATAATCCTAGGTACATGCAAACATAGTAATTTTAGATCATTATTATTTATGATAAGAAATGACTCAGAGAATTTTAAATCAAGAAGACTTTTTTTTTCTTTCCTTAATTGAATTTAGAAGAACTGTGGAATTTGGTACATTCAGAACATTCTGGGCAGTGTTGTACATACTGTTGTTAGATTGTGTATGTTAAACAATAATAGTTTCTTCTGCCTGGAGCTTGCAGTTGTTATATAAACAGCAATTTTAAAATCACAAAGAAGAACTTGCATTTATATAACAGCACATACTTTTGAAAGATCTGTAGCAGCAGTATTCAGGATTTGCTGTCATGAGATGGAATTTTGTAACAAGAAAAAACACCCAATTGTATAATGACTCAGGAATAACAACCTAGGCAGAAGACAGTAAGCATTTCTCTTCCAAAGGAATATTTTAAAATTCAGTGGTTGTCTTGCAAGTGATTAACACTGTTTTGTTGGAAAAGTTCTAGTCTGTTGAAACCTAAGGATTGCTCACAAATACCATGTAGGCCAAGATGCCAAGGACAGTTCCGACCATCTAAGTACAGCACAATACCAACCAAGTGTGACCATATCTGCTCTTAGTGCCCGCTGTGATCACATGCATTTCTCAAGCCTTGGTTAACTCGCAGGCTTTCGGAAGAAACTCTAAAATGTACAAACATGTCAATGGAAAGGAATTGATAGCAAACAATAATGTTTAAAATATCGTAATTGTAGTTTTCATTTCTGCAAATAGAGTCACTATTTTTAAAAGGTATGGGATATCTTAAATTGTATGCTGAAAATGCACTGAACCATGTTATCATCTGAGAATTGACAAGTTATCATTCCTTAAGCAAGAGATTTAGAGAGTGTTTTACTTTAATTATAGTATTTGTATTAGAACATTTAAGTTAACTTAAGATATGTTCATTTATAACACAAAACCAAATAATTTAGAACATCTAGCTCATGCTAGAAACTCAGTATATGTATATTAAATTATTCATTGCACAAAAAAGGCTTAAATTTAACACTTTCTTAGGACACACACACACACACACACACACGCATGCACACAGAGGGTGCCAAAAAAATGTACACACATTTTAAGAAAGGCAAAAATTGTATTAAAATTGTAATACCCAATATATACTGATAACAAAAGATGAATACAAGTCACGTTTGACGTTTGGAATTACAAGAGGTGCTCAAAATGGTTACCATCCGTGTAATTTTAATACAGTTTTTTCCTTTCTTAAAATGTGTGTATATCTTTTTGGCACCCTCTCTCTCTATATATATATATACACACACACATATATGTAATATATGTAAATATACGTATTTGTATGTATAAAATTAGCAAGAACAACAAAAAATAGCCACACAGCTTTTAGTTCAGTTCAGGGAGCTTTGACAATTCTGCCCTCCCATGTAACCACCACTCTAAGCAAGGAGTAACATTTCCATTACTTTAGAAAAGTCTCCTTTCCAGTCATAAGCTCCCCAGTGTTCCCAGGTGATTTCTATACAATAGATTATCTTATCTGTTCTTAGATTTCATTCCATTTATAATGGAATCATATAGTGTGTACTCTTTGTGTCTAGCTTCCTTGGATTTGTTAGTCTTTTTATTTTACACATTCTCGTGAGTATGTAGTGTTATCTCACTGTGATTTTTATTTCTATTTCCTTAATGATGAATGAGACTCAGCACCTATTCTGTGTGTGTGTGTGTGTACACGTGTACACACATATGTGTTTATTGGCCATTCATATATCTTTGTGATGTGTCTTCAATTTTTTTCTCTGTTTTTATTCGGTTATTTGTACTTTTCATGTTCCATCCAATAAACTTTTGTACTCCAAAGTCATGAAGAATCTCTCCTAGGTTTTTTTCTGGTATTTTTTTGATACGGATTTTATGCTTAAGTCTGTGATCCACATCAAGTTAATTTTTATGTATGGAGTGAAGTAAATATTGGAGTTTACATCCAGTTGTTCCAGCAGCATTTCTTACTCATGTTACAGCAACATTTTTGGAATTGGATAAAGGACCATGTGACTTTTAAATTATATGTACAGTTATCAGCATTTCTGTTCTCTTAGCTCCATTGAATATAGTTGTTGTTTGTCTACTAGTCAATCCACTAAGCTGTATCTGCAATTGCATTTGAACAAGTTGGTGTCATCATGCATTCTAGTTTTCTATTCTCTTCCATAGGTATAATCATAGACCAGTTACTACTGTTTGTCAATATGGAGTGACCTTTGGTGAATTTATATCTAGTTTCTATCTTTCACCTCTCCTTACAGTCTCACTTTATTTTTCATGCTCTTCTCAAAGCTGAATATAAAGACATGAATCATAGTAGTTCACAACAAAAGCCATAATATCTTAAGTTTTTCTAAAACTATTTAGCTGAGTTTTAGAACATGATGCACCTAACATGTTATAGGAATTATAGAGTGATGGAATGGTTGAAGCCCAGTTGCTCTTCTATATAAGATTTCTTAGGATTCCGTGTTCATTTTAGGAACACATTTTGATGACTCCAATCAGTGAATTCATCAAAGGATTGATTTGTAGTTTTTGAAATTAAATAATCTATTTTGTTGAGTAGTCTATTTTCACCCTAGGCTTACTTATAAACTAGAGGGCCTATTTATTAATTTGAGCTTTGGATTATGGGTAATTTTTATCTTCATTATACTTTTTGATGTTTTCCAAGCTTTCCATAATAAACATGTATCGCTTTTATCACCAGGAAAAAAGAGTAGCCATTAAGAATGTCCAAGATTGGAATATCTTCTCTAAACTTTTGACAATGCCTAATTAACTAACAGGACATATTTAGATATCGGGTATTTTGGTTAATGAATTTTCAAGTTAATGTAAATAGAAGATGGGGAAAATTGACCTTCTAGAATGCTTTCAGTTGGTGTGTTTAATTATATTGTTAGGGCGATATAGATCTGTATATTTCAGGAATACTGCTGTGGACTACCCACATATCTTCTGTGTAGATAGTGAAGACCGTCTGCCAAAATATCAGCCAAAATGGTGTTTATGAGTCTAAATAAATAAAGGACAAAAAACAGACTATAGGAGATGAAGTAATTTCTTTCAAATTTATATTTGAGCAAATAGACAGTAAGAGCATCAAGAAATTTCAGAAATGACAGTGAAACAAATGCCATTGTTTCATGGACTCTAAAATGAGTTTTCTTTCAAGTTTTAACACTCTGATGTTTGCATGTGTAGCGTGACACAGCTGTTATTGTCTGTGTCCTTCTGATAAGATAGGGAGAAAGTCAGCATGCAAGTCTGAAGAGTGCTTGTCCACCTCTGGGATTTAACGCCAGGAGCTGACTACGGAGCAGCCTTGGTGCACAATGGAACATGAGTACCCATCACTCTGCATCAAAAACAGTTTCAGATGAGTCAAAATTCTAAGTCAGTGCTTCTCAAACTATTTAAAGTAAAGATCCAGTTTTATTTTTTGTTGGGCTGGGTTTTGTTTGTTTGTTTGTTTGTTTTTTTGGTTTTTTTTTTTACCTTTACAACTTTTATAAAATACAGTAAAAAAAGGTGATAGCAATATTAAAAAGTTCTAAAAGTTTTTAAACAGTCACATTTTCTGTTTTTATCTTGTTATAGACTGATGCCAATTTATGGTCTGGCACTGGTCAGTGCCCACATTTTAAGTGGCACTATTAAAGCCTTGTATCAGTTTATTCACAGTGTTGTTTTTTCCCCCTAAGTGCTAATATAATGGTGCTCTTACACTTAATTGTGTTAGAGGTTTGATGAAATATTTGCTAAAAATTTCTTAATTTCTCTAAAAGCAGAATTTCTAGATTTGGGCTGCGTAGTTAACTTTGGGGCAAGTCTCGTATCCTTTTTCAGCCTCTGTCTCCTCACTCTAAAAATCAGGTTCAGATTAGTCCCCACCTCCTAGCTTTGTGGCGATGATTAAATAAAAAAAGTCATGTAGATTGCTTGGCATGCCATAGTAGGACTGTCATGTATATTAAGACATATTGTCATTCTCATCCAGACATTTTATCCTATGAACTCAATGACAGGCCACTGTAGAGAGGTGGTTAGCATTGCCTGGTATGGTTGGGAAAGATCACAGGAGATTACCTCTCTTATAAAGCTGGTTATCAAGGACCAATAAACTCAGGGGTAATTCAGGGAATAGCAACTGCCTATATACAAGTATTTCTTTTGGGAAAACTGGGCATCAGGAACTTTTCACATTGGAAGAGGGAAGTCTGTATGGGTTAGAGTAAGTCTTTAGTAAGCAATTGATAAAAAATCAAGGTCTGTCTCCCCAGGGAAAGAAATCTGATAATAGCTAAGATGGGTCGTCCAGACTCAGTTTTGAGAGACTGATATTTAAGGCAAGACTCTAGCCCCCAAAGAAAACTGGAGTGCACGCTAAAAACCAGGACCAGAGTCCCAGTCAGAGGGTGTCAGGTACTTGACAGAGTTCTGGGAAAGCTATGTCTTAGTGGACACAGGAATATATAAGAGCTTACAGTGGATGTCAAGCTAAGACAACAGGTTTTCTTTTGCCCTTTCTGGCTGTTGACTCATTCTCATTGGCTTATTGGCTCCATGCCTCATACGGACTGAGTTTGTAGTTAATGATCTTTAATGGAGATCATAGGACAAAGCAAAGGCAGGAAAATGATGAAGTTACTTGATTAGGTAGGTTCCTCACCTGTGACTTTTGCAGCTTTTAAAAAATGTTTCTGATGAATAATTTGAAAATGTAGATTAGATCTTGATGTTGGCCTGGGGAATCCTGAGTTCCCTGTCCTAAGGGATGAATAAAAATTAGGGTTTTCCAGATGTTTCGTAACCATGGCTTCATTGTTCCTATCTCACAATGAACTTGAAACTCTTGCTAAACAGAAACCTGCCTAAAATGAAGATACATATCTTTCTACTACTGTATTCATTTTTCATTTACAATTTCCAAAAGGTAAGGAGAGACAAAATACTGAGCAACTTCTTTTTCAGGCTAGAGTTTATTACTCTTTATCAGACTCATTTAAATTTAAGTGTAGTTAACATAGTGACTTTGGTAGGAATAAATGGCAGAAGATTTACCAGGAACAGGAAGTTTCTTTTGTGGTTCAAATGTTTGTTGCTTTGCATTTGTCTGATTTTCTGTGGTTTCATATTGGTGGTGTTGAACTCAGTGATACGGGCTGCGTGCTGCACACTGGTACTGACAGTTGTTTTCCTGTCATCACTCTAGTTTGTAAAAAGAAATTGCTTCCATTTTGAGATGAAAGGATTTCCTTTTCCTAGCTGTTGTCCAGGCATGCAACCCCTTCAGCAGAAACGTTTATCTCTGAACACTGAATAAGAATAGGTTGGATCCCACAGTTTACAGACTGCCTTTGGGGTTGTCTAAAAAGATCAGAAATCTACATTTTGATCTGAACGCTTTATGCATTCTCATAAATTTCAACATGTTTTAAAACCAGACTGGATAGTAAATGTTCTTTGGGTAACATGGGTTTATTGGCTAGCAATGGTCTTTTTCCCCTTAAATTTCCAGGTTATATGAAGTAAACAATGAAATGCTAAGATTGGATTCATAGCCAATGAAAATGAGCAGATTTTCTTCTATCCATTGTGAAGTTTCAAAGCAGGCTCAGTTAGACGTCCTTTTTGGGAACAACCATACTGTATTCATATCTGGCATTAATCTAACGGCTCCACCACATTCGGCTGCTTCATTGCATACTTTTGCTGAAATAAGCAGAGCCATTTCCCTCTCCCAGCAGTAACTGCAGCAGCTACCGGAGTCCCCTCTCTAAGCTTATTTAGACTATGGACTGAAGGTAATGTTTTTTTTTTCGTTCTTGTCAGAGAAATTACCTAGGACCTGGAAAGGAGAAAGTAGCTCAATATTACCATTCAAATATTTTTCAAAAAGTAAAACCAATTCAGTAACTTAAAAAAAAAAAATAAGAGTTCTCTTCAAAATGTAATTTTGTTAAACTGTGGATTTTTTGGTGGTTTCCTCCCGCTCTACTCATATATCTCAGATTCTTATGGTATAATGCTGAAGCCGTTAATCCTTACAACTCTTAACAGGAACTTTCTAGGAAATATGGACACAACTACAAGTATACTGTTTCCTTTCATTAGTTTACATATATTTATATGAATCATACTTACATTTTTTTCCCTCTAGAACTTTCTAAACCATGCTAAATATGCTGTGCCAATTTATAGGGGCCTAGAGCTCTAAGTAGTGTTAGGACCACAGATCCGTCCTTTTCTCTCACTCTCTTCCTACAACTCTAAAATTAGTCCATGTGGTGATAGATATCTGGGTTTCAGGACTAGTTTCTCCTGCCTCCTCCCCTTCTGACAATACTGTTCATACCTAAACACAACTTTTATCATATCACTCCTCCCTGCTCTGAATCCTAGAATGTCATTTAACACCTTCTACTTTGGTTTTTCTAACACTTTTTCTTTGTACTGTCATTGTGGTATTCACAATTTGCTACCTTGTTTTACTACCTTTTATAATTTCGGGCAGGGGGAGAGAGAAACCATATTTTTCTTTATTTCCCTTCTTCTAATTCAGTGTTCTGTAGTCTGTATTTATTGACACTCTCCTATACTCTAGGCTGTGTAAAACACATTGAAGAATCAGCGATGAAAGCGATAAAATATACTCCTAATAAGCTTCAGCTGCTTTGATGTTCCACTTGATGTTTGTTGGCTATACTGTTGGTTAGTGTCTCATATTATACTTCTGAGGAATTTGTCTCAGACTTATAATTTTATAATATTTATCATCGTGCTCTGATTTGTGCTTTTAAAAATAGAATTTGTTACAGGATAAATTCATAATTTTTATTATTTTAATGTATGCAATGTGTGTGTTACTTTATAAGTACTTTGTAAGTTACTTTGTAAGATACAGCGTTTAACTTTTCACAAAAGTGCTACAACTGTGAGTTCATCTTAGGCTGGGTTGTACGATTAGCTTACAGGAGGCATCTCTATACTTTACCATGTCTGTCTGACTCAGGGGTAAATGCAAGGTAAAGTGAATATTCCTATGAAAATTTGCTCACTTTGTATTTGGGAGTAGATTGATTTTGTCCAAGTTGTTTAAGAAAATTTGGATGTGGAATAACACTTTCATTTTAGTAGTATGTAGATGTTCATACAACACATTATTACTCAGTTGAATCCCCTTCAATTTGAATTTGGGTCCCTGCCAAAAGAGCACCTCATGGATGAAAAGCTAACTGTACCACAATCGATTTTGGAACGTAACTCTGAATTTAACAATTCAGAACAATGGGTGCCTTTTTCAAAGATAGCATGGCTAGAATTCTTTTAGAGACAAATATCATTTAAAATATTAGTCTAATATCCATTTACATACTTACATATAATGGGTTTTTAAAACTACTATACACATACGTGTATAACATGGCAAAAACTTAAAATAATAAAAATTATGGATCCACATTGTAATAAATTATACTTATACAACCATAAAAAATCTCTAATTTCTGAAGAGGGTATGTTCCAATATAGTATACCAAAAACTTGTTTCATACAGTTTAAAAAGCACTATGCTAAATGCTGAAGGAAAGCCAAGCAAGAATGAGCAAAACACAGACTCTGCCCTCCTGATGCTTCCTGTCTCATATTTGTGACACATCATAAATATAAGTGCCATAAAAAGTACCAGGTGCTTAGATATCAGCCAAGGGAGAGAATCAGATCAAGCACAGCTTCATAAAGTACTTGGAATTTGGGGGTGAATCTTGAAGGATACATAGGATTTCAAGTGAAAGATAGATAAGTGGGAAAGGCAGTCGTTCCAGGCCAAGAGGAACGGATTAAGTGTGAACATAAGCATTTGGGCAACTTTACAAGCTAGTGAATAGTGGATAATGAGTTTAGCTAGAGCTAAGAATGATGGGGGCAAAAAGGTAATGAAACTGGAGAGGGGACTGAAGTCATACTATGGAGCAGTGTTTCTCAATGACAGTGGAAAGGGTTGGAACCTTAAAAGAAGAGGGTGCAAACCCTAAAAGAAGAGAAAATAAATGTATACGTATGTATGATGTATTTCCAAATGCATCATTTGGGTCTGTGTTTAATAGCTCTTGTTACACTATTGCACCTT
Source organism: Rhinolophus ferrumequinum (assembly GCF_004115265.2). Lineage (NCBI taxonomy): Eukaryota > Metazoa > Chordata > Mammalia > Chiroptera > Rhinolophidae > Rhinolophus > Rhinolophus ferrumequinum. The sequence goes on along the minus strand of NC_046286.1, from coordinate 14,158,692 downwards.
AGTCTACTAAAGTCCAAAATCTGAGCCCCCTCAGGGACACTTTCTGTCGACCGCTGTTTTCACTGTGTGTGAGGGCTACACTCTCCTCTCAGTGGTTGGAAGTAATTGGTCAGTTTTCTTTAAAAGCTGTGAACCAGTAAGGCTCCCACCTATGCTGAGGGATCTTTGTGTAATAATGCACACCTTGAAAGAACAGATACTTTCCAAGTCACTCTTTGCTTTTCCTGTGCTATGGATGAGGAAATAACTGGGTCCTCTCTGGGCTCTCAAAGCATGCAGTAACTGTGCATGTGTAAGCCTCCCACATCCCCAGGTATGGTGATGCTTTTCCACATCTCCTGTGGCTGTTTTGTTCTGCAGATCTCCATTTAAATTTTCGGTTGGTTTTTGTTTGCCACGTTTGCAGCCTTGAATAGCTCTGATGCTGGCATTCCTGCTTATGGGCACCAGTCGCTATCGTCTTTAATAGCGCCTTCGGAAAGAGGCTTTTCCACGGAGCTCCAGGTCAGCTAGATGGTCCTTCTCTAGCACCAGCAAGGCTGCTGCTAACCCCTGCCTTGCACCTGGTGGGGTCAGGGGCACCGGTGCGAGTTGTTGGTTGCCCCTCAAATTCATATGCCACACATTCTGCTGTTCTTGGGACAATTCGGTCATTTTTCTTCGAAAAATGGTTTTCAACTTGTATGCCTTTGGTCATTCCAGCGTTCAGAAAAGTTTGTTCCCCATAATTTTTTTAATTTTTTAGAGAGAGAGGTGTATCCAAGTTTTCCCTCCATCGTTCCTCAAATCCTGTTCATTGTTTTTAATATTAGGACATGTTAAGGTCCCATAGAATGACATTTAAAAAGTGTTTTGAAACTTTTTGTCCACCTAGTTCTACTTCATGTTATAACAGCTAATTTTAAAAATTTCTTGGGTAAAACAAGCATCAGGAAAGTTAACTTGCAGTACACATTCTTAACAACAATTGAAGTCAGAGATAGGTGTGGGGGAATGGCAGATTCTTCTTCATGGGATTTTGGTTTTTTTTAGTGAGACTCTGATCAATACTATCATTATAACCTAAAGAGGAATAACTAATGAGTTGATTGTTGCATGCTGGTTGAAGGAAAATTACCCCCCAGTATTTCCCATTGTCCTCTCAAGACACGTCTAAAGGGATTTTAAAAAATACATCTGAAATTTATCTGTAGTTTAATATATTAGGTTGGTGCAAACGTAATAGTGGTATTTGCAGTTATTTTTAACCTTTTAAACTGCAATTACTTTTGCACCAACCTGGTATAAACAATTTTCCCTCAAAGAATGAAATACTTGATCTCTAAAATATTAAATAATGGACACGTAAATTTTGGAGAGTCTGAGTGATGTACATATCTCTTGGTATCCAAGTGTAAGAAAGGTTATTTTAGTATCAATAACAACAATAATTGCTTTTTTAAATTATTTTTTACCCATTTGTCCACCAAATATTTATTGAGCACACTTTTCCAAGCGTTTAGGATATTTCATTGAGAACAAAACAAAAATTCCTGCCTTCGTGGAGCTTCCATTATCGTGGAACAACTAACATTTTTTGAGTGCTTACTATGTGCCAGTGTTCTAGCCATTTTTCACATATATCAATTCATTTAGTCCTCAGCATACTCCTTAGATAGATACTATCCCATTTTGTAGATGAAGAACTTAAAGGAAAGATGTATTTAATGATTTGTTTGAGGTCACACAGTTTGGGAAATGTGGAATTGAGCTTTAAATAACCCAGGCAGACTGGCTTCAGCATCCATGTTTTTAACTTCTAATCTGTAGTCACTGGAGGACATTCAGTCATCTCCTAAACACCAAAGCACATAGAATCCAATCAGGTAACTTAAGTAAGTGTCTCAACAGGAGGGTGTTAAAACAGTATGAGTGCTAGGGATTGTGGCAAACTGCTGTTGAGCTCCAGTGGATTTTGCCATGTCGACCTAGTATTATCTTTTTTATTTTTTCCAAGAGAAGTTGGAAGGCTGAGTTTCTATTTGAAATCTTTTGATTTTTAAATGTTGCAAATTAAATTTTCAACAACTCTATACAAGTCAACTAAAACATATTCAGAGGCTGGATTTGAAACAAGGGCTGCCATTTCACATGCCTTGCCATGTTTTTCATATCATCTGTATTATAACGGGGCTGAACCTTGTCTCCTTAGTCTTAAATAGTTATGGCCACTTCAGATATGCATCTGAAACCAAAGTCCTTAGCTTACCCCTCAAATTCCTCTTTGACTGCAAATGTTTTATTTCTCATATGGGGGTAGTGCCTTCCACCCAGTTAAAAATCTAAAAACCATAAAGTCATCTTTGACTTCTTAATCTCTCTCCCTCCTCCTCCCCACTCTCTGCCCCAACCCCCCTCACTCGCTCTTACACACACATATGCCTTTCTTTTGCCTTCTGCCTTTCTTCTGCTTTCTTCTGCCCGGAATGTTCTTTTCCTCTTTCATACTCCTCTGCCCCACCCCTTCTTTCCTGGTCTGTGTTGCCCATTAAATTATGACCTGCCTAGGGGTGAGGACCACATTTTAGTCATCTTTGTATTCCCAGACTCTGGTGTAGTGTTTAATACACTGGAGATCCTCTCAGGAGTTTGGGGTGAGGTATAAGCCCATGGATTTGTCTCTCCTGACGGGAGGACTAAGGTAATGTCTGTTAGTAATAATGGGGCATTTTCTAAGAGCTGTATTTATGTAGTGGGTTTCTCCTTTTTTCTTTTGGCTATCGCTTTAAATTTGGTTAAATAAGAATGTCTGTGTCAAAGGTGTTTAATTATATTGACAATCATCATCTACTGAGAAATGCAGTCTGTACAAAAGTCTGCCATTTGTATAACTGGACTTTTTGCAAAGCTATTGAAAGGTATTCATGCCATAATTTGGAAACTACATTCTTAGAGAACCTTTCAGTGAAAGTTGATATGAGTGTTTATCTGTTTAGTAATCTTTCTTGGCCCCTGTCACCTCTGATAACAAAAATCTCACGACTTTTTTTAAAACTTAATTTAAATTTTAGAATAACTATGACAAGAACAAATCATAACAATCTTATTTTAAGTTTGCTTCTTTCATGGTAGTAGCTCCCTGATGGCATATTCCTCCCGCCCCACTAATGGTCCTATTTCAGAACATATACTTTAAATCTTTTATCACAGACTCACTTCAAAGAGCTTTTTGTTCACATCCCTGTTAGAACTAAAAATATCATTCCATCTGACGATACCTCCCAGTGCCTAGGTCATTCCCTCTAATTTCTCAGAAGATCCTATTGTCTGGTTCATTGTCTTTCTGTTCATCATACTCCTGTTATAATTTTTGGTCATTTCAATAGCTACATGTATGATGCTTCCAGTACCCTAGTCTCTCACTGTCTTCCCTTCCTCTCCTCCAGTGATACTGTCCTCCAGCCATTAATTGCTGTGGTCATTTCTCAGACCCGTTGTTAACAATAACTGCAACCGCTCCACAATTTCCATTTAAAGTATTCTCTCCAGTCACCACCTCTTCTTATCCCTCAACGAAATTTTAGGTTTCACGGTCAATAATTATAATCATTCCTTTGCATATGTGCTTATTCCCTTGGCCTTTCCTCCTTTGTCTTATTCACCTGGCAAAACCCAAGGCTAGTTACATTCTGCTGTCAGTCTGTACCCATGCAGCTAAATATCACTGGAGAAAAATGTACAACTATGCTGATTGGCCTCACGTTAATATTATGTATTTTTTCCTATTTTGTTCACTCAGTCTCCTGGATGACATATTATATACCATTTTCTTTTTCTTTAAGAGTCTAACAACTTCTTTTCCATCCTCATTCACAACTGACAGTATGCTTCCTACTTCTTTGAGAAAGCTGAAGCAAATAGATCAGGCCTTCCCCATTCTTCTGCCACATCTGCTCTTCTTCCTGCATGTCTGCCCCCCATGCAAGCTTTCCATCCTGTTACTATGGCTTAATTACCCATTCCTCAGTCTACAGCCATTACTTGTGCTAGAATCCCATCCCGCTCTCCGGCACAAGATCACCAGCACTTCTTTCTTCAGCATCATCACTTTCCCGCTCTTATTTTATGGATTATAATCTTATGGATTATTCTTAGCATGAAAACATGCTCTTATTTCTCCTGTCTGAAAACTCCCCCTTTTCTTTTGACCTTTTTTCACTATCTGCCTTCCTTGACCGCAGAACTCAAAAGGAGTTGTTTATATAGGCCATCTCCAGTTCCCGATTCCCTGTTCTCTTTTTCTAACAGTCTAATTCGTACTCTTGATTATTTCAGTCTCTCCTTTTTTTCATAGTAATCACCTGAACAACCTCAATATATTTATTTACTGATTTGTTTACTCTTCATAAAAAATAGTTGCAGGATTGCTATACCAGTACTTCTGTTAAAACAAATCCACTTAGTGAAGTTCAAGACGGAATGCTTTCTTGTTAAGTATCAGACCAAGGCATGGGTACTTCTTTCACCACGTACGTATCTTAACTATATTGTATTGGATGCCCTAGCCTTTGCAGTAAGGTAAGATAAAAAATAAAAGGCATAGCAAATAAAAAAGAAAACCATAAAACTATATTTGCAGACAACGTAATTATGTATGTAGAAATTTTTATAGAATTTATTTTTTAAAGTTTCTAGAATTAATTAATTTAGCAAGATCAAGGACAGTGTCAGTCTACAGAAATCAGTCGTGTTTTTATATAGTAACAAGGAAATTAGAGTTTTAAAAACACCTTTCAAAATAGCATCAAAACGTAAAGTACCTAGGAACAAATTGAACAGAACTTGTGTGAGACCCATATACTAGAAATCACAAAGCATGGCCAAGTGAAAGAAGACGTAAATATATTGAGAGAGAGAATTCGTGCATTGGAAGAATCAGTATTGTCGGGCATCGTTTCCCCCAGATTGATCCATAGATTCATTGCACCCCCAATTAAGAGCTCTGCAGTCTATTTTAGAGATTGACAAGCTGATTCTGAAATTTATATGGAAATATAGAGGACTTAGAATAGCCAAAACAGCTTTGAAAAAGAACAAGTTAGATGACTTCTTTTGTTTCAAGGCTGCAATAATCAAAGTAGGATGGTATGAGCATATAGATAGACATAGATCAATGGAACAAAATAAGAAATACAGATAAAGAGCCATATATATATTCAATTGCATTTCAGCAAGTTGACAGGGTAGGTAATTCAATGTGAAAAAGATAGTATTTTTTAACAAATTGTGCTGAAATAGCTAGATATCCATGTAGAAAAATAATGAATCTCAACCCATCTTTTATGCCTTACATAAACATTAAGATGAAATTTAAATTTATAAAAGTTCTAGAAAAATACTCTAAAGAAACCTTCATAACCTCATGGTAAGCAGAAATTTCTTAGGTAGAACACAAAAAGCAAGAACAATAAAAGAAAATGATAATCTGAACTTCATCAACATTAAAAACTTCTCTTTGAATGACACTGTTAAGAAAATTCAAAGGCAAATACAACGAAAATATTTGATTTTATATATATATATCTGACAAAGGATTTGTATTTAGAATATATAAGGTTCTCTTACCAATCCGTAATAATGTGACAAACAATCCAATGAGAAATGGACCCCAAAATCATAAAGACACTTTATAAAAACAGATTTGTGAATGACCAATAAGCACATGCAAAGATGCTCAAAATCATTAGTCATTAGGGAAATGCAAATTAAAACTATAATGTGATACTGCTATATGTCTATCGCAGTGACCAAAAAAAGTTGAAAATGCCTATTGGTGAGGATGAAGAGCTGATGGGTATGTAAAATGGTAGAATTTGGAAATCAGTTTTGCATTTTCTTATATACTCATACGTATTCTTCCTATAAGACCCTGTGATTCTACTATGTATTTACCCAAGAGAAATGAAAAGCCAAGAGAAAAGAAAATGCCTACACAATTTTTAACATGATGATTTTAAACTACTTGATTCATAATAAGCCCAAATTGGAAACAACTCAAATATCTATCAGAAGTTTAATGGATGAACAATCTGTGGGATATTTTTATTAATACAATGGAATACTATTCAAGAATAAGAAAAATAAATTAAAAATGCCACAAATAGCATGAATGATTCTCAAAAAACATTATGCTGACTGGAAGCCTCCATACAAGAATATATAGTGTATGATTCCATTCATATGAAGCTCTCAAACAGAAATCTGATAATGTCTATAGTAACAGAAGAACTGTCCGTAGTTGCCTTGGCATGGGAGTGATTGACTTCAAGGGCATGTGGGGCTTGGGGGTTACGGAAGTGTCCTAGATCTTGATGGCGGTTAGTGCAAGGGAGGATCCAGTACATTTGCCAACACTCATATTTTACACTAACGGGCGTTTTATTATATATAAATTGTACCTTAGTAAAATTGATTTTTTTGAAAATGTATTTGGGTAGTTTTTCCTTCTGAACGTCAGTATCAATGAATATCTACTTAAGTCCATTTTTGCCCCTACCCTCCAAAAAACACACATTCTCCTTGAGTTAATAGATTTTTTTCAATATAGAGAACATTAAAATGATTCAAAAGTCAAAAAATATGTTAAAGAGTTTTTTTTTCCAGGAAAGTTTCATTCTTTTCTGTGTGTGTGTGTGTGTGTGTGTACAGGCATATATACACACGCACATACATATATGTATATACACATATATACAAACATGGATATATGCATATATAAAAGATGTATTATATGCACGATGTGGATATCTTAACAAAGATAGTATTCTTTATATACTCTTTTGCCTCCCTCCTTTTTTAAAGCTTAGCAATATATCCTGAAAATGACTCCATATCAATTCATAGAGGTGTTCTTTTTTTTTCTTCCCACAGAGTACCATAGTTTGTTCAGTCAGTCGCTATTGTATAGGCATTAGGCAGTTTCCATTATTGGGGTATTTACAATGTTTTGTATACAAAATGAGCTACAGTGAATAACTTTGGGCACAAGTTTTTTTTAATGTTCTTGAAGTTGTATCTTTAGGGTCAATTTTCAAAGTGGATTTGCTGGGTAAATCAATGTGTTAGTCTTGTTAGATGTTACCAGATTTCCCTCTACAGGGCCTTCGCTATTCTATTGTCATGCCAGCAATGTCTGACTGAGACCCTATTTCTCTATTCTGGATAATGAAGTCAAACTTTTGAATTTTTGTTCATCATATATATACATATGTGTGTATATCTTTATATACACACATATATATGTATATAAAAGAAGTGGTATCTCAGTGCATTTTTAATTTGTTTTTCTCTAATTTCAAGTAAGGTTGAAATAAATGTTTAATGGATTTTGCATGTCTTTTTATGAACTGTCAGTATCTTTTGCCTGTTTTTCCAGTAGCTTCTTTTCTTCCCTTGATTTTTAATAGTTCTTCATAAATCAGAGATGCTTTTGTATCATATATTGCAAATATATTTCCCAGTTTGTCATTTGTCTTTTGGTTTTACTTACAGTGATTTTTGCATGAGCAAGATTTTTGATTTTATATAGTCAAATGTATCTACACTTAAAAATCACAGTTTGGAAACATTTCTCTATGCTCGGGTTGTAAAAAAATTCACTTGTATTTTCTTAAAGTATTACATGGTTTTATTTTTTTACACACATTGCTGATCCATTTGGAGTTCATTCTTGTGTATGATGTGAAATATTAATCCAGTTTAACTTTTTCCTAATGGCTGTGCATTTGTTCCAATTTCATTTATTAAATGGAGTTTAATAATCTCCACCTTACCCCCAGTGATTTGAAATATTATTTTAAAAATAACATACGAAATTTCCATCTATGCTTGGATCCATTTCTGGATTTTTCTATTTTGTTATGCTTTTCTGGCTGTTCATATGCTGGTACCACATTTTTTTTAGTTACAGAGACTTTAATAGTATATTTAATAATCTAGGTAGAGCTAGCCACCCTTCATTGTTCTTGTCTTTCAAAATTTTTATCACTATTTTTGCATGTTTATTTTTCTACATGAGTTTTAGAATCAATTTGGCTCCAGATAAAAACACATCGATGTTTTTATCGGGGTCTCCTTGACTTAATAAATTATGTAAGGTAAACTGGCATATTTACACTACTGAGTCATCCTACCTCAGAATAAGGGATGTCTTTTTTATATATTTAATCTATAACGGTTTTCAGGAGTTTTTGAGAAGTTTTCCTCCTATAAGTTTTGTATTTTTTTTGTGATGTTTATTCCTATTTTCTTTTTTTCATTGAAAAGGGATATTTTCTTCCCATTCCCAGTTATTGTGTGTGTATAGAAAAGCTATTGATTTTTTGTATTTTAAATTAATATAGTTATGCTGCCTTATTTTGAATTATTTTATTGTTTGAATCCAATTTCCATTAGACGCTTCCAGTAAGATTTCACCCTCCCCACCCTTCTGAAACTCTTCTTATTGAGGGACACAAGAGAACTCCCTGTTGCTGAGGCTGCTGGTGATTCTGTCTTCATCTTACTTGACCTCTCAGTAGTACTGGATACAGTCATCCATTCTCTCTTCTGGAAAACATTTTTTTTTTGTGGTTTCTGGGGCGCTCTAACTTATTTTCCTTTGCCTCACTTTCCTCAGCCTCCTTTGCTGGCTGTTCTTCTCAGTCTAAATATCAGTCTGTAGCACACTTTTACTTTTTCTCTACTTCTTCCTGGGTATTCTTTTCTAGAATCTGGCTTTAGATTCCAGATACATGCTGAAGTGACAAATTTATATCTCCAGCTCAGACTCATTAACTCATCTCCAGACTTGTATATCCAATGTGCAGTAGTATTTTATAGCTAGTGTGTCTGCTTCTGATGTGTCCTCCTTGGAGTTTAAGCTTCACAGAGCAGACAAGAGTGAGCCTTTTAGATATGTCAGATAATGTCACTCCTCTGCTCAAAGCCCTCCCGTGTTTTCTCACCTCATTCAGTGTGAGAGCCAGAATCCTCACAGCCATCTGGTAGGCTCTACAAGGACTTGGCTCCCACCACATTGCCCATCTCATCGCTGCCCACTTTGCCTTCCTGCCTGCGGGCCTCCTTGATGTCCCTTGAACGTGCCAGGGGAGCGTCTGCCTCTGGGCCTTTGTCTCTTTGGCCTAGAATGGTCTTCCCTAGGTAGCCACCCATCTTGCTCCCTGCCTCCGATCACTTCTCAGTGCATTCTTCCTTGACTAACAAGGAATCTACCAAATGCGTCAGTGTTCCTCCTCCTTCCCGCTGGTACTTCTGCGATCACCTGTCATGCTTCTGTTTTTATTCATTTATCTCCTTCTCCCTACTAGAATATGAGTTCAAAGGTGATAAAGACGACTGTAGACGCTTTTCCTTTGCTTCCCTCCGCTGTGTCCTCAGCTCCTCAAGTAGTTCCTGGCGCATAGCCAGTGACCAATAAATATTTGGGTTCTTCATGCAAAGTATCCAGACTGCTCTCTTCTGTGGCTCATGAACTGATAGAGAAGCCAGTTGTAAACTGCTCTCGATAATGATAGTGTTACAGACATAAGCATAGAACCATCTAGACAGACTGCTTTAAATGACACGATCATTTGGTTTGGGTTGGTTTAGATATTGACGTTAGGTATATCTAATAAAATTCATTTATTTAAAGTAAAATGTTAAAGAAGAAAAAAAGCAAGTTTTGTTTTGTTTTTCCCTAATTGACTGGTGGTTCAACTGTTAAAAAAGAAATGAAAAAAGCTAAATCCGAGCTGTGCTTCCGTGTGTGTGATCTATACACATATACATACTCACACGTATTAGAGGTTCACTGCCTTATTAAATACAAGTATATGATTACATCCCATAAACAAGGTGGTTTGGGGTTATGATAGTGTTTTAGAAGAAGTTAGAAGTCTTAGTACTCTTATGTTTTTGGCTTACAAGCACAGAGTTCCTTGTAACAAAAAAAAAAAACAAAAAAAAATTGAGTTCCTGAATTCCTGAGGAGGAAGTAGCTTCATTTCTTGTAACAGTAGTTCTCAAAGTGTGGTCTCCACAGACTGCTGATGGGCTCCTAGGCGTCTCTGGGTGGTCTACCAGCTGGTTTCTTCTAAGGTTTATAATATGACAGTGTCTGTAGTGTGTTTTATGGCATGGATTAATGATTTACTTAATGACATTTCTAAAGCATCTTCTCATATGTCATTTTTCCCGTGAGTAATGATGAGGTTTCTTTTCAGTGGCAAGCGGGTATAGATGGAATTGGGGGTCCACTCATTCTTTTTTCCTCTCATGAACTAATCCACAATGTGAAGTTGAGAACTGTTACCTTAGAAATACCAACTGTTTGTGTGATTATTCGAGCCTTGAGATGTCCTTCACTGGCAATTTGAAACACTGATTTTTTTTTTTTTTTTTTTAATCTGTACCTTCAGTTTGCCTGCTTTAAAATGTCTCTTCAGTTGGCCAAAGGGTGGTAGCTGGCTCTGTTTTCCTACTGGAAGAGATCATGTCCAAGAACGTAAGAACAAGAACCTCAAAGATAATGCTTTCAGCATAAGGTCACCGGCCCTGAAACTCCTCACACTTGCATTTATTCCTGACTCCATCACCTAATAACTGTGAGAATTGATCAAGTAATTTTCCAGTTCTGAAATTAATTGGTAAAATGTTAAATTATTTACATACCATATTTAAATTCTGGAACAGTGCCTGACACATTCATTCATTCAACATTCAACAAAAAAATATTTTGAGTATCTACCCTCATGCTGGGTGCTTGGGATGCATAGTAGGATAAGATGTGACTCCTGACCTCAAACAGTTGCACAGATAAGTGGTAGAGATAGAAAAAGAAATCTACCCTTCAGGTTCTGTGCCATTTATTTGGTAGTTCTCTGGGCTCTCTGAGAACAGGGTGTTAGGGAAGGTTTCCTAGAGGATATGAAGTCTGAGCCGAGTTTTGAAGGTTGAGTAGGACGTGGTTGACTAGACAAAATTGGGAAGAATAGACCAGTTTGATGGAACGGTATGCTCAAAGACTTGTGTGGAGAATTGTGTGGAGAGTTTTGGGCCTGGTAATAATGAACAATGTCTAAGGGGATGGGTGGGAGAAGATAGACATTTGTTTGGGACAGGGGCTATCCATAAATGGATATGACCATTACCAGTACTATTTACTATTAGTATTATAGTTTTACATGGTTAGATGACTAAGAGGGAACTGTAGCGGCTGCACACGAATTTATCTAACTTTGTTGCAAATGTAAGTAGAGGAAAAAATGTCTTTTACTTGACTTATATACCTTAATTAATAAATTTGGTTTCTAAGTTGCCTATTTCTGGGGTTCTCATTTATTAGAAGAGCAGTGAGTGACTCTTGAGAGCCCTTTTACTTTGGAAGGCTGAATTGTTTGTAGCTTCAATACATTAGCAAACTAGTTTTCTGCAGAGAGTAAAAGCTGAATTTTAATGCCCAGTGTGCCCCGACAATTACAAATCTGAAATTAGTGAAAGACGAATGAATGTGATTTTACCAAATAGTTGTTATTCATAGCTATAATCAGGTTACATTTATTTATGAATTTCCATCTGTGTGTTTTCCTTCAGCCTTTGAGACGTGTCTATGATCTCCCCCTGGCACAGACTTCTCAGAAACAGGGGGGACCTTTTTCTTTGCTTTCCATTTTATTTGTAACCCACAATAGCATCTGCACAGAGAATATAACAAACGTTCAGAATTTTGTCAGGAAGGGATTTTTAATTTACATCTTAGTTCTGATTATTGCTCCCTGTGGGAATTTTCCCTGAGGAGAAGGCCTTTGTTAAAAGAACTAACTTTAAACTCTCTCTGTTTATGTGCAAGTGTCATTATTTCTCTCATTTTCATGGGTGGAAAATAAAAGGAAATTAAATAGGAATTAACTGAGTTAAAGATTGTATTACATATTCTCTTTATAATCTGCCTGGGGCTTTGTTTGTTTGTTTGTTTTTAGATGTAAGGCTGCCATAAGAGTGTGCACTTTATGGGATAATCCAAATAACCAATGAGACGGAAAAGATCCTTTTTACATCGGCTGTATACCAGACTGTTTTAAATATTTAGAAAAGGATGTTCTGTAAAGTCCTTTTTTGAGCAAAATGTTGAGAAAGGGATAATTCCTTAATAAAAATGATTATGTGTCTATTACTTAGTGTTTGTAGTTGAAGCACTACCGCTAGTTTTCCCTAATAATACATATATGCAGTGCCTGCTCTGCTCCAGACATGTAGTCAGCAGCTTTTCCCCATACATTTACCACTATGAGGAGGGATTAGACTAAGTGGATTTTTTAAGTAAGTTTGACTTTTTAAAAAGTCTTTTAATGAAATTTAATTCAAATTTTGTATTTTATACCAAACGTACCTTGTCTATTTCAATACAAATGTACTTTAACTACTTACCATCTAATATAACTGGCACTTCTAGAAGATGTGCTACACATTTATTCTTTAGCTTTTCGTTCCCTAATAAATAGGTCCGCATACTGTGGTATCTTTGTACTCTTGTAGAAGCCCATAGGCATCTTACGATAACCGGAAGGAGAAGCAGTTATTATTATCTCGTATCTTAAATGAGGAAACTGGGGCCCAGAAAGACAAAGTTACTGAGTCCTGAGAATATACAAATATCTTTATAATGCTGTACAGTAAATCATTGGACCCTGTTCATTACTTCATCCCCATTAATATTTCTTCCCACCCCAGTCGTAGCCTGACTACTGTGCCTTCCTCCACTTTGGCCCTATTTCAGTGTATTCTCCTCAGCATCAAAAGAGCTCGTACAGTGCAGTCAGACCTCACCTCTTTTCTGTTTAGGTCTCTGTTTACTCAGGACAGTCTGGTTTAACCCAGTTATCCAGGTTATTATTAAAAATGCCCTCTTTCGCACTCACAGAGAGTCCTAATTTAGATAAATCACGTGCTCAGCCAACTTAAAGCTCTTGAGTGGTTTCCACTGCACGTAAATTCAGACTTTTTATAACGGACGACTCCATGCTGCATGGATTGACTTCTGCCATTTTCTCTGTCCTCACTTGTTCGTTCTTATTTTTCTTTCCCTGACTATTGTCATCTCAGTTACTCCCTTAGGCCAAGTTCTATGCTATCTGAGGGTCTTCACACATGTGAAGGGTCCTCCTTCTACCTGATATGCTCCTCTACCACTCTCTCCCCATTGGGTGAGTGCTCTTTGAATGGCTAGAGCCCTGTAATCCTTGAGGTCTCAAATCTCAACTAAAATGTCACCTAGAGAGGCATTCCTTGGTACTCCTGTCTAATGTAGGTGCCTCTCCTATCATAGGATGTATTTCAGTAACCCAATATTTTCTTTATTTTTTTATCATTTATTTTGACTTGTAAAATTTTCATTTATTGATTCATTTATTCCGTATTATAATGGAAGCTCCTTGAAGGCAGAGACCATGGTTGTTTTTTTCAATATGGTACCCTAGCACAATGCATAGTATATAGTAGATAGTCAAGAAACATTATTGAATAAATGAATGAATGAGACAAATTGAAAGCCAAAGCTTGTTTTAGTCTCGCTTCAATAGGACAAGAGTCAAAATAGCCACCTATTCTCTGTTGAGATTTCTTAGCTAAAGTCAATACCAATTAATTTTGGAAAGGAAAAAATAAATTGCCATCAGGAACTTGACACCCAATTTTTTGACCACACATATAAAGGAAGGGAAAATATCTCAGGAGATGGGAGGGAGAATAATTAATTTAAGGGTAACAAACTCAAAGCTTGTGGCACATTGTGAATTTGTATGCTGGATTTCCTAGTCACTATCAATATAATGAAGTAATTATACATCATAATGTTGTGGGACTTCTCTGTCATTCAACAATATTTTTGTTAATCAGTATCATTTCATTAATTTGAGAGCACAGAAGACTGTAGTAGAAATACAACGTTTGGTATGTTGCTGAAGGATATGAATTTCTTTTCAAGAAAAATGTTTTTGGGTTTTTTCTTTCTTTTTTTTTTTTTTTTCCCGGAGCTTCTAGTCTGTGTTTGTAAGAGTAAAAGCATTAGGAGAAAAAAGGACTGCAAAGTATATACTTTGCAAGTAACTGTCAAAGGTCTGAATGCTGTTTTTAATGAAATAGTTTATAAAGTTATATCAGAACTTCTGAACAGCTAATATAATTAATCATGTTTTTCCAACTATTTTTTATCTGCATGTATGTACATGGATTGCATATTTAAATTCTTAAATGTGTTTAGTTTTGGAGCTTGTTTTGTTTTGTTTTACTTTATAGCATAGCATTTTTTTCCTGACACAGCATAGTTTTCATATTTTCCCCATGATACCGTAGACCAGGGGGCAGCAGACCAAGGCCCGTGGGCTAAATATGGCCTTTGGCCTATTATTATAAAGAGAGTTTTATTGGAACACAGCCAAACTCATTCAGTTGTATATGGTGTGTAGCTATTTTCATGCTACCATGGCAGAGGTGAGGGGATGTGAAGAGTGTGTATAGCTATGTACTATTTAGCCCTTCACAGAAAAAGGTTGCTGACCTCTGCTGCAGACCGTCTGAAGGCAGTGACTGTCTGATCTGTTCATCACCGTTCACCCTCTTAGTGCCCGGCGGGAGTCTGACCTACTCCAAAATCCTATTGCAAATTTTAAAAGCTGAAAGCCTTTATTTTTATTTCCGTAACCATTGTTCTATATTTGGAACATCTTGTAAATTTTATTCAAGCATAGGAAACAGCAATCCTATTGCCTAATAAAAATTTTTTAGCTGTGCTCAGAGTTGTTGTTTTTTTAAGTAAACTGACGGAAACAGATTTCAGAGCAAACACCAAATTCTTTAATATTACAGAAATACTCATAAATCAGTCCTAGCTAGTAATTTTTTTAATTTCTTCCCTCAATTTTGACATTTGGTATTTTAATGTTGATTTTTGTTTAAAGCCTTTCACACCTTAGAAAAGTAGATTTGAAATGTTTAGACAATGCCCATCCACATATTAAAACACTTTTCTTCCCAGAGGAAGTATAGTAATTTGTCCTTTTAGTGGTGTTGTGACTTAAATGCATCTTTTTCTTCCTGTTTCTTGATCCAATGTAATTAAATAATAGATTTTATTTCATAACTTTTCAGAAGAAATAAAGGGGAAATTATGTTCAGCAGACTTGTTTATTTTTTTCCATGCCCTTCTTAAGTTTAAATGGGATCCTTTCTGCACTAAAGGGAAGTGAAATAGCCTTTTCAAATCAATGTTCTTGGGAAATGAATGTTAATTAAAAAATACACTTTAAAGAACAGAAACCTAATTTTTCCCTGGAAATAACTGATAATTAAATCTAAGTTAGATGCTACTCTCAAAGTAATGCTAAGATTTTTCATAACTTCAATCATCTAAAAATCAGTGCTATAAAATATACTCACAGTGAAGTGTAATTTAACTAGTTGCCAACTTAGTCCTTATCAAATAAGTTTTGGTGTTTATACTAAGAGAAATGTTTAAATCTTCTATAAATCATGACTTCTTTTCAAATTGTATTTGGATACCTTATAGTCGTATGTTGTATTTACTTATTTTGTTTATCTGGAGAAACAATTTTCTCTTAGAATTATAAAAAACAATTGGAGATTTAGAATAAAGAAGTCCTGATGCCTCACAAAAAAATCACAACCAGGGGATTCTTTCATATTATCATAGAATATGATAGCTATTTCTGTATGTTTTAACGCCCAACCTAAACTCAGATACTTGCCCAACCAATATTACTCAGTGTTTTTAGGTATAATGAAATAGAAATTATTAAATTTTGACTTTTTATACAAGTGAAATATTCATTTTTGATTATTATAAAAAATGATGTAAAGACGAAAAATGCAGTCTTATAAATAGCTACTCTAATCATTGGGCATTTCATTTTCATTAACAGTTCCCATACCCATCTATGTATGAGCTACTGATGGCATTGTACATACAGCTCTTTCGTTTTGGTTTTACAGCCTGTCATATATGTTTTTTAATGCTGGTAAAACCTGGATAAGAAAAAAACATTTAGATTTGGTTGAGGGCGGGGGCTTAAAGAACGAATTTGAGTACTTTCTGAACAAGTCATCTAGCGGTTTCTCTGTCAAGCTCAGGAAGACAAACTTTGGACTGTTCACATTATAAGTAAAACTCAACTGAGATTATAGTTTTTGTAAATAACTTTTGGATTTTTTTAATCAGGACATATGTATATAAAGATATATACATATCTTTAAATTTCATCTTTCAGTGGTTTATCATGGATGCCTTTGAGAATCTATTGAAAGTATAGCTTCCCGCCCATCCATACATTTTACGTACAATTTCAGAAAAATGGGCCCCAGGATAAATTTCCTCAGTGACAAAATATTTACCTAACTATATGGTCACTTATCCTTTAAACTTGAATGAAGAGAGAGTTTAAACATATTAACTGTATTAGTTTAAAAGTGATAAAAATTAATTATAGAGAATTTGAAAAAATTGTAGAAAGATACAGAAAATGAAATGAAAAAATAAAATGAAAATCACCTATGATTTTACCATCTAGATAAAACTACTCATTTTTATGTATTTTCTATTTCTTTTTCTATAAATAAAACTTTATGATAAAATTTTCATAATTACTGTACATTCAATTCGTATTCAACTGTTTAACATTTTATCATTAGAAATCTTGTTGTTGAATACCCTTAAAAACATGTTCCTTAATGGCAGTGTAAAATTCTATTGTGAATGATTCATTTCTTAATTAATGGAAGTTTAATGCCTTTCCAGTATTTTACTATTTTAAGTAATATACAAAATAATATCCATGTTCATAACTGATTATCAGTATCTGATTATTTTCTAAGATAGGTGCCTAAAAATAGAATTATGAGGTCAGAGGGCATTAACTTCTTTAGTACACAATTTGAAACTGCCCTCCAGAAGATTGTATCTCTCTGGTAGTAGTGAATTACTTGCTTTCTGAATTCCATCCTGCCAAGAATATTAGCATTTAAAAAATCTGCTAATTTAAGAGGTGTTAAGTGATAATTTACAGTTGTTTTAATTTGCGTTTATGATCACATTAGCCACTTATATTCTTATGTGAATTTTTTATTCATATCATTTGCCCATTTTCCTTTAGGGTTTGAGTGTTTTTCTTTTCAATTTCCATGATCTCTTTATGTATTTAGGATAGCAACATTTTATGAACTACTTTGGAAATATTTTTTCCAGCATATACCTTTTAATTAGGTGCATTTTTTTATGCCAGAAGTTTTCATTATAAATATAATCCAATTTACTGATTTTTCCCCCTCCGCTACTAATGCTTTTGCAATTAGAAAATTCTTCTTGAGAACAGATTAATATTCACATGCATTATCTTAAGCTATATTCATTACATTTTAAATTGCACAGTTGTAATTTATTTGGATGTAAGGAATGAAATAAAGATCCAGCTTTATTTATGTCTGTATATACAGACATACTTGTAAATAATTTTAACTGAATGTGTCACTGTGCTCATATCATAAAATCTTTTTTTTAAGGGATGTTTTTCATTTTTTGATTTGGCTCTCCTCATGCATTCTAAACCCATTTTGTTCTTTTAGTTATCCTTCCATGTTTTTCCTCCTGTTTTAATAATTCGTATGTACATACATGTATACATATATAGAAGCATCAACATAGTGTTTTTCCATTGTTACTTGTTTTATTAAAATGAGATTATATTATACATACTTCTCTGTATCTTGCTTTGCTTGCTAAAAAGTACTTAGAAATCCCTTTAAGTCAACTAGTGAAACTCTTTTTCATTGTTTTTTAATTGCTGCAGAATATACCATGACATAAGTGTATCATTTATTTACATTTCCTCTATCAATAAACATTGTTTTTAATTATATGTTTATTTCGTTAATCTTGATATATATTGTCAGGTTCTTTTCCTCGTATTCCTGCTAGCAACAGAACTTGTCGCTCCTTTTAATTTTTGCCCAAATACTTGCTGTGAAGAAATACTTCATTTTACTTTAATTTATAATCTGACTACCAGTAACTTTGAACATTTTTGTGTTGCTTAATTTTTGGAATTTCTCCTCTTTGAATTGCCTGTTTCTCTCCTTTGTCCATTTTTTATTGGATTATTTTCTTATAAATTTCTTAAAAGCTTTTGATTTTACTGATATTAACATCTTTTAAATTTGCATTGCAGAATTTTTCAAATGTGTCATGAAAATGTTTTAAAATTTCATGTAATCATATGTGTTTATATTTCTCTTTCAAACTCCCAGCTTTCCATAAGGATGTCTTTTTAATACATCGATTGTATACTTTGTGTCCTAGATCATCTTACTTGATGTTTACATTTTTGTTTCTTGCTGTGTAACAAATCCCCTCAAAACATAGTGGGATTAAAATCAAAAGTCATTTTATTATTTCTTTTGGTTCGATGACTTGACTTGACTGGGTGTTCTGCTCATCTTGCTTGGCAGTACGTCACATGGATGTAGTCAGATGGCACCTCCAGCTAAGTCATCTAGAGTCCCGGACAGGATTCTTAAGAAAGCTGGGCATCTCTCCCTCTTTCTCTGGGTAGACTCAGAGCCTCTCCTTTCCACCTGGTATCTTTATATGGTCTGTCCAGCAGAGTCTTACATGGTAGCCCCAAACTTCCAAAAGTACAAAAATAGAAGCTGCAGCAACTTTTTATTGCCTAAGCGGGTAATTCTTGAAATGTCACCTCCTCCTCTTTCTGTTGGTGAGATCGTACCACAGGCGGGGCCGGATTCCATGTGAGAGCGAACTACATAAGAGCATACATACTGGAGGGGCTGGTCCTTGCGGGACATCTTTGGACACTAGCTGTCCCAGTGTCTACATTTTCTTTGTGAACCCTGAGCCATGCGTAAGAATGTCTTCGTCACCCTGGGGTTGTATAGATAGTTCCCTGTTATCTTCTTTCATGCTTTTTATCATTTTGTCTTTTACATGTTAAGTTTTAAATTCACGTGATATGGTATAAGGTGAAATCTTACATTTTTCTCTTTAGATAGTTAGCTGCTTGTCAAACCATTAATTAAATGATTCTGTGTGTTCTCACTGAAATAAACTGTCCGTTCGTTCTGTCTTAAATTCTCATTCTCTTCATCTACTTTCATACACAGTCTCTTCCTTTCTTTTCCTTTATCATTTCTCTCCCTCCCTAACCCCTCTTTCACTGCAGCCACCCCAACTCCAGCCTCCTAACATACTCATACTGTAATTTTCGGTTAGTTTTTAGTCATTGTTTCCATTGTTTCCACTCTGAGATCACCAGAATTTATAGCTGAGTTGTGTATTGTGCCATATTTGCATTTTTCCTTGTAATTTTTATTTTGTTTTCCTTGCAACAATTGTCTTTCTCCTTTGTTTACTTTTCTATGTTATCTACCAGTAATTCATACCCAGCTCTCACAAGTATCAGTCTCTTCTCAATCTAAAATCAAAAATTACATCCCATACTGTTATCTTTCGGGGATTCCTCTCCCAGATTCCTCTGTGCACTAGCTCCAGCCTGTAGAGGTTGCCCTTCAGGCTTGCTACACTTCTGCCATCCTGGGTACATCTTCCTTCACATGTTGAGGGCTTCCTTCGTTCTCTGTGGGACCCCTTATGTCCTACATTACTCTCTACAGGGGAGTAAGTACACCAACAAAAAGTCTTCCTCCTTTTTCGTTTATTCCTTTATTTTGCTGAACACTGTTCATTTTGCTAAATGGACATTGTTCATTTAGCCTCCTAAGAAAGAGCCCATGGAGGTGAATTTTTATATAATTTCCTTTCTTAAATTACCTTATTCTACCTTCACAGATTCTTGACAGCTCTCCTATGTGTGAAAACCTTTAGGTTAGAAATTATTTTACCTCAGGATTTTGAAAGCATTTCTCCATTACTTTCTGGTGTTAAAAGCTGTTGTTGAGATGACATTCTAATTATCTGACCTTCATAGTTGATCTTTTTTTTTCCCCGTTATTTCTGTCAGTTTTTGGTATCTACTGTCTGTCCTCAGGATTCTGAAATCTCACAGTGATACATCTAGGATGGTTTACAACACGTACCCCACCCCACCTTGGCTGCTTTTCTGATCTTATCCCTAACCACTCTACTTCCTAGAACCAGATTAACTTCCTTTCTTTTCTGCCATCATGTTCAAGCATGGTCTTTCTCAGAGCCCTTGCACTTCCTAGTCCCCCTGCGTGCAATGTTCTCCCAGATATCCACGTGCATACCCCCTTTTTCTGGTTTCTGTTCAAATTACACCTTAATAATGAGTACTTCCTTGATCACCCTACATAAAATAACAACCCAGAAGCACCCCTCCAGCACATCTTATCCTGCTTACTCTTTTTGTTTTGGCATAATGACATGTTCATTTGTTTATTTGTCTCCTGACCATTAAAATGTAAGCTCTGTGGCAGCATGGACTTTGTCTGTTTTGTTCAATACTACATCCCTGCTGTTGAGAATGGTGCCTGGTTCTCAATAAATATTTGTGAATGAATAAGTGATTGGGACTTGGTTTGCCCTTTTTCACCCATTATGTTGAGCTTAGATTCAGTCTGGAATCTTACATTCTTCAGTTCGGGGAAATTTTCTTGAATTATTCAATAATTTCTGTACCTCCTTTTTCTCATCCAGAAGTTGTATTTTGGGATGTTAGACCTGGATTAATGCTCTAACTTACTTATCCTTTCTTGTTTTTCATTTTTTGTCTTAATATACTATAGACTAGATTTAAATGCTTTGGAGAAGGTAAAAATGTGAAGTAAATTTTCTACCTACGGTATATTTGTGAATCTGTAGTAATTATTTACATTTATTTACAAATTGGGAGTATCACAAAGGTAAATAGTTTTTTCTAGTTTTTCACTTTTAATTCATAGATATGACTATAGCAATACATAAGTAAAATTATTTAAATAAATAGATGGCATAAATATTTGTGGGGATAGGGGAGACACCAGAAACTGTAATATGACACCTGAATCCAGTTAGTTAATGAAAAGTCCTCTTCTCACAGCCACCCTTACCTGTAAGGAGGCGGAGAGCAGCGCTTTTAGTCAAGGCTCTGTGCTAATAACACCTTTCACATTAACTGCTACATATATCTTTTTGGAGAAAATAGGGTACAACAGCAATGAATATTTCTTGAGAATCTAATAATCAGAAACTGTGCCAGACACTTTGTATATATCATTTAATATGGTCCTTACACAACCCTGAAATACAAATATCATTACATCCATATTAAAAATAGAGAATTGAAGGTAAGACACATTAATTACTTAGCACAAGTTCACACAGCCAGTGTCAGATCTGAAACATCAACTGATAAACTTTGAATTTAATTAAAGTTTTAATAGCACGTTCAGACTTCTAAAATAATTGCTGTGTGTCTACGAGTAGATCTATTATAGACCATATGAAAAATTCTTCCCCTATTCCAAAAAACAAAACATGCTTACATAAGGATATTTACAGAAATTTATCAGACTGTTAAAACTCTATAAAACTATATTAAACTGCTAATTCTGTTAAAGTCCTGTAAAGTGCTAAATGTTTATTGGTCAAGTTACTGAATTTTACATATTTAAATATTAGTTTATATGAGGAAACTATTAAATATTAGTTTACATGAGGAAAATGGAAAAGTTAGCTGTCTACTAGCTGTGGAAATATAGTGGAAACAGGGGAGTTATTGTCTGACAGACTTGTTCAAATCCCATCTTAGTCGTTTAAATGCTCTGAGCTGCTGTTTCCTTATGTATAAAAATCTATAAAATTCTAATATAACTTAACTCATAGGAGTTTTGCAAAGATTACAAGAACTAACAATTTCTGAAATATGTAAAATATTTCAGACATCTTGTAGTGTATTCAATAAATGCTAGTTTATGTTCTTGTTACTCTTATTAATGATGTTACCCTTTCTTAAATTAAGTTTTGGAATCTAGAGTTACAATTTCCATCACTGGATCACACTGTTTACATGCAGGAGGACATTTCCCACCCATTTCTACTTTAAATTATCGAAACAGAAATATTTTTAAAGAGGAACAAAAACATTCGAATTTAGGTGTGTAGGGGGTAAAGTGGTCCTGGTAAGATTATCTTTGATAAGTCTGCAGACCCACATGATAATGGATATCTAATGTTTGTCCCTCCAGGCACGCTTTTCACCCTTCCTCCTCTTGTGTGTGTGTGTCCTCATCTCTTTCAATCTCTCTTGCCAGCTGAGTGGGAGGCACCAGCTGGAGAGCTGCGAGTGGGCTGAATGTAAGGCCAAGGTTGATTGTATCCCTGTCAGGTGGACTTCTCCCGCTTTCAGGTTCAGGTGTGCAGCGAGGTACCTTCCAGGTAACCCTCTAAGCCTTGGTTTCCTGTTCCTATTTAACCAGGGAGGGTGCTACTACATTATACCTTGTTGTTTCCCTAAATCCTCTCCACATCTTTGTAATTAGTTTCCGTTTAAACTTCTCCAATTGCCCAGTTTAACTATGCTATTTTTTTTTATTTCCGAGCCCCCGACTGATAAACATACATTCAAATAAGTATCAGTGATTCCATATGGGTCATCTCCAGAGATGCCCCAGACACACAGATGTTCGCTGAGGTTCAATCAGATGAATTGTCAAGATTGAGGCATTTTCCCCCCAAATCCTGATTAGAGACTAGGAGGCACATTTTGAATTGTCTTCAGAGTGGAAATTCATCGTGGCTAAAATGTAACTGAACTAGCTCTAGATGAGTCAGCATATTTTCTTTAGACATTTTAGAGAATCTGAGAAACATGTGAGACTGTTCAGGTTAGTAACCTTAATGTTGTCCGTGGCTTCATTGTGGAACATTTGCAAAGATTTTC
Organism: Rhinolophus ferrumequinum; assembly: GCF_004115265.2. Taxonomy (NCBI): domain Eukaryota; kingdom Metazoa; phylum Chordata; class Mammalia; order Chiroptera; family Rhinolophidae; genus Rhinolophus; species Rhinolophus ferrumequinum. Next base: position 14,135,749 of record NC_046286.1, on the reverse strand, counting down.
GCTTCATGTATTCTTCAACATAGTATATGAATTATAGTACTTATTTCCTGTTTGTCTGATTTTCAGCATAAACTTTTTTAACTTATTTAAAATAAAATTTTTATAATAATCATAATATCTACTGTCATTCATTGTACATCTTACCTAAAAAAATAAGCACAGTCTATAAACTCTGTGAGATTAGGAAACATTTTTTGATTTTCTTCTTGTTACTTTCTTGCTTGCTTTGTTTTGCTTCTGATTAGCATAATTTGCAGTTCTGAGCCCTGTGATTGGCCTCTACTAAATGCTCATTAATATGTACATTGAACAAACCAGCGACCAGTATTCAATTAAAAATAGTCGATTTTTAACTTCCATGGTTGCTTATTTCATTTTAGCCTCATCTACAAGACTGTGGTTTGAAGATTTACCCTAATGTGATGGTTTGAAGATTTGCCTTAATGTGACTTCTCTTTTAGTAATATCACTGTCCTGAGAATTCACAGAAAGAAATAAAAAACTAATATTTTCGTGTTACCCCGAAAATAAGACCTAGCCAGACAATCAGCTCTAATACGTCTTTTGGGGCAAAAATTAATATAAGAGGTTGTCACTGTGTGAGGGATATAAATGATAAATGTCTAACTACTACATTGTTTTGTGCACCTGAAACTAATTAAAAAAAATGTTAAAAAAAATAATATAAAACCCAGTCTTATTTTACTATAAGACCAGGTCTTATATAATATAATACAATATAATGTAATGTAATATATAATAAATATAATATAATACTGGGTCTTATATTAATTTTGCTCCAAAAGATGCATTAGAGCTGATTGACTGGCTAGGTCTTATTTTCCGGGAAACACGGTTGTTGGGCAGATACTGAGTTGAGTTTTAGGCATTATCTTTTCTATGTTTATTTTTTCTTCCTCAGTTGTTCTTTTTAATGTCCCTGCAAGATAACTTTTATATTCCTATGGTTATTTATATATTTGTTTGTTTGGGTTAGTTAGTACAATCCCAACTGTGTTTAGTTATTGGCCACATTCACACACAGCCTGTGCTGGGACCCAGCAGTCCGCAGCCGTTCTAACTCTCGTCCCCGTGCCTCTCTCCATACACCAGCCATATAGCTTATTGTCTTCCATGCCTCCTGCCAAATTGCTTAACTACCATTTCACTTCATGCTAACACACCTCAATGGATAGCTTGCATTCTGGAAGGGAAGCCTTTCTGAAAGGGAAGAGATATCTTTACAAATTGGGGTGATAAGTGGTCAGCTGGCTGAAGTTGTACCAGGTCCCCAAGAAGCACCATGGAAAGGGGGTGCTATTAGGTCTGTGATTGAGTTAGAGGAGACCCTAGAGTGGCTGTGGCACCACACTTGCATTCTTGAAGTATATAGGGTTCGGTCTTCTCTGTGCTGTCTGCTTTCTCAGAATGTGACGGTATGAGTGTTGTTGGATGGTTGTACCATTTTATCCGGATGTGAATGAATCTCAAGAACATCCTGGTTTCCACATTAGTAGCAAATCTACACCATTTTCTCGGTCTACCAAACTATCACTACATTCTTTTTTTCCTTTTCTTGTATAGATTGCTCTTTCATCTTACCCCTGACCAAGAACGGGTCATCCCTAAGCAATCTTATGTTTTCATAGTGTTCATAGTTATCTAAGTGCCTGCACACATTATTTGATCTTTTTTGATTATTTGATTATTTCATTTGATCTTCACAGTGACATGTGAATGTAACAAGATTTGTACCTTTTTGACCCCTTTTTAATGACCTTTTAAATTCTTGAGTGGAATATGGGACTGACATATGAGCCTAGGAAACCAGACTTTTCCTTTAGCTTTACATATACTACATCTAATTTGACAAATACTGTATACAACATTGATTGGTTTTCCTATGCAAGCAGTGTTTGGATACAAAATTTGCATGAGGGCAACTTTCTCTGACAGACTCTGGGGGAAGTATATGCAAATTACCCCTGTTCATCATATGATAAAAGCTTAGGGCCAATTGGAAACGGATAGGCTCCAATCTCTTTTATGTATTAATAATTGCATTGCTTTAATCCCATTTTGCAATTGTCTTTGGCTTTCAAATTTAACTGGAACTATTGAGTAAGGATACTGGAATAATTAACTATATCACCTGCTGATTTGTATACCATGGAGAACATTATGGTAAAATAACTCATTAATGCTAAATATTAGTACACTCTCATACTTCCTTCCACACTTAAAAGTTAATTGGATTGGTTCCTGTTGCCACTGGCATAACTAAGTGGATTTTCCTTTGAAAATTGACTCCCATCTGCATCTCACCACATTCTACTATTTCTTCTTGTGATTCTTCTTTTTTTATTTCTTCTCTCATAGATATAAGTGATTAAAAGTAAACTATACTTAGGGTTAAATACTGGAATCAGAACTTTTAAGCCAAAGGATCTTTGGAGCTCATTTGATGTCCACTTATCTTTAGTTCCCACACGAAGCCGTAAGGACCAGAAAGCTCAGCTATTCCGTTCAAAACTATAGCTTCAAAAATATATGCATACTAAGACATGCGTTATATTTCATGTTGAGGTGATTCAACATGAGAAATTGTAAAAGAAGCTATCATGTTTCCCTGAAAATAGGACCGGGTCTTATATTGAGTTTTGCTCCAAAAGGCGCATTAGGGCTTTTTCAGGGGATGTAGTCCTGAAAAATCATGCTAGGGCTTATTTTCCGGGTAGGTCTTATTTTCAGAGAAACACAGTATTAGTTCTTTGTCAGAAGAAGCCTATGTGTAATAGTATTTCCCTTTAACTTTAGAAGAGTTATTTTCTTAAAACTTGTAAAAAAGTGATTCTAGTGATGTATAAACATGTGTATAAGTGTATATATACATACAAATACATATATATGTATGTATTTATGCACACAAATTATTTACATCCTAAATTTATATATGGTAAAATAAGTCATTAGTGCTAATAGTCCAATAATAGCTTTTTTTTACGATGGCCCTGAAATTTCTCATTTCTAAATAAACGTGTAGCATTTATTCCAGACTTACTACATGCTGCATGACATTATCTCACTTAAACAGCAAACCATAGGCATTTAAAAAAATTTTATGAGAGGAAAAGTCAAGATGGTTCTAGAAACTTTTTTTAAACTAATAATTATTTTAAGTTTCTTGATTAAACCACTTGTGAAATCAATTTGTGTAGTGTTATATGTGGAGATAATCCGCTGGGTTAGTTAGAATGTAAAATGGAGGTAATGTTCTGGAACATTCTTCAAGATATACAGTCCTGACAGAAGAAACTACCTTAACTGAGGTTCATGGAAGACCCTTTTCCTCCTTGTACACGGATCAAGTTCTGAGACCCAGCGTCAGAAGCTGTAATTCTAAAATTCTAAAATTGGCACTTTCTCTCAAAGCAATAGACAGATTTAGTGGAATTCGCATCAGAATCCCAATGGCATGTTTTTAAAGAAATAGAACAAAGACTCACCAGATTTGTATGGAATCACAAAAGGCCCCCAATAGGCAGAGCAATCCTGAGAGAAAAAAACATGGCCAGAGATATTACATTCCCTGACTTCAATTTATACTACAAAGCAGCAATAATCAAAACAGCATGGTATTGGAAGAAAAGCAGACACACAGACCAATGCATTAGAATTGAGAACCCAGTAATAAACCCACAGATATATGGACAGATAATTTTCGACAAAGGAGCCAAAAGCTTACAATGGAGAAAAGAAAGCCCCTTCAATAAATCGTGCTGGGAAAATTGGAAAACCACATGTAAAAGAATGAAACTAGACTGCTATGTGTCACCGTATACCAAAATTAACTCAAAATGGATCAAAGACCTAAACATAAGACCTGAAATAATAAACTGCATAGAAAAAAGCATAGGTACTAAACTTACGTACTTTGGGTTCAGAGAGGATGTTATGAATTTGACCCCAAAGGCAAGGGAAGTAATAGCAAAAATAAATGAATGGTACTAGATCAAACTAAAAAGCTTCTGCACAGCAAAAGAAACCATCAACTAAACAAAGATGCAGCCATCCAAATGGAAGAAGATATTTGCAAACAATGCCTCCACTAAGGGGCTAAATTATCCAAAATATATAAAGAACTCATAGAACGCAATAACAAAAAGATGAACAATCCAATAGAAAATGGGCAGAGGACAGGAACTCCCAACAAAACATACAAACAATCAACAGATATATGAAAAATGGTCAACTTCACTAGCTATTAGAGAAATACAAATCAAAACTACAATGAGATACCACCTCACACCTGTTAGAATGGCTGTTATCAACAAGACAAGGAATAACAAGTGTTGGAGAGGATGTAAAGAAAAAGGAACCCTTGTGCACTGTTGGTGGGAATGTAGATTGGTACAGACACTGTGAAAAACAGTGTGGAGGTTCCTCAGAAAATTAAGATTAGAATTACCTTATGACCTACAATCCTTCTTGCCGATATCTACTCAAAAAATCTGAAAACATTTATCCATAAAGATAAATATGTACCCCTGTGTTCATTGCAGCATTATTCATGGTAGCTACGACATGGAAACAACCAAAGTGTCCTGCGATAGATGCTTGGATAAAGAAGAGATCATACATATATACAATGAAAGATTATTTAGCCCCAAGGAAACATGAAATACTGCCATTTGGGACTTAATGGATGGATCTTGAGATTATCATGCTAAGTAAGTCAGACAGAAAAAGTCGAGAACCATACGATTTCATTCATGTGGGATATAAAACTGAAAGCAGCAAACAAACAAGACAAACAAAAACTCATAGACACAGACAGCAGTTTAGTGGTTGTTAGAGGGTAAAGAGGGAGAGGGGTAGTAGAAGAGGGTAAAGGGGGTCAAATATATGGTGATGGAAGAACCGACTCTGAGTGGTGAACACATAGACTAGTACCCTTGAAACCTATATAATTTTACTAACCAATATCACCCCAGTAAATTTAATTTGAAAAAAGAAAAAATATAATAAAGTTGGCACTTTCTCCATATGTTTTCTCAGCAACAAAATATGTATATATGTATAATTGCTTTTGCCAAAACAAGGGTGATAGTAATAGAGATAAAATTAGGTACCAGTTTTCCTTTTTCTTCATGATTATTTAACATTACTTTATTCTTTCCATTTTCTAATTTTTCTCATCATTACTTTTGTCTGTGTGTGGTCTGCCATAATTCAGTGCTTTTGAATTATGTCTAACCATGATGATTTAATACAAGACCTATATTTATTCCTAAACATTCTAGGATGAAATGAAATCAGATTATAATACAAAAAATTAGGCAGCATTCCAAAGAACAGTAATTAGCTCAGTCTTTGACCTGTCAGATTTTTCTCTTTTGAAGAAATAACTAATGGCTGTAACTCTCAGTGGATGCCTTTTTAGAAGTGTGAACAGAAAGGAATATAGAGGGAGGCACAGAGATGCCAAGAAATAGGAAAAGCAAAAAAAAAAACAAGAGGCGTTATTAAATGTGGACAAGGAAAGTAAACATTTTGTCAGCTACCCAAAATTTTTATGCTTTTAAATTTTAAGAAATACAAATTAAATTTATATCTTTGCACTTTTAAACTGTATCATTTTTCAGTTATTGGGTAACTGAAAGGTAGCTGTATATAAAGTTGAACAAATTCAAGATCTGCCATTTTTCTACAATTTTAATCGTATTTTAGGTTAGATAGTTAAATAGTATTTTAGTTTTAATAGTTAAATAGTAAATGGTTAAATTTTAAATAGTTTTAACTATAGTTAGTTAATAGTGTAGTATTTAATCTATAATATAGTTTAGTATAGTGTAGAATTTAAGGTATCATATATTATAGTATTTAAAACTTATATGCAAAACAATTTAAAAGAAACTTTAAAATGGCTGTTGTTTTCCTAATTTCACATTTAAACAAGAAGAACCAAAGAATTAGTTCCTTGTCCAGATTGCTGTTCTTATACTGTAAATGCCGCCATTGTTTACTGGACATTTCTTAAGCTTTGCAGGCTTATATTGATTGTGGCTTGGGGAGATGTGTATATATATATTTTTTTTTTTCCTTTGAGCTACGAGATACTGATAATTATAGCCTTATCATATTTTTTAAAAACTTGACTTAACTGTGTTTGACTTACTAGTCTTAAAAGAAGAGTTACAATAAAACCGTAAAAAGTTAGGCACATCTTTTATCAATTTATATGCTTGTTTATGTTTCAAATGTCTAAGACAGTGGAAGGCCAGTCACCAACAAAGAAAAAGAAGATCATATGATAGGAAAATACTAAGTCAAATATCTAACATTTATAGTATTCTGAATGTTAAATGTATTTAGTTACAAATCCATTTCCTTTCAAACACTTGTTGAGTTCTCAGTCCTTAAGCTGTGTCTGCATGAAGCAATTGACTTGGATGTTTTTATTCAAACCTTTTTTTTTTTTTTGTCAACCATTTATTTTCCAGCACTGAAAATGTTTTGAAAGGCATATAGATGTTTTTGTGGTTAGACTTTTCTATGCATTGTAAGGCCAGATTTAGTGATTGCACCTTCCTGTATTCTGAATAAGAAATTAACCTTGGAGAGAAAGATGAATGGCTTGATGTTAAGCATTTATTATTAAGTTCTAGATTTGTGTACCTGGATATCTCTCATAGGTTTGCCAATGAGGGTTAAATTAGATAATATAGAGAAAACATGAAGCATAGGATAGTACAGTCAATAAATGTTCGCATAAAAAAGGAATACTCCTTTAAACAGCTGTTTAAACATGAATGATAATGTCCTTAAAACTTTCTCAAAACTCCACTAAGTGACAACAAAATGCAGTGGTACCTTGGTTTTCAAACGTCTCCGTTGACGAACGTTTCGATTTACAAATGCCCTAAACCCAGTAGTAAATGCTTCGGTTTTTGAACACGCCTCAGAAATCGAACATGTCACACAGCTTCTGTTGAGTACAAGATCCTGAGGCCTAGCTGTCAGCTGTTTTAAAACGTTTCAAAACTCGGTCTTCCGGAATGGATTGCATTAGAAAACCGAGGTACCACTGTAATGTAAAAGACATAAACCTACGAAGACAGTGGGAGCAGCCAAAGTAGCTGATGAGAAATGTCAAGAAAATTATGGAAGCTTAAAAGTGGATAGAAACGCTGAAGGTTGAACAGATCTAAGAAAAATGAAACACTGGAACCTGGAAAAGATCACGATTAAAGGTACCTCTGAAAAAAGAAGTCTTGGGTAGATGAGAAACAGGAGGATTGGCAGAAAGAGAAGAAGCAATTTTTATCCCAGTACCCTTTCAAAACCAGATAGGCGGTCAGCTACCCTTTTGCCATTACGCTCTAGAGAAGTTGAATAAAAGGAACTCGTGTATTGAAGATATAAGGCACAACAACTACCAACATTGAGTTAATAGACATTCTAGAAAGAACCCAGAAAATGTAAGGTAAGAAATTTTAAAAGCAATCCAAGAAAATCCCCTTCTTCCCCGTGACTACCAGGAAGATACATTAAGAAAAATCCTCAGCAAGGTAGCACCATGAAATTTCAGGATTTCGAGTATAAAGAGAACAATAGTAAAAATTTCTTGGCAGGAAAAAAGTCACATGAAGGCTTAGGAATCAAAAAATAGCTGATTTCTCAACAACAATATTTTAAGCTAGAAGACAATGGAGCAGTGCCTTTAAAATTCTAAGGGAAAATGATTTTTTAATCTCAAATTCTATACCCAGACAGATTATCAATTGAATAAGAAGGTGGCATAAATAAATTTGCAGGCATACAGGATCTTACATAAATTTATTTCCCATGCTCCCTTTCTTAGGGTACTATTTTCAGCTGCAACCTACCACTTGGGGAAGGAAATAGAGTCTTATTAACTGGTTTGTTTTTTAAAAAATCAGTGTTTTTCAGAGGAACATAACAGAATCCAGAGTCCTTACAATATATCATTCACAGTATCTACAATAAAATCCCAGATTCCTTAAAATATGAAATAGCAGGAAAGCATGACGCATACCCAAAAGAACAGGAAAAATGGAGCCTGACTCCAAGATCACCCAGATGTTGAAAGTAGCAGACAAGGATTTTTAAAGCAGCTATTATAACTGTGCTCAAGAATGAGAAAAGAAACTTTCTGAGAATGTGTTCTACCAAAATTATCCTAACAGAGAGAGAACAAGAAATCGAGACTCCAAAATAGAACTGTTGAAGAGTCTAGAGGGCTCCAAATGCAATGTCTCTGGGGGAAAACAAAAACAATGAAATTGAAAGGAATTCTTGTATGTTTCAAATCTTTCAAAGAATTTGGGATGAATAGTGTTAAAAAAAAAAAAAGGCAAAAAGCAAACCAAGGAAATTATTAACTAAAAAAAAAAAAAATTTAACTTGTAAAAACAAATTTGATTATTGTTACCAAGCTATAACAGTGTTTACTCAGTCATGTAAGCACTGTATATTAATATAACAAAAAATTAAAATTTATAAGATCAAGAGTGGGACACAAGATGGTCAAATGTGAGTCATCATGAAAACACTACATCTTCATTTTCTATGGCAAGAAGTCAATTCATAGTATTTAAAGCTGAAAATAAAGAAAACAAGCATTATACGCATATTTCAAATGTGGAGGTAAATAACAGAACAAGTTGAAAGTAGTTGCCTTTAGAAGCAGAATTACAGATTGGAAAGAAGTGTGGCAAAGTATTTCTGCCTGTCATTACAGAACATAAAGTATTATATGATTTTTAATGTTATACACATTTTAACTTGGATAGAAATTTTTAGAATTATGATTAAGTATTTATAACACACCTAGCAAAATGCCTGCTACAAATTAGGTTGTCAATAAATCGTAGCTATTACTACTACTAAGATTGTGAACTCCTACTAGTCATCAAAATCATTGGTTATCCATTTCAAATGAAAAAGAAACATATAAACCTATAAATCTAGGGAAGTTATTTAATGTATCAAAAGTTATACAGTTACTTAGTGGTAGAGCTAAAATTAGCATCCAGATAACTCTTAGTTCCTTCAGTCAAAGCAGGGAGGATTCAGAGAGGATCCTTGAGGTTATCTATGGCTGACAAGTGTGGTTGCAAGCAGAGCTGTGCTTTCATAGTCTAACCTGGAATCTAGCTTTGTAAACAGTGCAGGATGGACCAATAGATAGAAAGATAGCCAAATATTAGGTTGGTGCAAAAGTAATTGTGGGTTTTGCAATTATTTTTAACCTTTTAAACTGCAATTACTTTTGCACCAACCTAATAAATATTAGGCCACATGACAACATAGCCTAAGATTTGCACAGCTTTCAACAGCTCCTACCTCTTAGTGTTTAGTTATTACTTATCCTCAAAAAGGAAAGATCCAAGGAATTAGCCGGAAACCAAAAGAAAGAAGTGTAGCATAAGTGTGGTTAAAAGGGAATACTTTCAGGATGTTAATAATTATGAAATCATCAAATTAATTTTGCTATACTTTTAAAACTTTTTGTAACTTTAGAGAAATCTTTCTGCTGAATTTATATGGGTCCTAGCCAAATGCACCAGTTATTGACTTCATGTAGCCCAATTCATTTTTATTATACATGGGAGAGCTGACAATCATTGAGGGAAAATAGATTGCCAGCATTTAAGACTTATAAACAGCCTATGGAGAATGGTGGTCTTAGACCTAGAGAAATTATTCAAAAGGAAGTTGGAAGGTGAGAATGGTAGGTAAACTGAGCATATATGAGGTGTGGTCAAACAATACGGTGAATGTTTGAATTTTAAAAAAAATTATTGCAGTAAAAGACACATTGCCATTAATCCTCCTTAACATACTCCCCCTCGCTTCAAACACACTTATCCCATCGTTCTTGCCACTTTCTCAAGCAGTTCTGGAAGTCCTCTTTCATGAGTGTCTTTAGTTGCGCTCTCATGGCTGCCTCGATGTCCTGAATCGATTCAAAACGTTTTCCTTTCGTGGTCATTTTGACTTTGGGGAAGAGCCAGAAGTCGCATGGTGCCAGATCCAGTGAATAAGGTGAATGAGGAGGACACACAGTAATGTTTTTATTTGACAGAAATTGCTGTACCAGAAGCAATGTGTGACACGGAGCCTTTCCACTGTGATCACAAAATACGGTGAATGCTGCTGCCGAGTGCCATCCAACGGAGAGGCAGGGATCTTCAATACGGGAAAGGACCCATCAAACCTCAGTAACAGTGTGTGACAAGTTTCAACTTGTTCGCTGCAGTCAGTCTGGTGTGAGCTATGGTTCAGAGAAAGTGTGTTTTAAAGTGTGCCGTCAATCATCCTCCATCATGACAGCGCTCCATGTAACACATCACTTCTGGTATACAGCAATCTCTGCCAAATAAAAACATTACAGTGTGTCCTCATCTACCTTATTCACTGGAACTGGCACCATGTGACTTCTGGCTCTTCCCCAAAGTCAAAATGATTCAGGACATCAAGGCAGCCATGACAGTACAACTAAAGACACTCACAAAAGAGGATTTCCAGAACTGTTGCAGAAAGTAGCAAAAACAATGGAATGAGTGTGTTTGAAGCTAGGGGGAGTATTCTGAGGGGGATTAATGGCAATGCGTCTTTTGCTGTAATGAATTTATTTTTACTTAAACTTTCACCTTATTGTTTGATCACACCTCTTAAGTTCTGTGTTGAGGTTAAGTAATAAACAGTGTGTTGTATGAAGATAATTATAGATCTTTTTTCTTTGAGACAGTTATTTTGAAGCCTATGTTTTAAAGAAGAAAGTGCTACATTCCATAAAGAATCAAGAATTTCTCATAATTGGACTAAAGTACTGTGTTAGGGTTCTCCAGAAAAACAAAACGAATAGGATACGTGTGTATGTGTGGATGGATGGATGGGTCGATGAGTGGATGGATTAATTATATGGAATTAGCTCACATGATTATGGAGTCTGAGAAATCCTAAATTCTGTGGTCCCATAAGATTATAATGGACCTGAAAAATTCCTATCACCCACTGACGTTGTAACATCATAGCGCAACACATTACTCATGTGTTTGTGGTGATGCTAAGGAATACAAACCTACTGTGCTGCCAACTGTATAAAAGTATAGGACATACTATTGTATACGGTGTGTAATACTTGATAATAATAGTAAATGACTATCGTACTGCTTCGTGTTTGCTATACTTTTAATCATTATTTTAGAGTGTACTCTTTCTCCTTATAAATAAATTTAAAAAAAAAGTTTGCTGTAAAACACTATGCCATGTTATCCCACCGGGAGCTTCATATGGCTTGTGTTAATTGAGTCTCTTAATTGCGTCATGTTCTCTTGTGCTTCGTTTAATCTCATGTTTTGTACAGTAACGTGCTGTATAGGCTTGTACCCTAGAAGCAATAATAGGATATACATACAGTCTAGATGTTTAGTAGGCTGTGCCATCTAGCCTTGTGTAAGTGCACTCTGATGTTCACACAATGCCAAAATTGCATAACAATAAAATTCTTTCTTTCTTTTTTAATTAAAGTTTACTGGGGTGACAATTGTTAGCAAAGTTACATAGATTTCAGCTGTACAATTCTGTAATACATCATCTATATATAACACATTGTGTGTTCACCACGCAGAGTCAGTTCTCCTTCCATCACCATATATTTGATCCCCTTTACCTTCATCTCCCATCCCCCCCTCCCTTCCCCACTAAATTGTTGTCTGTGACTGTGAGTTTTCTTTGTTTTTCCTGTTCTTTTATTATTTTCAGTTTTATATACCACATATCAGTGAAATCATATGGTTCTCTGCTTTTTCTGTCTGACTTATTTCATTTAGCATTGTAATCTCAAGATCCATCCATGTTGTTGCAAATAGCACTATTTCATCTTTTCTTATGGCAGAATAGTATTCCATTGTGTGTATATACCACAACCTCTCTATGCATTCATCTGTCGAAGGACACTTTGGTTGTTTCTATGTCTTGGCCATCATAAATAAAGCTGCAATGAACATTGGAACAATGCATTTCTCAGAATGTAGCCCCACCATTCAATGCCTCATAACTGTATTCAGTTCTTCACTTGATTGGTTGAGGCCCACCCACATTAGGGAGGATGATCTGCTTTACTCAATCTATGGATTCAAATATTAACCTCATCCAGAAACACCCTCAAAATCACATTAAAATAACGTTTGACCAAATGTCTGGGCACCCTATGGCCTGGTCAAGTTGAGACAAAAAAATTAATCATCACAAGTACACAAAGGCATAAAGATAAAACTGAAATTATTGCAGCTGACATGTAGAACAATATGAGAGGAAAACAAGGAAGATTCTGAGAATGAATGTATAGGGGAAAATCTATGAGTCAGTCAGGCTTTAAAGACCACATTGAAGTTAAGTAATAGTACATTATCATAAATCCTAGAACAAAAATTGTGGACATTACATTTGAGGAAGATCATTTTAGCACTTAAATCTAGGATGCATTGCAATATGGAGACACTGAAATTTAGAAACCAGTAATCAAAAAGCCCCAAAGACCTAGATTAGGATAAATGCTGTGGAAGTAGAGAGCAAATTCAAGACCCTGAGCAGATTAAAACAAACAACAAAATCAACAGAAGTTGATGAAAATATAATAGAGAAAAAAAATTGAGTTTCAATACAAGAGTCATTGACAGCACTGAGAAACTGAGAAGATATTTATTTGTGGGAATCAAAGGTGTCATTTAAGATGACATGTAAAATTTAAAGTGCATCTCTTAATCCTCATTCTCCAAAGGGAGTATCATAAAATATTAAAATGTAAACGTGATGAATGTTAATATGCTAGGGGAAATTTTTGTCTTTTAAACAGTTATTACAAGTATATTATTTTTAGTTTCCCTTGAAGAATAGAAATAATATTTATCACAAAAAACAAATGTTGTGAGTTGCTATTGTGGTAGAATAATAATGTCTTTTAGCAAATTATTTTACTAAATTACAAATAAATCTCTGTAAAGTTACTATTACTATACCTTAATCCATATAGTTTCAAAAACTAGCTTTGTATACTCATTCTACTATTGATTAGTCTTAACATATTTCTCTGCTGTATCATTTCTTACATATTTTATAATGCAATTAAATGTAAACTGCTTTTATTGTAATAAAAATTGTAAAATGTACTGTTATTTTATGTTATTTTAATTATTGCCAGAAATATTTCACTTGGTACAGTAAGTAATGAAGTATAACTTCCGTTTATTTTCAAGGATTAAGAAATTGAGGGATTTTTGTTTAGAATACAGAATCAACTTTTTTTTTAAGCACTGAAGGTATTAGGAATATTTTTAATTTTGGTTTTCTGGTTCTAATATTGTTTTCTCATCAAATGCACCAGTCCTGAGCTCAATATCCTGTGGAACTGCACTGCCAAGCTGCTAACCTGTTTTTTAAGCTTGTGTTGTTCACTCTTTCTAGTAGATGTCGAGAAACATTTCTGGAAGTAAGCCAACAAGTCATATACTCTTTAGTGTGATCACTGTAATTAGCTAATAAAGTTGCTCTCTTCACTCAGTAAAGAAGTGGAGGTCAGTGTTTGGGAGAGAGAAATTTGGAACATGGGACACATCAGGGCCAAGATGAGCGTGGTGACCTAACACAGCGATGAGGGTCAGTCCTGAGCATTCTCTCCATGGGAGTCCAGGGTGTGTGAGTCAGTGCCACCGGTACTCCTGCTAGTAGGATCCTCGGTTAGATGAGGAAGTTAGTAAATCGGCCAGATGTAAACAAAAGTGTTCCTGATAATTATGACAACATTACCATGACATAAATACCACATCTCTACAATACTTGGGTCCTGGTTTTGAAAAGCCACTTTAAAAAGTCTAACTCTTCTATGCTTTTATTTTTCATTCTCTCTTTTTTTTTAACCTAGTGAATGTGTTGTAAACTGACATGTTTGAGAATGTTATAAATACAGATTATATGTAGTGTGGATAAAAAGTTGACTAACTGGGAAAACTATTTAGGGACACGTACTCATCCTGATCCTTCCTAACATGAGTAAAATTACATATATTTGCATAGTACTTTACAGTTTTCAAATCATCACCTTCCTTCATTGAAGAAAATAGTCACTTGACATTGCTTCTTCCTGATTCTCTATATGTGCGCAGACAAATGGATACTGAGCCCATATTTTCTCCATACTGATTGTATGTTAGTTTAGTCTGTGATAGACATGTTTATATTTGGGGAAAAAAACATGTATATACGTATTTCCCTGATATTCTTCCAGTTTTTCGAAAAAAATGTGTTCACATTTTTCGTGCTGAAAACTTGGTTCTTTCTGGGTAGATACATCATCTTTTTAAAAACCTTTCCTCTAAGATTTCTTTTTAAATGGTTCACAGTTAAATTTAAATTTCTATATTTAGGTAGAATTATGTTTATATACCAACCACCAGTATCCAGGAAATTCAGTGGTAAGGCTGACACATAGAGAGTTTGTAGTCTATTTTGTAGTCTGTGTATTTAGACAAGGTTTGAAGCTTACTTAGCAAAATCGCTTAAACATTCAAGCAGGATTTCTATAGTACAAATGCACTATTTGATTTCTTATAATTGTTAAGATAACAGTGTGTCACTTTTAAAAGATTAGTTCTCAGTAATATGTGTTAGATTTATTCCTTTCAAAGAAGGATGCATTCAGGAACAGTTTTTATATGTAAATATTTTTATAATGTTGGATATAGTTGCTTTGGTGCAATCACTATAGTTTGATGAAGTTTGGAAGAAGTTACAGGCACATTTTTGTAGTGTTTTCTCCAGCATCTTTCTTTTTTTCAGCTGGATGTATTTTATGTTTCTTCCAACTAATCAAAATAAGAAACTGATTTTGCCTGTACCAAAAAATAGAACTATCATCTTTCACATTCTTTTATTTTCCAGGTCATTTTCAAGTAAGATTGTGTTTCTAGGACTTCTGAATTCCAGAAAACTCTCAACTTTGTAGATATAAAGACCCAGATGAATATTTCAGGGGGAATCTAACTTTTCACGCAGTATGTTTTGTGTTGTGCATTCCAGATACAGTTAACTTTTTGTGTGCATGTGATTAGTGTGGAAAGAAATTAATGCAGTCCCATATTATGATTTATGGACTGAAGCCTTTGCCCACTGAAGACTTGCCAAAACTAAAACTATTTTTTTTCCTTTGGATATTAGAAACAGCTACTGTTTTTGTTGATCTTTTAAAGTTCTGAATGGGCCTATTTCAAATCATACCAGCATGGGAGCTCAGATTAATAATATACTTATTCAACTAGTGATACTGAGTGAAACCATTGCTCACATGGATGTGAGGATAAAATTTCATAAAATTATTTTCAGGTGCATTAATGCATTTCTGGAAGCTGCACATGATTTTTCTTTTTCATGAAAGAAATCAAGGATTTCTGTTTATTGTATCAGTTACAGGTGGGCTTATAAGTTAATTTAATTGCATTTTTTTATACCTTAAAACATAAGACATTTTACTTTTAAAAGCACTAATGTGATTGCTGGATTATTCCCAAAAGTTTTTAACTCTTATTCTATTTTTCTCTCTTGAGACATCACGACTGTAGTATATTTAATTTAGACTATTGAGAAAAAATCCTAAATTTCCTTTGTTGTTAGTTACAGCAAGCAGCTGAAGTTTCACAACTTCGGGGAGCAAGGGTAATATCTGCCGAAGATCTTCTGTTTTTGATGCGCAAAGATAAGGTAATATAAAACTATTTCATTGTATTAAACTGCCATGTTTGGTGCTTAATTACACTTATATAAGGAAACTGTGTATCCTGGTTATACAACTTTCAAATTGGAATCATAACTATTGAAGTGATGTTTTAGTCTTCATAGTTTACACAATAAAATGGTTTACAAGAGAATTGACTTTTTTTTTTGACATGGGCAAGGGCACTTATGTAAAATTATGCTGATAACTAATTCTCACTTGTCCTTAAATATCTATTTAGGCATTTTCATTGCTACATAATATTTATTGAATATTGACTGTTTTGATGAACGAGATAGTTAAAACTGAGTGGCATATTTATTTTTCTTCTAATTTGATACAGTATTACAGGCTTTCATAGAGTAATTTTTTTAACTTCTAATACAAAGGTTATTCTGTGACACTAAGTTACAAAAAATAGCAAATCAATCAAGATGAATATTCCAATAGCATAAGTATATACCATAATGTAGAGGAGATATATATACTTACTAAAGATCTATCTTTCTTATTCTTTGAACTCTGGTATTAAAATGTCTAAGCTGGTATTTATTTACATGTTTAATTTTGTCATAACTATCTTCCATGAGTAGCTAGTTGAAAATATTTTATAAAATTTTACTTGGTTTTAATAAGAGTTTCATCTAAAAGTCACATGTTAAAAAAACTAAATGAATAACCACAGTGTTCTATAGTAGATACTATCACAAGTCAGCAAACAATACTTAGTTCCTAATGTTGCATTTTTCATTTTTCCATTGGTTTTCCTGGCCTTTTAATTATACTTGCCAATTTTTCTAACACCACTTTTTGTATCTTTGTGGTTCTGTTTTTTTGTTGTTGTTTTTTTTTGTTTTTTTTTTATCAAAAGCCATCCCATCTTGCCTTTTGGATAACCTTTTTAACATCCTTTCTAATATCGAGTCACTCTATATCTGTAAAACCTTTCATTCTGATTGATCGAAGGTAGATTAAATTGGATCAAGTATTTTCTCTTCCTTATACAATGGCATTCAGAGATCTACAGACTTTACCTGACCAGTCTACCATTACGTTTTATTAATTTTTAGTTCATTAATTCTCAGATAGTATGAGGAATATAAAGGAAGAACAAAGAAATATCTTAACTTTTAAGAAGCTATAATCTGGTTTAGAAAATCTGTATGATTTAGTTGGAGAAGCATGTAAGACTCACAGCATTTTAAAGTTGTATGATTAAATGGAGAGGCTGTAGGGTTTGTTGAAGTAGAGGTTTCTGCCTGGGGTAAGATTCATGCAATTACATGGAGCAAATGCAAAGGAACTAAGCAGGATGCTGGTTGAGTAATCAAGGCAAAATATGCTTACCATGATGGTTCTGGAAGTGGATAGGGAGGAAAAACTTAGAGAGATAGCGAATAGTAAGATAATACAGGACTTACTGACATCGGTATAGTTGGAGGACTAAGGAGAAAAAGGCATTATAACCACTGGTGCTGTGAGGAAGCAGCCTGAAAGTGCTCTTGGCAGAAATGAGGACCCTGGGCTAAGATTCTTTATGACGGCTGCGGGGAACAATGGAGTTAGCATCAGTGCTTTACAGAATGAATGCCTCCAGTTTTTCTTTTTCACTGACAGACGTAAAGAGGCTAGCACAAAAAAATAGTACACATTGACACATTTTCCTTCCTTTTGGGGAATTTAAATTTTTAAGTCATATTGAAACTTCAGGAACGTACACTAATCAACAATGTCTTTCTACTCTCCAGAAGGTCTCTTAACCAGAATTTTTTTAGCAACCAAGAACACTGCAGTAGTACGAGAGTAGCCATTGTTCTCATCTTTCTCCTCAAAATAATAGTTTTATTTATATGCTGCCTTGTTCAAAACAATTTAAAGTAGTTTACATAGGTGTAATATAAGACAAAATAAAATCTAAAATACTGAATGGAATCAGCAAAGAGAAAAGAAGGGTACAAGAAGACCTTAATAATTCCAGTTTATATTAAAGCAATATTTGTTGACTGCCTACTACGTTTTACATATTACACTAGGCAGTGTATTTATTCCTCGAAACAGTCCTGTAAAGTAGGTACTTTGCTTTCTTTGTCAATGAAGAAACTGAGGTTCAAAGGTTATGTTCTACTTCTGATCCTGTTAAGACTATTTCTAACCTCAGTTTCCGTATATATTAAGGGGAGATTATAGCTGTCTATATCTCAGGGCTATTGAAAATATCAAGTAAAAAAGAGCTTTGTAAAATGCGATAGGTTTCGCTATTAGGAATCTTAAACCTGAAGGTCAGGAACCAGTAATAACACATTCTAAGTGTAAGCACACAACAAATTACAAAGTATTATTAGTTACTTTTAGAGTTGAGCAGTATTATGGTCTTCTAATAAAACTAAAGAAAACCATCATTAATGCCCAACCATCATTAATCAGCTTTGATTTCATAAAAATGTTTCTCAGATTGCAGAATGTTTTCCAAAACTACAAATCATAAACCAACTCTTCTAAATAAAAGATTCTCAAAAAATAAAAAACAATAAAAAAGAGAGTTCGTGGCTTTTTAACGCAATTGTTATAAACTCCTTGTCTAGATTGTTTATGAATCATTTTTAAAATGAAATTTGGTCTTGAATGTGTACAAAATTCCATAAATCCAGTATAGTCAGCTTAGTTTGGAGAGTGTGATATTTATCACAATCTTCAGAGAGAATGTAAAACTTTTTATAAGACCAAAAAATAAAGGTAATTATGATTCTGGAGCAGTGAGATACTTACAAATGAAAAGTGATTTTAAAAATGCTTGTGTTTCAGCTCGTTTTATTTGACGACTACATTTTTTATTACAGAGTATTATGGTGAGAATTGCTGTATTTTCTGCAATTACCTTGTGTTACAAACTTATTAAATTTACTTATAGTAGTTTTTAATCAGTGAAGTGAGTATATGTATAAGGTTTCTTATTTATTCCATATTTTTAATAGAAAAAACTTAGAAGACTGCTAAAATACATGTTTTTCCGAGACTACAAATCAAAGATTGTCAAAGGCATAGACGACGATGATCTCCTGGAAGGTAATCTGAACAAAACACTGAACTGAAAACAATGATGTGTGTACAATACTCCACCCATTTATGCAATGTATGATGTATATATTCCCATCAGAGTAGAGTTTGTGTACTCTTGTTAAACAATGTAGTTTAGAAATTAGCCAAATATTTATTTAGTTGGTAGCTGAATCTTGGGTGTCTTAATGTGACTTAAAAGTAATCTGGTATTTCAGGTTTTTTCTTTTTATAATATGACCTGCTTTGCATCAGGATATCATGAAATTAAGAAAATTGTATTGATTCAAAACGTAATTGATTTTAGCAAGCAGAATTTTTCTGTTGTGGATGTAGGGAGGCAGAACTCTTACATCTTTGAAATTAATACGTATGGGTTTTTGTTAATTTATTGTAAATGTATCTGATATGTTTTTATGATGTAAAGCTACCTCATTTTGGTGTGTTATTTATATGCTGTTTGATGTCTTATAAAAAGCCTAACAGAGGAGAAATTTTTCCTTAATCTAATATTCTAACTCAATTCCCCATGTTAGAACAATATTAATGTTGCAGAATCTAATAGTGCTAAACTGAAAATAGATAATTATTATACTAAATACTGCTTATTGAATCAAAATAAATACAGTTGACCCTTGAACATTACAGGTTTGAACTGCATGGGTCCACTAATATACAGTTCTTTTCAATAAATACTGTAAATGAATTTTTCTCTTACTTAATGATTTTCTTAGTAACATTTTCTTTCTCTAGTTTACTTTATTGTAAGAATACTGTATGTAATACATATAATATACAAAATATGTACAACATACAAAATAGTTGTGTTAATCAACTATTTATGGTATTGATAGGATTCCAGTCAACAGTAAGGTATTAGTAGTTAAGTTTTGGGGGAGTCAAAAGTTATACATAGATTCTTGTCTCTGCGGGGGTTGGTGCCTCTAACCTTCACATTGTTCAAGGGTCAATTGTATGTTGTGTTTTTCAAGGTAACTCATACATTTTATACTGAACACAGTCACTGCATAATGGTGTTATTGATAATGTAGCTAAACAAACTTTGCAGGATTAATAAAAATCCCAGAAAACTACTCAAAACCAACTGAGGAGTCAACAAACTTTGAAAGAGAGCTAGTTACTTTCATTTACCCTCAACAAATCAGCAAGTGTAATAGCCATGCCAAAAAAAAAAAAAAAAATCTGATCAAATGTTTAATCAGGGTTGCCTATTTAATATTCCTAAAATGTTCATAGAATTTAATTCCTGGAAAATAGTTCTCCAGATTAATTTAGATGCTGCCTTTTATATAGAGCATGAAGAATACAGATTTGGAACGAAACAGACCCGAATTTTAATCAGTCCCTGTCTTCTGCTTTCTCTCTATATGAGGGCCAGTTTTTTCATTTATAAGTCAGAAATTGTACCATTTACCGTGTGGAGTTATTATGAGAGTTCAACATAATTTATGAAAAGCACCTGATACAGTCCTGCCAATGAATAAATGATAGCTGTTAGTACCATGCTTCGAACACCAGGAAGCTCAGAGCGGTGAGACTGGTATTCAGTTGTACTAACACCATCATACAGTTTGATGTCCTCTCCTCCTTATTTATTTCACATTTTTCCTCTTTACCTACATTTAAATTTTCTAATTTTGTGTCTTACATAAAATTTTTAAGTAGTTGATACAATTTATAAATAGAATATTTAGGTAAAATACATCTCATACTGGTGAGGGCCTTGTAGAATGGCCATGTAAGGAGTGTGGTAGACTCTTTTCCCGGTGAAACACATTTAGCTGGTGAAAAAAAATTTTAATTATATTTTAAGTCTTTAGAAATTATCCTAAGGGCACACAGCAAATAGAGAAACGCATTTAAAAAAAAAAATCTACTCAGTCTCATTGAGAACAGTGAGAAACTTTTGCATCTGAGCCGTGACCTACTTCCATCACCTGTCTCCTTCTCTCCCACCCTGCCACCCCAATATGATAGAAGTTTTACTCTGGACAAGTGTGACCAAGAACTCTGGGTACCTGCTTTTCCAGCTCCCAGTCTAGGGCAACAGTTTCACCCCAGGAGGGAAAGGAGTTCAGCGTCTCTCATTCCTCTGGCTCCATGTTGCAGAAGCTCTAGGCAGGCGCAACTGAATGGACTGGAGCTTCTTCTCTTCCTCTATTCATGGGGAAGCTGTACCTCAGACATGACAGCCTGAGACTACTGGGCCCTCATTGTCCCCACCCTAGCTCTCTCACAGGGAGTAAAGATTCACACCTCAGGGGACAAACCTAGAAGACAAGGGGTTACCATCCTTGACCAAATCCCCACTTTTAGATCTAGGAGGGTCTTTTCAGGAGAAGCTGATTATTTCCCAACCCCACCTCCAGTACAGTGGTGCACAGGTTCAGCCCAGAGCAAGAGGCAGGACTTAATAACATCTCTGTAGCCCTCCTAAAGGGAACTGACTATTTGAAACAGAGCATGTGAAAAACAATGGAGACCCTGGTGGTGAGCAAGTAAGAGGAAACTGGTGGCTTCCTGATACTAGTAACAACAAGCAAAACCAGTTCATCAGCTAAAAGTTTAATATCGGAAACAAAGGAAAGGCAGATAAAAAGTCCTCCTAGGTTCAGAGCAAAATTTAAAATCTATCAATACCTTGACACTGCAAAGGGGCCCAACATTATTTAAATCAGTCTGACTCTGTGGAGCAATTTATGCCCAAGAGTATTATAAAAAACAGTAGAGCAGTCAGCCAGCAATTAGTGGGAACTAACAGCTGTGTGTGATATCAATAGAGTCAGACCAGCCAGAAACGTAGTAGAGGGATCAGGAAAAGTGACAGCCAAAGAGAACCTGACTAAAATCACAGTCATCCCTGGTAACTAACGAGACTTTTTGCATGCTCAAGTCTGTGCCGTCTGAGGAGCTACATCTAAGTCTGTGCACTGCAAGGGGAAGAGATTTTATTGAACTAGTCCAGCCAAGTCACTAAATTAAAAAGCACACAATGACAACAAGCCCCCAGAAGGGGAGGGAATTATTATCTAAATTTGCTACAATATATTACCTAAAACATCCATTTTCAACAGCAACAAAATACTATGTATGCAAAGAAACAGGTGTGTATGGGAAGCAAACAACGCAAATGGCCCAGATGTTGGACTCAGCAGACAAAAACTACAAAGTACCTATTATAAATATGTTCAAAGAATTAAAGGAAACCGTGTTTAAAGAACAAAACGAAGGCATGATTACAGTATCTCACAAAATAGAATATCAACTAAGATATAGAAATTATAAAAAAGAAACAAATGGAAATGCTGGAGTTAGAATTGAAAAGTACAGTGAATGAGATGAAAAGTTCAGTACAAGGTCTCAATAGTAACTTTGAATTGACAGAAGAAGAAAATCAGTGAACTGGAAGACAGAATGTTAAAGTTTATGCAAGCTGGAGAACAAAGAAAAAAGAATGAAGGAAAATGAAAAGAATTTCAGATAAATATGAGATACTCTTAACTAAACCAATATATTCATAATGGGACTATCAAAAGGAAAGGAAATAAGAAAAGGAGCAGAAAAAATATTTAAAGAATAATGATTGAAAACTTCCCAACTTTGATGAAAACTATTAATCTACACGTTCAAACAGCTTAGCAAACTCAAGTAGGATAGAGAGTCACATTCAGATATGTTCTAGTAGATACGTTGAAAAACAAAGAGAAAGAGAAAACCAAGAAAGCCAAAAGAGAAAAGCACCTTAGCACGTGCAACAGAAAAGCACCTCAGCACGTGCAACTAATATTGTTGGGACAATATTAGTAAAAGCTGATTCTCATTACAGTATAGGTCAAGTAGCAGTAGGAGTACATATTCAAAGACCTGAAAGAAAAAAATGTCAACCAAGAAACATATTCAGCAAAACTATCTTTCAATAATGAAGGAAAAATAAAGATACTGCCAGATAAACAAAAGCTGAGAGGATTTCTTGCTAGCAGACACATACTCAAAATGCTGAAGGAGGTTCTTCAGGCTGAAAGCAAGTTACACCAGACAATAATTTGAATACACACACACACACACACGCACACACACACAAAAGAGCACCTGTAAAGATAATTATGTAGGTAAACATGAGACAATATACTTTCATATTTATTTTCCTTTCTTCCCTTAACTGATTTAAAAACAATTGTATAAAACAATATAAGTATAATGTTGGGTCTATAACATAATAGATATGTAATATATTTGACAATAGCAACGTAAGTGAGATGGGTAGTAACAAAGCTTTATTGGAATAAGGAGTGACACAAGATGGTTACTCAAATTACAAAACAAAATAAAAAGAAACAGACATGGTAAATAAGATGGTTAATATTACCAATTCTGTAGATATTTACTGTCCTATAAAGACAAAAACTACTGAAACTGCTTCAAGAATAGAAAATCTGAGTAGACCTATGGCAATAAAGAGTTTGCTGTGGCAAACAAAGAGTTTGAATTAGTAATTTTAAAATTTTCCCCCAAAGAAAACCCCATGCCCAGGAGACTTCACTGATGAAATCCACCAAATATTTAAAAATCAATATTAATCCTTTCCCAATTCTGCAAGGCCAGTATTACCCTGATAAGAAATCCAGACAGAGACATCACAAGAAAAACCAAACTGCAGACTAATATCTTTGTGACTATAGATGTAAATATCCTCAACAGAATACTAGTAAACCAAATCCAGCAACATCTAAAAGCATTATGCACCATGACCAAGTGAGATTTATCCCAGGAATGGAAGATTGGTTTAAAATTAGAAAACAATTTGTGTAATACATCCTATTAATAGAATAAAGGACAAAAACCACATGATTATTTAAATAAGTTTAGAAAAATCATTTAAAAAAAAATCCAGAAGTCTTTCATGAAAGCACGTTCAACAAACTGGGAAGAGAAGGGGACTTTCTCAGTCTGACTAAGGTCATTGCTACGAACTGAATGCTTGTGTCCCCCTAACATTCATGGGTTGAAACCGAATCTCCAAGTGTGATGATATTTTGAGGTAAAGTCTTTGGAAAGTAATTAAGTCATGAGGAGGAGCCTTTGTGAATGGAATTAGTGCCCTTCTAAGAAGAAATGAGAGCTTGCTTTCACTCTCCGCTCTCGGCCTTGTGAGGAGGATACAAGAAGACGGCCATAAACACACCAGGAAGCAGGCCCTCATCAGACAAAAGGTCTACCAGCACCTGGTCTTGGACTTCTTCAGCCTCCAGAGCTATGAGAAATAAATATTTGTGTTTTTTAGCCATCCAGTCTATGGTATATTTATTGTACCAGCTCAAACTACCCAAGACAGCCATCTATGAAAAACTCACAGCTAACATCATACTTAATGGTGAAAAATTGGATGCTCTCACTCTAAGGTGTTTGGGTTGTCTTTATTTGGTATATGAGCATGTAATTTATCACATTAGGATCTAGTTCTTGCTCACTCACTAATTCACACTGAATTTTTTATGTAGTAAGCTACATTAATTACCTGTTACAGTATTACATTCCTTCCCAACCTTTTGCAATAATTTTCTCAGAATTATGTTTAGCTTTTAAATAAGTGTGGTAGTTTTATCTCTTAAGAAAAAAAGAATAAGATCTCCTCATCCCTTTGTATATATATATAATGTATACAGTAATGTATATAATATTCTCTTCTTTTAATTTGTCTCAGTCCTGATGACTTTTTGTCTTTGTTTTTATTTAGTTTCTTAATTAGGCCTGCCATAGCAGGATTCTTTTTCTAAATCTGAGAGCCTTTCTTTCTTTTCTTTTTTTTAAGAATTTTAATCAGTCCATTCACACTAATTGTGGTAATTGATAATTTGGTTTTATTCTCTCAATCTTACGAGATGAATAAAAGATTTAATTCTGTAAGACACTTTTGTTTTGGATGCAGAGATTCTCCTTTTTGAGAGAATTCCAATTCTGAATTTCATATTCAGTATTCAATACATGTAATGATTGGTGCTGATGTAAACCTATTAAATAAATTTCTTTTTTCCTTATCTTCATGCAGACAAATCAGGTGGCAGTAATAATTCAAACAAAAGACAAAAAATCGCCCAAGACTTTTTCAACTCCATTGACCAGACAGGAGAACTCTTGGCAATGTTTGAAGATGATGAAATTGATGACGTTAAACAAGAAAGAATGGAGGTATCGTACATTCTTGCCTTTTTACAGTAGTAGAATAACCATTGTAGTGCCAATGCTATGCGATTCTGTTACTGTGTTCTTGAAATGTTGTCTGGAATGCCTAAGTCGGTGTTTTCATGTCTGAAAGCAGCAATGTGCAGTGCAGTAGCCTGGGGAGGGTGTCAGATTCTGCCATCAGAGCTGACTTTGAGAAACAACGTCAGTTTTCTGTTTTTCTGTTCTATCTTTTGAATGTCAGTAGATTTCCCTCAGCTTCCTTCTGGATCTTACTTTTATTAATGTTATTTTACTCCTTAAAAGCTAACTGATAATTAAATATTTACTTATTTTTTGTTCGAATCATCCAGTTATCTTTGTGGGCTTAGATAATTCTTTACTGCATTTCTGTTGTCGTATAGTGGGAAGAAGTATTTTTTAGGCTGCAATTGCAGGCTATGGTCAGACTCACTAGCTAAGGTAGTATCCAGGGCAATTACATGCTTTCTGTCACTGTAACACAACGTAATGACATACGTTTGGATTCCCTGGACATGTTTTAACAATGAATACAGAAGTATGTCTTCTATTTACCTCAGCTATCTATTCATAAAATTGTTTCCTTAAATACTTTAGAAAAATAAAAATCATGATTGATTTTATTTGACTGCCTTCCAAAATACAAGGCATTATTCTTATCATTCTTCTTATTGTAGTACTTTTACATGTAAAAAAAAAAAAAAAAAAAAACTCCGTTTCCCCCTTCTCTTTAAATTAAGCAAGAGAGATAATTTCAGAACTCCAAAAGATTGCATTAAGTGCCTGCTTTATCATAGTCTCTGTGCATGCTAAAAATGTAATTATTTCATGTTAAATTTTGGAGGAAGTCCAATAGACATACATGCTTTGTAAACCTTAACAATCTTCTTTAAAGAATTAGTATGCTTAGATCATGAACTGTGATCTAAAAGGCAATGTTCTTCTTAGGTATCAATTACCTCAGAAATGTGTGGTTATCTTGGTTTGGGACGACTGCAAATGGTTTTAGTTCAACTTTGCCTTGGGCCAAAAACATGCTAAGTTGTCCAATGCAGATGATAAACATATATTTCTGATGTCATTATGGCCTAAACAGGATATGATTGTTTAGTGGCATGGTTTCAGTTATGATGCATTACACGGAGAGAAAATAATGTTTATGCTTTATTTTAAAAATATTTTTATATTATACAAATGGGCATGAAGAAAGAGTCATTAAGGAAGGACTCTATATAAAACATTAGTAAAATTGAACAAGCAGCTTTTCAATTTTGATGGGAAAATCTCTGTCAACCAAGCCCATTGCCCAGAAGGGCATTCCACAATCAAGGAGAAGAGAAGAAATGGAGCGTGTTGTAACACTAAGCTCATAATAGCAGGCTACTGTAGGCCTGGAAAAATGATGAGTCAGTCAGGTACGAGTTCAAGGCTATAAAATGTCTGGAAAGGCAGGGTAGAAAAAGCTGGGGAACTTATGCCGTTTATGTACCTCTTTCCTGTCGTTGCATCATGTATCACATAGTGGTAACCAGGATAATAAAATATCAATAGTTGATAAAAATAGTTAACGATGAAATTATCGTCTATATAATAAAAATTCGATTGGTAGTTTCTCTAAGCTTTATATCGTAACTAAAATCTTCTCTAACCAAGGTAAAAAAGAATAGTTTTGAGATTCTACTCATCCAAATAACAGAGTTTAACTGAATGAAAGTGCTGAACTTGTAGACATAACTATAGACGGTAGAAAGTGGAACCATTAAGAGCATAGGCCTTGCCTGCTTCTAATTTGACAGGTTATAGTTTCAAGCGTAAACCACAACTGTGGCAGTTCATATGAAACCACTTTGGACTCACAGACTGCAATCTCTTGCTTTTAAAGTGCAGTAAGATAATCAGTCTTGGCATCACTCAGTGATTTAATTTTCCTCTAAGCATCTCTTACGGTTGCAAAAACTTTGTCTACGTTCTCCCCTAGAATGTATGTAAGTGGTATAGACCTACCAGCAAAGCTTATTAATTGTTTTTCTTTCTTCTTTTATTTCATTTAAATGCAGTTTAGAAGAGAAACAAATTTATAGACATACAAACTCACTTGGTATCCTAGCTTTTTCTCAAAACATTGAGCAAGCATACAAAACACGGAGTTCTTTCCTGTTACTTTCAGCTGATTTCTGTGTACACCAGGCTTTGTGTTCACTCATAATTTATTTCATTAATATTAAGTATTATGTGACTTGAAATATTAAAAAGTCTGAATTTGTATATCCATTTCTACTTGCTAGTCCATCATCGTGATGGTTCTTAACACTATTTTTGTCTAGCACAAATTTCTAACACTTAGGTATATGGATAGTAGGCAGCTATGATCTCTGCAGATCCTTCTGAATTCTCAAATAAAGATTAAATAATATTCAGAATTGCTTTAGTGTATTTGAGAGACCAAGGAAGAGATGCAGGGAAATGGCAAACATAATAATACATAAATCCCCGTAACTCCTCTCCAACCACTTCTCATCCCCAACCTAATCCCCACCTCAGAATGACAGAGCTGTGTTTTACCATTGCTTACGTTCTAAATTTTTAAGATCTCATCAAGTAAATGTAGGTATGTTAACCAAAGTCCAAGAAAGGGTCACTAAAAGCTGCAGGTAGCTTTGGACCTGTGATCACTCGCAGAAGAGCTTTGCCTAAAACCCAACTGTTCTACTGTGAAGGAACCTGAGAAGCTCAAGTTTATCATTTATCAACTTAAATATCTCATCTGATAAACCATTAGATTTGGGAAGGGTATGTGAACAATAAGTGCTTTAAAAATTGGGTGAACTTTACCTTCTGACTAATCCTCAAATTGATCAAAGTAAATAGGAGAACAAAGACTGAACCTCACCAGAGAGAGCAGCCTTTAAACAGATTGGGGTTCCGAAAATCCCCAGGGACTGTTTACCTTGTGTTTTTAAGTCAGAAGCCTAATACTGAAGTCTAGAGAGAAAGCATAAAATTTAAGGCAGCTTTAAAAATTTTTAAATTGGCTTAAAATTGAATAAGATCCCAGGTGGCCATCTGAATTTAACCTGAAGTGATGGGTGATAGATTTAAAAACACAAAGTTTTTCATAAGGTTCAATGATCAGAGAAATCAGGTATACCATTCAGTTATGCCCCAAGTATAATGAGGTTATGATGCCGGGGATTTGATTCCCAGGGTTGCAGTCTTTAGAGCTAAGTAAACTAGAAAGCGCATTAAAGATGTTCTCCATCTTCTCCTGTTTTTCAACTGTGTTCTTTCTGCTATTCCCCTTTTCTACCTATCATGATTTTTAAAAATTATAAAGTAGAATAAAATGTGTTTAAAACTAACAGTTCAAAAATAATATTTTAGATAACATCATAAAAGAAAAAACTCTAATCCCAGCAAGATAAATATTTACGGAATACCAAAAAAATTGAAAAGGTGGAGTTAAAAGCTGAAACCCAGAAAAAGATTGAAATATAAATGTATATAGGATTAAGAAATACAGAATTTATATACTCGAAAGATGTAGTTTAATATATACAAATGCGCATAACATTTGCATGCATACATATACTATGCCCTTATATGTGTGTGTCCTATATGTATAAGAATAGAAATCCAATTTTACTAGATTTTTACATGTGAAAGTAAAAGAACAATCAGAGGATATCAAACTCAAATGCTAAGGGGAGTTTAGAGGAAAGAGAATTCAGGAGGGAAGCTTTAAAATGGTACAAAGTCAGTAAGTTATGTTACTGAAAGATGCTGCCTGTAATGAAGAGAGTAAATACAACATGTTAATCATCATTAATTGAAACATGGCAAGCAAAAGCTTCCGGTATCGAGGGGAGAGGTCAGAGGAACGAACACATTTGTTGTGGAGACACCATTCTCAGTATGTAACAGATTGACTTTGGAAAAAAATGTTTAATAATAAAATTTAAGTTATATACATCTAGTAGATGTATATAAAGCATTTTATAAATGAGCAGCAGTTTTAATGTCTTACCCGAGGATCTCCTGGTGCTTCTTTGGAAAAGGTGAGGAGAGGATTGGTGGGGCTCTAGCTCCATCCTCCCCCACCATCACCTGCAACCAGAAGAACTTTGATTTTTGTGTAATGGATCAATATATCATCAATAAAGAAAGGGTTTTACTATTTTTTAATTGAAAATCATTACAAAGCACCATTATTCAACTGCCCATGAGGAATCTTTCTTTCACACACAGACACACACAAATTCTAAACAATGTACAAATTTGTAAAGCATATTACTTTACCAGAGCAAAAAATAAGAAAACCTGAAGGTAATAACAGAGATTAAACAAATAAAATCCTAACAGATTAAAAATTTAAAAAGAAAAAACAAACAGATTATAGAAGCAACCAATAGACCAATAACAAATAAATTAAAAATTACTACCACAGACTGTTTAGATAATAACAGCAATGAGAATAGTCCACATAAAATTTAATAAGTATGGGCAAAATTTTATTTAAAATAGACAACTTTTTAGCTGTTAAGCCTTTTATTATTGGGAAAGATGAAAATAAACATTCAACTAAAATTAGAAATTTTGTATCAAAATAAACAGAAAGTAGAAATGAAAATATAAAAATAAATGCATAAAGTTAGAAAATAATCAACAAAGATAGCTGCTAGATATTAGCAGTGAGTAAGGATATAGCTATAGACTGGATAAATCAATTCTCATATAATTTTATAGTAATATATTTGTAAATCTTGGTGGAATGGGTGTTTTTCTAAGAAAAAATAAATGATTAGTTTTACCCAATGGAAAGTGGAAAACCTGGATAGAACAGTAACCTTGGAAGAAATGCTAAAGAATTATATCCTCAAAGTCTCTGAATCCAAACCAGTTTATGGGAGAGCTCTTTTAAACATTCATAAAACAATTAATTATTATGCTATATAAGCTATCTCAGGGCATAGGGAAAAAAAGGAAAACTCATTAAATTTTTCAACGTGTAATATAATCTTGCTTATGAATATGGATGGAGGAATCTTAAAATTTTAGCAATTTTAATTTAGCAGTATATATAATGAGTGAAGTACCAAGACCAAATAGGATTTTTTTCATGAGTTCAAATATGCTTCAATATGAGAAAATGTATTACTTACTATTATATCCAAAATAACTAGGTCACAGGAGAATACGCATATGATTGCTTTAGTCGATGATAAAAAGACATTTGACAAAATCCCCTTTTCAATTTTTTAGAAATTCTCAGTTAATTAGAAATAGAAAAGTACCTCCATTTTGTAATAAAGAATATCTCAGTCAAATGAACAGACATCATTATAGATTTAAAAATACAGAGTTTCATTAACTTCTCGAATGCCCACTATTACCACTTTTATTTTCCAGAGTTCAGGGAGCACTCTCCAGTAAAATAAAAGGCATAGCTATTGATAGAAGACAAAAATTATCATTATGGGGGCAGTCGGATGGCTCAGTTGGTTAGAGCACGAGTTCTGAACAACAGGGTTGCCGGTTCGATTCCCCCATGGGCCAGTGATCTGCGCCTTCCACAACTAGATTGAAAGCAACGAGCTGCCGCTGAGCTGCTGGAGGGGCGGCCGGATGGCTCAGTTGGTTAGAGCGCGAACTCTTAACAACAAGGTTGCTGGTTCAATTCCCACAGGTGGGCTGTGCCCCCAGCCACTAAAGATTGAAAACGGCAACTGGACTTGGAGCTGAGCTGCGCCCTCCACTAGACTGAAGGACAATGACTTGGAGCTGATGGGCCCTAGAGAAACACACTGTTCCCCAATATTCCCCAATAAAATTTATTTTAAAAAAATTATTATGTACAGATAATGTAATTTTTGTTAAGTAATCCTTGTGAATCAATCTAAAAACTATCAGAACCAATTAAAGTCTTCACTAAATCATAGAGATACTTTAAAAATCCATTGTTTCCCCCATATTACACTAATAATAAATAAAAATGAGGAGAAAGAAAATTGAATTGAAACAATACAAGAAAAAAAATTATTTGGAGATAAACTTTTTATTAACAAGAAATATAGAAGAAATGTGGAAGTAATATTTAATAATGTACTGTGATGTGAAAAGTTTATAAATAAAGTAATACTATATTCCTAGATGCAGAGACTGAATATTGCAAATGATTCAGTTCCCAAAGAAATTTATTAGTTTGATGTCATTTTAACAAAAACCTCAGCTGGAGTTTTTTTAAATTATAAAATGATGTTAGAATTTATTTGAAATTATGAAAAGATAAGGATAGCCAAAAGAAATTTTATTAAAGAAGAGTAGAGGGCAGAGTTAAATTTATGCTATCAGATATAACATTCCGTAGAACTATTAATATCAAAATAGTGTGGTACTGGTGTAAAACCCAACAAGCATACCAGTGAAGAGAATAAACAAAATAAGTATAGAGAAGAATATACTGTGTTTCTCTGAAAATAAGACCTAGCCAGACAATCAGCTGTAATGCGTCTTTTGGAGCAAAAATTAATATAAGACCCGGTCTTCTTTTAATATAGTATAAGATTGGGTATAATATAATATAACATAATATAATATAACATAATTAATATACTATAATATAATAATACCGGGTCTTACATTATTTTTTGCTCCATAAGACGCATTAGAGCTGATTGTCTGGCTACGTCTTATTTTCGGAGAAACAGGGTAGGCACAATAAAGGTAGGATTACGGATCAGTAGGAGAAAGATGATAAATAGTTGGATAACTATTTGTAATGAAAAAAATTAAAGATTGTTCCTAACTTTATACTTTATCAAAATCAATTCTAGGTGGATTAAAGAATTAGGTATGAAAAGTAAAATTACTTAAAGAAATATAAATAAACACAGGTAAATATTAATTTGGGGATGTGGAAGGCTTTTCTAGGCTTTTCTTTTCTAAACAAGCTTTTCAAGGAAATTTACTGAAGATGGTAGCAGGTGAACTGTGGGGGTGAGGGAAGTGGTGTATTTTCAAATAAGATTTGTGAAATCCTAAATTACAAAATTTAAGAGGTTTCTTTAGGACTTTTAAAAGGCTTTTGTATGCAAATATATATTGGGAATTTTTCAAGAGAGAATAAATAGAATCTTAAAATTTTTCTGAACGCATACTCAGAGCCCAGTTTGGAGGGAAAACAGTCACAAAGGAAATGATTAAATTTGAACACATAAAAATTATATAATTTCTGTATATCAATAAAGACAAAAGGCAAACTAATGTAAAAATATGACATAATATTAATATTTCTTTATATGGACCTTTTAGTCAATAAGAAAATAACGTTTTAGTAGAAAAATTGGAAAAGGATATGAATGGACAAATCACAGAAGAAATAAAAAAAGCAAATGTATAAAATATCTGCTTATCTGTAATGAGCCAGTGGCATTTTTGTTTAAAAAATGGTCAAAAGTAAGGTGGGATTGGATACATATTAACAATTGGCGGAAATGAAGATTAATAAAAACCAGAAACTATTTTAAAATATCAGCTAGAAGCATTAAAGGCATTCTTATATTTCAACCCAGTAAACCTACCTGTAGCCATTTTTAAGATCTAATCAGAAATTTTTATCTTATGCACATTCATATAAACAAGGCTGTTCGTCACAATGTTATTTATAATAGTGGAAGTGGGGAAAGAAACCCTAGTTACCAATGAGGAGGGAATGTGTATATTCCCACACATGTGAAAATTTAGACTGGAAGGAAATATACCAACGTGCTAATGAACAGTGGTTGTCGTTAGATTATAAGGTTACAAGTGAATTGAATGTGTAAATTTATGCTTTTTTGATTTTACATATTTATCATTTATGCTATGCTTCTCTTAATCCTCAATTGATTTATTCAACAGTGTCTTTTTTTGGTTTTTATTTTTTAACTTTAATTGTTTATTTTTTGTTTATTTTCCAATTACAGTTACTTACAGTATTATATTAGTTTCAGGTGTACAACATTACTGATTAGACATTTATCTACCTGACGAAGTCAACAGTTTCCTTTTTCACTTCATTTTTTTCCATCCGAAGCATTTAGCTTATATGTACTGCTGCAGGATATATGCTTTATGAAGCAAATTAAATAGGCTCACATTATATAATTAAGAAGTAGGAGACTATAACCCTGCAGTGTCATACAGACTCTATTCAGACCGGTAATAATGATGTAAGAAGTTTAAAATAGGTAACATTTTTATGTGATGCTTTTGATTGCAGTGAACAAAAAAACCATTTCAAATTGAAGTAAACAATTAGGGAAATGCACACATTTACAGGAGCAGAAGTAGATTTGGCTTCAAGCAGGATTTGATGTCGGGGTTCATGATGTGTCATTGGATTTGTAGCTCCATTTCCGTATAATTTTTTTCCTGCCTTTTCTGTTTTTATTGTCCTAATCTTTAGACTGAATAACCATATAGGAGTATTAAAGCTATAGAAGTTCCAGGTCCTGACAGAGCGAATGCCTCTGTGCCAAGATTTACTCTGAAAATACTTAGGTCATAAGATCTCCTATAACCCCTACCCACCACAGGAGCTAGTCCAATGGCATGTGCTGATTGGCTTAGCCTAAATTATATGCTCCACCCCTAAAGCTGAGGGTGCGGTCAGCTACCCTCTCACAAACCATGCATTCCTGGAGTTTCAGGAAGAAGGAATGGATACTGGAAAGGCAGCCACAAAGGCCCGTAAGTGTAAAGGACCTCTACATTGTAACAGTAAGAATTAATAGAGGGATGCATTATAACCGTGACTCTGCTCAGATCTCTAGGAAATATTCCCTAGGTAGAAAGACTGCAGATCATTTTCTTTGGATTCAAGCAATCATCCTTCCACTCTTCGATTCATTCAGCATTTACTTAGAGTCCTTTGTAAGTCTGTCACTATACTAGGTCCTGAGGTTATGACTACAAAAAAAAAAAAAAAATGGTTTCTGCCCTCACTGTCTGTAGTAATAATTGGCAAGTCATAAGACAACTAAATACTCTGGTAAGGGAACTACAGACTGCATAAATGATTGTTATTATTATTACTCTATTTGGTCTTGAATTTTGATCCTTCTTTGTAGATTATTGGTTGTATGATGGAACCATGTATTTTCTGTCACACTCAAATAAAACGTTATTTGAAATTTAGTTTATTCTGAAGTAAAGCACATTACTTCTTTTGTTAGCTTGAATACAGTATTAATCCTCTTTTATTTTTTTATTAAATTTATTGGAGTGGCATTGGTTAATAAAATTATATAGGTTTCAAGTGTAAAATTCTATAATATATCATCTGTATATTGCATTGCGTTTTCACCACCCAAAATCAGTTCTCCTTCCATCACCATATATTTGCCCCCCTTACGCTCTCCTACCTCCCCCTTTCTCCCTTACCCTCTGGTAACCACTAAACTTCTTTAAGAAATTTTTGTGATAAACTTCAGGGCCATAGAATTAGCTTCAGTGTGGCTTGCTGAAGAGAGCACAAAGTAGAATAGAATTAAGGTACATTTTTAAAACATGAAACAACGTAATATGTCAGGGTTAGTTTCTGAAAGAGATTAATCAGGAGAACACATTACTATGTCTTTTTATTCTTTTGAAGGTAATTTTTGTTCAGATAATTTAAAAATACTCTGAAATCATTCTTCAGGGAATATCAGTGGAAATCTCTCCAGAAAACCTTTGGTATTTCTAGCAAATATTACCCAGAGCAGAATTAATGTAATTTAGTATATGTTTTTTTGGCCTAGAAATTGCAGAACAGGGGATATTACATTACTTTAGGAGAACCCAAAAGTAGGTGTAATGTGCAGCTCTGAAACTGATTTCCATTTGTGACTTTATATACTCTTTATCAAATTACTTTTTATCCACACCTGTAGCTGTCTTCTGATCATGTAATGATTATATGTCTTCGTTGGCATAAAAGCTTGTCTAAACTTGGGAAAAGTGTCTTCCCAGAGAAGACATTTTTCAATTAATGACATGAAAAGTAAGTTATAGCTCTTAGAAAACTAGAGCGTTCCCTAACTCTTCCCCAGGCCCTTATCATTCCGTCGATTCGTGCAGCAGATGTGATAGAAGGTTCTCAAGGGGTTCTTTTAGGCTTTTCTTAACCTCATGAACTGTGGGCTCTGAGGTAGAGTCAGACTTCTGCTACGATTAGAGCGCCTCCGACACTGGATGTGAAACTCGGATTGCTTTGAATTTTTGGTGGTTATTTTTTTTTAATAATTCTCTGACATCGCAGGATTTTTAATCTCTTTGGTTATGCTTTGCTATAGAAAAATTTTAGAGCAACATAAGTCAAATAACTACCATCTTTATGATACAAATTTTAGTATCACTCCTACTTTGTCTTCTACCCTCAGACCTATTTAGAATTTTTTACTGTTAGTTTCTGGGTGAAATTTAAATGATTTCTTTTCCCTGCCCTTTCATTAGTCTCCTGGATAGCAAAATACATGGTGGCAGCATTGAAACAATGCTCATTGTAATCATATTTTCCCTAATCCAAATCAGGACTTACGATTCGATGTCCACAAGTATCTTTTGTTATGGGGACAGAATATTTTATATCAGGGCTTGGTAATAAAATACAGGAACAATGATTGCCATTCATTTCCACCTTGCTCACATTAAGGAGTTTCAACTTTAGTAAAGCAGAGAATCATTTCTTGGGGTAAAGATACACACGGGCACTATAAACTAAACATTTGTGTCTACTCGTGGTAATGCATGTGTGCAGGCCTTACCGGGCTGCTGTGTTTAGTCTCGCATAAACAGATATTTGACTAACACATCTGATTATACTGTTCAATTAAGTTTTTTTATAGAATCAGTATTTTCTTTCTCAAATAATTTCAATTTGTTCTTTTTAAAATGAAATCCTGCTCTTTAAAAAGATACATTTCAGGGGTCTTCTTAGAGATCAGTACACCAACTTGTTTATAAAACACCTTGGCAGAGAAGAGTTTTAAAATATCATCGAATTTAAGAACACCACAGGATTTACCACTAATTTACATTTAATGTTTATAGTTCTCAAATTGCGGTTGTTGTAATAACCAAAATATTTTTGCCCTGAATGTTATGTGGATTATATTTCCCTATTCTTTTTTCTTCACCCACATTCCCCACAGTAGGTGGGCAGATTGTTGTTACATAGTCTGGCTTTTATTTATCTTTATTGGTTTAATCTCAACAAGTTCGTACTTCTAAATATGAAAATAAATGTATTCTGTGGCAAGATTTTTGTCTTTGTAATGCTATGGTTTATTTAGTGGAATTAACAGATCATTGCTTGTTTGCTATAGATAATTTGCCTCTGTTCTTTTATTTGCATCCATGCTACGAGCTACCTTTAGTTCAGTTCTTACTGTTGCTCCCACTTTATGGTAAATCATGCAGAGCAAGCTGTTTAATGCAATTAGATGTATTCCTAGCTCATTGTATTTTTCATTTAGAAATAATATTCTAGATTAACCTCTAATTACTTAGTGATCAGTGAATACATTCATTGCATTTGGCTGTCTGTTGGGAAGTATCCTTCCTTTTCATAAGCATCGGTCCAAAAGGCAGATTTTGGCT
This sequence comes from Rhinolophus ferrumequinum, assembly GCF_004115265.2. Classification (NCBI taxonomy): domain Eukaryota; kingdom Metazoa; phylum Chordata; class Mammalia; order Chiroptera; family Rhinolophidae; genus Rhinolophus; species Rhinolophus ferrumequinum. Next base: position 14,099,058 of record NC_046286.1, on the reverse strand, counting down.
TCTGCTTTTCATGACTCTCCATTTCCGACAGAAAAGTCTCAACTCCTTAGCATGGCATTAACACATCTTTTATGATATGACCTTTTTCATCCTTATCTTCCATCGTTCCTGCTCCCCCTCTTCTTCCATATTTCCTCCAAAAACATGACCATGTGCACTGCTTAAGGAAGCCCCTTGTGCTTGTTATTTCCCTAAATAGGCATGCACTTTTCTTCCTTCCTCCGAGCCTTCTCCATCTGTCAACATCTGAGTTCAAATATTTTAGTATGTGATAGATTGATTATAACTAGTTGTGTTTGCTTAGTTTAACTTACTAAATAAGCTCCTGAGAGCATGGACTTATTTTATTTACTTGCATATCTTTCGTACCATACACAGCTCCTCGAACATTTAAACTTTCATCAAGTATTTGTCCAAATAAAGTGAATAAAATTGGTGTAACTTTATAGCTGATACATGTGAATATTTATAATCTGTCCTTTGGGTGATTTGAATTTTTTTTCTTTTGCTTAAAGAATGCAGTTTCCAAGTATATTAAATCAGTCGTTTCTTCTGACTCACAAAGAATTGCAAAAAGGGCGTTGTAATTAGTTATGTACCTTTATGAACTTTTGTATCAGGAGTTTTTCAACAAGCCTCTTACAGGTGCTTTCCACGAGCTAATGGTTTTTATTGCTTGAATAACTTCCTGTTCAATTTATAGTAGCGGCTTTTCCACAGTTCTAGCTATAGAAGTTCTCCTAACCACACTACTTCAGCATTGACTTGTACTGTCCCAAATTTGTCTACAGGATGATGCTAAGCATCAATTCCAGTTTCAAACAGCAGATTTTTTTTTTTCAAATGGACCAGTACCATCTGTGACTATTGGTTCATTCTCTTTCGTTGCCAATTCAGAACGTTTGGCAATAAATAGGTACCTTTTCTCATATATTTGCTATTATAATGTTTTATAATTTAGCATCTTCAAATAACATACTTATTCACTTCCCTGATCCATTATTATCTCTTCTGGACCATTGTGTTAGTTTTTGGCTGATTTATACTTTGAAAATAGTTTGAATTTGCAGGTGCCTTAAATTACTGTTGATTTTTTTTCGTGGCGTGGGAATTTTACGTCTTCACTCACTCCACATCACACAATTGGCAATGGTAGTTTCACTCAGTCCCCCTGACGTTAACGAATAATTGACCAACAAATTACCAGATTCACAAAAGTTACTTTTGTATTTATCTTCCTCTTGTACCATATTTATAAACTATGGCATTTAATTAATATTCAAAGGGAAATTACACTCATCTTTGTTACCATCAATGTTATATTTTTTTATATTCAGCTTTTATATTCATTTACAAAGGACAGTGTTTTGCCATACTTCCACAATTAATATCAGCCATGGAATAAACTTTTTAGGTGTGATGTTTTATTTTTAAAGTAACTTAAGTAATGGGTACTAGTAATTTGGACATTTTATCTTTTTCTTTTAAAATGTTCATTAAGTCTTACTTTTAAATGTCCTACTTTTCAAAGTCCTTAAAGAAAAGATATCTATTTCTTGTCGTTATTCTGCCTCTCAAATAGAAGACAGTCAAAATGGTTTATTGACCTGCTCTCAGAAATGCAGAAGCTATAATACAGAAGTGACCACCTTTGGGAAAACACAGTATAGAAAAATTCAAAATCACTGGGGTAATTGTTTTTATTTGGGGGGAAAAACATGCCTTATTATATAAAAGTTCTACCAGAGCTTTTAAATAATTTAAAATTAGTCTTTACCAAAATTCAGTACATACACAAATATCTCCAAAAATACTACTGAGTCATCTCAAACTCATCAACTCTTCTAAAAACCTCTTCTACTAGTGTCTCATAGTATTATTTTAAATCATTTCATCCACTGTTGTGAGATTTGGGTACTTTCATATAGTATGACAATAAGCCAGCTGATTATATTCAGAAGTCGTTCAACAAGTTGTGGATTCTCTGAGTCCAGAAAGCAAGAAAATTTGTAAATCATTTATAATACATTTTAATAATGTTGAATCTCATCTGCCACTCCAACCCCTAGAAACCAAACCAAAGCTAGGGGAGAAAATAACATTTTATTTAAGCTATAAAGTGTTATTTGTTTCAGTTGCACCAAGCATTATTCAGTGTCTACTTAGGTGTTGAGAAATAGACTGTGTCATATGTTAGTGGAAACGTAACTTGCTACAGCTTTCTGGAGAAGTGTGGCAATATCTTTCAAACACAATAAAAAATAAATTTAAAAAAATAAAGCGTTTATGTCCTTTGATCCAGAAATTGCATTTTTAGGTACCATCCTAAGGAAATAACTGAACATAGACATTTTTTAAAAATCAAATGTGTTCATTTTTTAATAGCAAAATTTTTAACAATGGAAATATTTGAGTTGTAAAGTTTCTTCTTAGCATAGATGAAGCCCATAAGTTTTTGTAAATATTCTTTAATTGCAATTTTAATTTCCCTTTGGACTATTTATATAGGAAAATATTTAAAATACATAGATATATATTTTCCATGTGGTTAGATGTTTTGTTTCTGCCACTATTAGGTGTTTTAACTGCTTTATTGCATAGCAGTCAGATTGCTAGATATTTTTAGCATTAGGAATTCATTAGAATTTACTTAGTGTTCCAATATGAGATGACTTTTTAAAAAAATGATTCATGGACAGGGAGATTTTTATATGTGTATTAGATCATCATTATTGATAGTATTCACTTTCTTTTTATCATTAGTCTATAATTTTTTTTTATTACAAACCCTCATCAGTAAAAATTTGGAAGCTCACACTTACACCTCACCTAACAAAATCCCAATCCTGGTTAAATCCAATTCTTTGCTTGTTTCAATAGCTACATTATGTCTGTTCCCCAGTAGCAGAACATGACTAGAAAAAAACACAATCAAGCTGACCAGTCTGACATCAAATTTATAACTCAGAACCGCGAATAGCCCTTAGTGTTGCCCAGCAATTTTCGAACACCACTGTGCACCCATTCTCCCACTGACCTTGATAATCATTTAAACCTCCTTTCTCATCAGACCTCTAGTACTTCTCTTGTCCTCACTTAGCTGACATCTTGCTGCCTGTGTCACTGAGAAAAGAGAAGCAATGAGAAGAGGACTTCCACAAGTTCCTTCCACAACACCCATACACTTGGCTATAATCCCCCTGCAAAATTTCCCCTGCCTTCAAACAAAAACACTTCAGCTACATCTTTCTGCTCTCCTTCAGAGTAGAATTTCTCAAAAGAGGTTGCATTTGCTTTCCTCCCATTCTCTTTAGAATCCACTTGAATCACAGTTTCCTCCTTATCACTTTATAAAAATGTATCTTGTTAAGGCAGATACATTGGTCAGTTTTCCATCTTCCTCCAGATGGCAGCTCTCAGGAGCTCTAACTGACAAGCACGTTGCAGACTTTTTCAAGTACTGTTTTCTCATTTCCCTCAGCACTCTGTTCAGATATCACATCTTCAGAGAGACCTGCCCCAACTGTGCAATAAAAAGGTGCTTTGGACTGAATTTGCCACCCCCTCATGAATATATCTGTTGAAGCCCCAACATCTACTGTCTTAGTATTTGAAGATGGGGTCTTTGGGAGATACTGATGTTTAGATGAGGTCCTGAGGGTGAGGCCCTCGTGATGGGATTAGTGCCCTTATAAGATGAGACACCAGAGATCTCTCTGTCGTCTGAGGACACAATTAGAAGGCAGCTAGCTGTCTGCAAGCCAGGAAGAAAGCCCTCACCAGAACCTGATCTTGGAGTTACAGCTTCCAGAACTGTGAGAAATAAATTTCTGTTGTTTCAGCCACCCAGGCTATGGTATCTTGTTATGGTGGTCTAAACGGACTAAGACAAAGGAGCACTGTACGCCTCCTACCCAATCCTTCTCTGTCCACTTACTCTACTGTATTTTGTTCATAGCACTTAACATCATCCATCTTTTTTTATTAAATTTATTGGGGTGACATTGGTTAATAAAATTATATAGGTTTCAAGTGTACAGTTCTACAATATATCATCTATATATTGCATTGTGTTCACCACCCAAAGTCAAATTTCCTTCCATCACCATATGTTTGACATCTTGACCCCCTTCTACCTCCCTCCCTTTTTTATATGTTTGTTTACTGTCTGTCTTCCCACACGAGAATGTAAGCTCCAGGAGGGCAAGAGCTTTGTTTGTTTTGTTTACTGTGATATCTGCAGTACCCAAAACAGTGTGTAGCCACACTAGGTGCTCAATAAATATGTTACATAAACAAACAAATAGTAATCATGAAAATATACCCAAACATCGATAAATCATAGATGTTTGATCATTTGGAAAGCACTTACTTTCTTATTACTTTTACCTTTAAAGGGATACATAAACGGTGTTTATTTTTTTAAAATGTCTATTACTAACATCCAATGGTTATTACAGAAAAGTTCAGCAAATTTATAACACTTACCTTTTAAACAGGAAAAACATTCATTTGTCTTTTAAGGTCTACATCACTTTTAATTACTTGGAGATAACTTATGAACTTTCGGGTAGTATAAAGGATTTTGATGTTGGTTCTACATCTCTATTCAAAGTATTGCAAAGATTCTACTATTGGTGGTCTTTCTTTGTAAATTGACACAATGAAGACATCTTCCTGCACCAAGTAAGATGAAAGAAATTGCTCCATCCTAAAGTTGAACAAATGCATGCCTTTGTCACAGCCCACCCATGTGTAAGCACTGCTCTCCTTCAGGATATTTTACTTATCACTATTATGGAAATACGGACTGAATGAGTAGCAGTGTCAGTCCAAGTACAATGTATTTAATTTTTTAATTAAAAATAAATATAAATAGATAGTTCACCATTTCACATCCTGAAAGGTCATCTTGGACACCCTACATTTTTTTTCGTGTTTAATCAAACAGAAACTAAGACGTATATTAAAAGGAAGTCTTTCACTGCTGTGGTATCTCTATAAATATCTCCTGTAATATCCAACCATATAGTGTAGTTGTCCTCCATTAGGAGGGAGAATTTCAAAAGTTTTTCTTCACCATTGATGGGCTCTTTATCAGTAGAAATTGGCTCTCTTGGTCCCAATAATACCTAGCCTTGTTGTAGTTTTCCTATCATTACTTTTCCTCTTTCTGAGCCAGTTGGTTTAGATGTAACTGTTGCTACCAGCATATACAGTGGAGTTTTGTATTTTGCCCCAAATCTTAAGAGTTTTTTTTTCTTTAATTTCTTTCAGTTGATGAGAATACCATATTTACCTTTAGTGACATAGCAAATATGTTTTCATCTTATTTTTCTGTTATTTATGCTGCTTCCTTCCCCATTTTCTTCAGTTATCTTTTATTTGTCATTTCAGTGTATACCTGCATTTGAATCATTCAGTGGTTATTTTTAAATTCTGAGGAAATTTACATCTATATGTCTCAATTTATCAACTTTAAAAATAAATTAGTTTTTTTTTTTTTTTTTTTTTTGATAAATATGCTTTGAGCACCTACTGGATGCCTGTTACTGTGCTTGACCCTGGGGATATGAGGTAGTGTTCGCAACAGTTATCTCTGTGACAGATTTGTATTACACCAGAGAACTGGACGTAATAGTAAAAATACCAGTGTCTTGTATAGAACTTAACTACATGGCGGATGCTATTTTAAACCCTAACATTAAAATAAACAAACAAACACATAAATAATCAATCAACAAACCCTAACATATGCATTAGCTCATGTGACAGTCTGTGCATGAGGTAGGTTGTGTTATCCATCCCTCTTTGCAGAGGAGGACCCTGAAGCCCAGAGATTCGGTGACTTCCTCGGGTCACAGTTGGAAAATGAAAGGTCTGGAAAGGAAGACTGTTGGTTGTGCACACTCTCTTGGAAAGGAAAGTAGTGGGAAAGTTTCATATTTCTTTGCATCTAGCCTTTATCTGGAAGAAATTCTTGAGTTGTATTGTATATGGTTACGAGCCTCCCTTATTTCAAGGCTGATAATAATATTTTGCTTTATTTTGCTTTTCTTTGGCCATTGCAGGTAATTTCTGAAATGAATCACACATTTAAAAAGATAACGTCTTTATCGTATTTGTTTTACAAGTGTGAAACTTCGTTATCTTAAATCCACAGTTTTTCAAACCATAGTTGATAAGAGATGACTGCATCTTTCAAAATTTTTACAAAACACTTGAAGGGCCAAGGACACTCAGTTATTATATTTACATATTGAGGTAAATTGGATTGCTTACCTCTGAATCATTAGGTGAAAGGAACTTCTTTAACGAAGTTTGGTTGTTGGTCAGCGAGAAGTCGAGATAAAGTAGTTTTAAACCTTAGAGAAATTTAAAGAGTGGAGAACATGAAGTGACGTACTATGTTGTGTGCCTGTGGGAAAGGGAAAATTTAAGAGAGGATGGTAGGAAATTGAGATTTTAACAAATAAAGTGAGAAGATATCAAACACCAACTTGCGTTTTCATAATTTTGCGTAATGCTGTTCTATGGGGAAAGAGGATAAAATTCTCTTAATTATGCCCCTTCTGATCTTTAAATGTTTGAGCATCGTCCGGCTGCATGTGGGTTAAAGAGGTTTTTGCAGATTAGTGGGGAACCTAAACACCATTTAAAACAGTATTTCTGTGAGAAAACACATTCTGAATTTAAAACAAATATTTAGGATATAGCATGTTTATAAGTTGGAGGATTCTGTATTTTATTTTTAAATGTGAATTTTTACACATTCTACAAATTTTCAATGAGGCAGAACTGCTTGTCATCTCTAAAAACTCTTTTATCAAACTTGTTTTCTCTAGAAACAGAGAACTACTGGTATTAGACACTGGTATTAAATAAAAATTTGGCACCTCTGCCTGATTTCTTATAAGGGTCTTTAGGATGATCATATTTCCTGCTGAATAAAGGACTTAATGATTGTGTTTAGGCCTTTATGTAACTTATGTCCAGCAAGTGGCAATATCCTAGTTGTACATTAAAGATACATATTAACTTAGAGAGCTATTAAATAAAAGAAGTGTTGCTTACATATAGGAAAGAGGTCAGTTTTATTCAGGATGACGCAAAGGTGTCATGAAAGTGCAACTTCAATAGGAGTTAGAACTGTTCTTTCTAGAATCGGTGTACAGACTGTAAAGATCATGGATTCATTTACAGACTAGGGATGACAAATAAGCTAAATTTATAAATTCACTTATAATTTATTTGGTACATTGTTTAAAAAATACTTAACTCTACATATATAAGACACATTGGACACGTACAGATGTGTGTCTTCTAAGCAATCCAAGGATGGAACTAGGGCTCGCCCTCAGGAACTACAATTCAGACACCTGTGAAATCAATTTTTTATTCACTGTTTCTGATCTCTGCTTCTTTCTCTACATAGACTTAATTTTTCTCTCCCTGTTGACCTGTGTTTTTTACTTGGTAGATAACATGCCACCAGTAGGGGCTCCCAATTTAGCTTCATCATGTACAGAAAGGCAGACCTAACTCTCTGTATTACCAATCTTAAATCTCAGGAAATGGCCTCTGATGGACACAGCTTGTATCGGGTGTCCAGGCCTGGACCTGGCAGTGCAGCTGGAAGGCAGGGCCGTGCTGTAGCACTCTAATAGGAGGCTTGTGGGGTGACCTTGGCAGGGTCAGGAGCAGCGAGAGGAGACAGACGGCGCCTCACCCAGTAGACCAGCCGTCCAGTCACACACTCATTTATAGCATGCCTGAGTATGGACTAAAATTGATCTTTAGAGTATCTACTGCAAGATGTTCTCCTTTAAAAACATTTCCTTCAAAAATGATTTTCATAATCTCAATCTAATTTCCTTTTAAAAGCTACAGGGGATACTCGACAGTTATCTTAGACTTAAAGGAAAATGGCTAATGAAAGAGTAAATACAAAAAATCCTACCAAAGTTCACAGAATGACAAAGAGAGAAAGAAAAATACTCTTCAGGCAAGCCTTTTCTCTTAAAAAAATATCCTCACTAAAACTGTAAAACATTTCAACAAAAACATTTCTTCAAATGTGTTATTTTAAATACTATATTACTTAAGCAAATATTTAAATACTATATTAGTTTCTCTGCATACTTGACTTGAATTTAATGCTACCTGTCTGCCAAATATGTTGAAGCTCCAAATTTATTTTCGTTTGCCAGGTTAAATGTTTATTTTGTTTTTCCCCGTAATGTGCTTTTTAAAGTGTCACAAGCATACCAAATCTGATTTCCTTTTAATGAGGACATGCTAGTGTTTTTGTTGTGTTTTTTTCTTTCTTCGGTTAATGATATAGGATATATTTCTCTTAAGGAACATATGAAGGCATGTTCACCAGCCCTACCTACTGAAGGTGCCTACCTTTGTTAGCTGCTGGAAAGTAGACATTAACTTTCTTAAAGGAAGTTTGAAACTTATCCACTAAATTTACCTACTTTTTTGAAGCCTTATTATTACTTCCTTATAATCAGAATACCAATGACTTCTTGTACTGTAAAATATCTAGTTTTACCTAACAAGTGATTCCGTATAGAATATTACAATGAAAAACCATTAGGCCTATGGTGATTTACAAATAACTGACATTATTTGTTTATGAAGTATCCCTTTCTTCTGCTCATCTATGTGACTCAAACATCCATTTCAAATTTTGTTCTTATGTCAAAGAAAATTTACCTGCCTTTGAATATTACAGTTTCTTAAGTATACTTCCCTAAAATAACTGCTTGCTAATAGCTTTCAGGGTGTAGCTTACTTATCTTTAAAAGACAGGTTTAATATTTAGCCTCTGTATGAATTGCATAGTGGTTTGTACTTTTTGTAAAGTTCATTAGTACCTCCTTTTAGTTTCTGTACTGGACTGATTCACTATAGTAAGGAGCATCTTGGGGAGGAGATATTGGAAGCCGTAGTGGTAATAGTCTTCCTAACCTTCAACTCCCCTGGAAAATCGTACCTGGAATTATTTTTCCTTCTACCATCTGTTACGAAAATGCAGATTTTTATGACTGCCACACTCTATCTTTCATTATCAGTATGTTAAGGCCTCCTGATTTCCTAAATCCAGTGCCCCCCTGTATGAGGCATGGGGCACATAAAGAAAGCTGAGGCAGTAGATTAAATAGCTGTATCCCTGCTACAGGGGAAGTAGTTCACACACACTTTTACAGTGTTGAAATAGCTGTCAGTTGTCCAGAAGTTAGGAACCTGGTGGCTTCTCCCAGTGATGTTTCTTCTATATTAGAATCTCTGCAAGTAGACTGCAGCCGTTTTCCAGTGCAGAGTGGAATGGGTTGTCTGATCTCTTAAATCTTAGGACCCACGGCTCTAAAGTATTTCCAAAGAGTTCAGGACATCCCTAAGATACAGGATACATACAGGACCACAGAACATCAGAGCTGTATTAAAGCAGACAGAACTTAGTCACAATGAGATGCAGCAACTTAACCTAGAGATTCCCATCTTGTGTTAGAGGTAAAACAAGACCTAAATTACAGGTCTTCTGATTCCAGGTCAGCATTCTCTTCACTAGTCACTCCAGTCTTTTTCTGATTGTACAGAATGTCTCTCAGTATGAATAAATATTTCAGAGCTTCAGATTATGATTAAAACTCATCCCTGCTCAGCAGTGTTGGTTTAGAATATGTGGAGATTGGTTGGAATTATATTAACTCTATAATGTACTCTATCCATTCCTTTTCAAATATATTGTGAATGCCGTTTTATTTGCTTTTTGTTTGTTTTTTATCATCAAAATAAAGCAGTGCATAAATGTAGAACTTCTCGAGAAGTACGCAGTGTTTGTGTTTTTTGCAATTTTAAGTTTGTTCGTTAAAAAATGAAGCCGAGTTTTTCAGATAGTATTGCCTTGCTGTTTCATTAAAATTCACGCTGCGTATCCAGCTCTGAAGCTATTCTGTTACTTTCAAGTTCATTGTTCTCAGGATCACTTCAGCCCTCATCACTCTGTCTGCTTCAGTCTTCTTTTCTGTGTTTGATGAAGTTTGGGATTGATGGCTTTTCATTCCCTATATCTAGAATTCTAGTAAAGGGTTATAACAGGTCAAAAGCAGTGTCCCTACCCTGCCAGCCAGCATTTATGCAAAATGGATAGATTTAAAATGGCAAAGCATTTAAGCACCCATTCGAGTGAATCATTTGTCAAGTCGTTTTTTCATATTACTCACCTTTGTTGAGTTGTTGTTAAGCTAACCCTAATGTATGAATAAATTAAATGCAACTAAACCTATTTCTTCCTAGGCTAGTGTGTCTCAATCTTTTTGAGGTTAGGATAATATTATTGGTTATTTGTTTGACTTAATGTTGTCCTCTCCTTATCTCCTGAAAACACTCAATAAAGTTTAAAAATATAGAAAATAAATGGCATTTTTTAAAAATGCACTCTTAAGCTCACTGGAGGCTCTTATGACAGATAAAAATCAGGTCTGGAAATCAACATGATAGATCACAAAAATGTAATGACTTTTAACTTCAATCATATGCCAACATGATAGAGACAGCTATTTGCCACCCAATATCCATTCTCTCCTTCTTACTCTTTAACAAAACTCTAATATTTAGCTGGATATATTGCCATCTAAACAAAATCCCACATTCCTCTTCTTACCTTGCAGCTAGGTTTGATCATCTGACTGAGCAGCGGTCGATGAAATATAAGCATAAATATTCAGTTGGACTTCCTGTTAGTTTTCTTAAAATAGAAAGGTACATCCATTTTCTTAACTTCCTACATTTGATTGCTTTATGCAGATGTGATACCTGGAACTTTAGAAGCCATTCTGAATCATGAAGACAAACCACAGCCTATATTATGTTATATGTCAATTATATCTCAATAAAGTAGGGGGTGTAACAGGAGATAGATAGATAGATAGATAGATAGATAGATAGATAGATATCTTGCTTTTAAAAATTGAGGGGGGCAAGCAACAGCTTAAAAATGTTAGACGAAATCCTGCCATTTATGGACAACATGGTTGGATCTTGAGATTATCATGCTAAATGAAATAAATCAGACAGAAAAAGTCAAGAACCATATGATTTCACTCATATGTGGGATATAAAACTGAAAGCAGCGAAAATATTGTAGGCACAGACAACAGTTTAGAGCTTATCAGAGGGTAAAGGGGGATGGGTGGGGAAAGACGGTAGAGGGGTCAAATATATGGTGATGGAAGGAGCACTGACTCTGGGTGGTGAGCACACTGTGTAGTGTACAGATGATGTATTATAGAAATGTACACTTGAAACCTATATAATTTTACTAACCAGTGTCACCCCAATTTAGAAACAAAAAGAAAGAAAGAAATGTCAAAATAGATGCTGGAGGAAACTGAGGCCCTTGTGATTTCAGCAAGTGGTTATGTCAAACCTGATCTACTTGTCTCCAGAATTCATTTATATGAGGAAAAATAAACTTCTATATTACTTAAGCAACTATCATTTGGGATGAGATTGGATATAGCCAAAAATATTTTAATTATTAAAATCTGTACATGAGCCCCATAGGTTGATGAACCTAAGAATATACTTCTAGAAAGTAATTAGTGTCTTACACTAGACCTGGGCTGATACAAAAATTAGTTAACAGTCATAAGTGGAAGGCATTTGACAGTTCGATCTGTTTGGCAATGATTGGATTCCATTTTGCCTGGTGCTAGTAGAAATCTAGATTCTCTCATACGGTCTGTTTTTAGTTTGTGCCAGTAAAATGAGCTCGTAAGTTGTGAAACAAACTTTGTGCCACTTCATGAGAGCAGATAATACTTAGCCATCAGGTGAAGTCATCACGTTAAATGTCAAGGAAGCTGTAGGGATGGCTCATCCTAGGCCTCTAACACACGCTGCTGTGTGGGCTCTCTGTCAGTTCTAAAGCTCCACTTTGGACAAGATGTAAAATGTCCTTTTACGTAGGACATTGATTTTTTTTTTCCCTTGTTAATTCTTTCCCACAGATAATTGACAAATTAAGTCTATTTTTTTTATATTGAAGGAATATTTCGTCACGTGGCCTACAATTTTCAAAGAACTATCATACCCACAGGACATGTCTTCATGGGTTTCAGCCTAAGTCTCGTTAATATAAAGAGTTTTGTTTATCAGAACTTATCAACATCAAAAGGTTAAAGAAATCATTCAGCATTTCTTAGTATGCTTCCTGTCTCTTAAATTCCAGAAGAAAATAAGAGAAAGGATTTGATTTTAGATTTTTTTTGTTTGTTAATCAAAATATCCATCCTGCTACTTAAGAAATTAAAATACTGTGCTATAGAAAATAAGTACCATCTGGGCTGTGGGTTTTTTTTGCCTCCTCTAAAGAACACTATGCAAAGGAGGGTATGCAAAGTAACAGGACATGCTTCATTTAACTATACTTAATGGGATACCTGATGTGGCACAGTACTGTTCTTAAAAGTTGTATACAAATCAGAGTTGATTTTATCATATTGTAAAGGCACCAGGAAAGCCCCAACATAAAAGAGCTCTAAGAGGATTGCTTTTGTGTTGTCAAGAATCTTAATTCATTATTTTAGCAAGGTGATATTTTTATTATGTGGATCTTCATCATTCATTTCAATGTTGCCTATCTATGTGTCGTCCATTCACCAGCAACGTTAAGGCAATCTGGTTTTGAAACCTGTTGCCCCAGAGATCATCCGGGTTATTGGACTGCTCTGACTGGCTAATTAAAGTCTGGCTAATTAAAGTTCATCCTCACTCTGCTTCCGCCAAGTGAAGCCTTCTTGTTGCTTCTTACTCTTTGGAAGAGGATGACTTTCCAGGTATATGAGATTATGCTTATGTCACAAAAATGTGCTCCCATTTAAAGCCTACAAACTAACAGAGCACGCGCGTGCATGCACACAGACACACGCACACAGACACACACGCACACACTATATACACACTCTCAAAGTGTTTACCCATTGTATTTGTCCCCTTGGCATCATTTTCCTAATCATGAATGTCAGTCATCACAAAAGATGCTAAAGACTTTATGACACTTCTTATTTCAATCTTCTCCCGAACTGTAGTATGCCTGTCTTCTTTGTGGTATGCCTGTCTTCTTTCTGATGTTCTTTTTAGACTGCATGATATGTCCAGAGCATCAGCTTTGGGGTCAGACAGACCTCAGATCACAGTTCGTCCCTTACCGTGTCAGAAGTATCCTTGTTACGTTAGACACAGTACTTCATGTTTTTCAACCTCAGGTTCCTCAGTTGGGTCAGCGTCTTAGAACTGTTGGGGAGTATTTGTGATAACATGTGTAATGTACGTTGCTCAACAGCCAGCACATGTGTCTTTAAGAAAGAGTAGCTGTCTTTGAAAAAATATTCTTTATAAAATGTACAATCTGGCTAAATTCCTATAGATATGCATACAAATGGAATGTAGTTTAGATAAATCATATAATGACTACCATCAGAACTAGTCAAAGAAATTAGCACATGGAGGGATCAAGTTACTGGAATATCTAGCATTGATGACCGTCCCCAGTTAAAAAAAAAAAAAATAGCTCAGAAAATGTAGTGTGTCTCTTCAGAAGGCACCATGTAAGATAATTCTGTAACATTTGTCAACTTGAATCTTATTGACTTATTTGTGTTAGAGTTCTAGATCATGTTAAAACTGCACACAGCTCAAGTTTTAGGGTTCCGTAAAAACTAAGCCTATTTCTTATCAGATGCACCGAAGAGCTTTTCAGGTAGAATTTTTCAGATTATTGCAAGTCTTGTAGGTCTCTAGAGTTGGAACATAAAGTAGGAATGTCTAATTGAACTCTGGGTAATTTTACTTGGCTAAAATTTACTTTGGTAATTCTATTTATATTCACTAGAAAATGTTATATTTGAGTAAGGAGTTATAGGCATCAATGATATAGTGGAAAGAGCACTGGTTTCGGAATAGGAATCATAAATCTTTCTAGCAATGTCTTACCTTGATGAACAGCCACAGAAACGCTCATCCAAGTACTAAACACACCCTGTTTGCCTTCTGAGATCAGGAGGTTTAAGGAGTGTTTTGGGTGGTGAGGCTGGGTGAAGAGTACACAGGAACTCTCCGTACCATTTCTGCACATTTTCTATGAATTAAAAGTATTTCAAAATAGGGTGGGTTTTTTTTTTAAGCCACAGAGAGTCAGTGAGCTTCAGTTTCTTCTTCTATAAAATAGAGATGACACTAAAAGCTGATCTTCCTACTGCATACAGTTGTTGAGCAGATCAGCAAGTAAGGCAATATACATAAAACTCAGAAATGCTGCTTTTCTGTGCTGTGATTCTTCCTCACTTGACTTCACCCATATTACCTACCACCTCTGATCCTCCCTGCTTCTTGCTGCCAAAGTTGTCCTTTGCTTCTTTAAAGTTTTTGTGGTTACTTTATTTAAGGTGAAACACTGCCTCACATCACCAAGTCACTAAAAACAGTTCTCCTTTCTTCATCTTTCTTTGTAATCCATTCCACACCCTCTGTGGCATGCCTTCATTAAGCCTTCTTACTTAAGAACTGGGCCTAATGGCCACTGACATTTAATCAAATAACAGTTATAATACATTTACTCATGAGTAAAGGCTGATTAAAATTTGGGCACTGACATCTGAGGATGGGAATTTCATCATCAAATATCTTAACAGAGACCATTTTGTTAAATAACCATAATTATAGGTTTTCATTTATGATTCCAGGGGATTTTGCTATTCTGCATTCTTTGAAGCCCAAGAGGCTGTCATAGTATTCAAGCTACTTTGAAATACTGAGTTTAAGTACAGCCAGGGCTTCTGTAAGAGATAAGTTTCTGCAGGACTTTATCTTTCAAAGATTTGAACCCACAATTATTTTAAAGATGATTTCTGTTTTTGTTTATTTTTTAATTAGTTAGGTAGACTTTTTTAAAGATAAGAATTGAAATAGACATTAATTTTCTGAATGTGTAGACATTTCTGCCTTTTTCCTGTCTTTAGGAATTTTCATTTATTACATTTGAAACAAAAGCAATTTGGATAGCATTTGTATCTCATTAATTCCTATTGTATTCTCATTTTAGTCATATTTGGTCAAGTCTGTTTCTGTGTGTGTGTGTGTGTGTGTGTGTGTGTGTGTGTGTGTGTGTGTTTCAGTGATTAAATCTTGGCATACTCAGGAAATCATTCTCTTTTGTGTTAACTCGTGCTCTCGGCTAGATCAGACTCTGGCAGATTTCTATTGATGAACTTGCTCACTTCTGACTCATGGAGACAACTCAGCCAGTTATGAGAAAAGAAACTTCAGTTTTAAAATGATTAAGGACATTCTTTTAAGGGGAATAAACAATTTAATTTGGTTTATTTTGGTTCTGATCTTAACTCAGATGGTGTCCAGTTGTAAAAGCCTATTTTTCCTTTATAATGTATTCCCTTGAGAATTTTTCCTAGACTGGTGACTTCATTTCTTCACTGGTTCGTAATATAATAGACTTCATTATTCATCTTTTCATAGTTTCATCTTTATCCTTTTTGAATTTTTCAAACGTGTGTGATTCCGATTTACTGTAAACATGTTTTTTGACTTTTTCAAAGTTTATTTACAGCCATATTTTCCTTCAGTTGAAAGTGCTAAATGAATAATTTACCTGTCTTACTAGGATACCTTCTTAGAATACTTAAGATTCAATATATGAAGAGCCAATTTTCAAAATATTTCATTAGGTTGGTGCAAAAGTAATTGCTGTTTTTGCAATAATTTTTAACCTTTTAAACCACGATTACTTTTGCACCAGCCTAATGTAAATGGAGAGATTGAAACTAAGGTATCAACAAGTTATAGGTAATGAAGAATATAAACTGGCCATTCTGATCCATCCTTGAGCCAGTTATCTCTGCAACTCCTAACATTTCTGGCAGCAATAGTGTAGCTTTCGGAGAGAGAGTAGGAGTCTGATGACAGGTGAGGGCAGGTCCTACTATATTGGCTCAGGAGGGTTAAAAGTAGCGACATTTATTCTGGACCATTATTTTAGGAGCATTGTTTCCTACGTGCTCCATAGATAAACCTGTCAGTTTTGTCACACCATCGTGTCAAAACCAAGGAGGAATTTCATAGAAATGACACAACATGATTACATTTTTTTTTCCCTTCTTCTATCTCCCCCGACTCCGGTTCAAGCCGTCATTCCTCAGTCTAGTTGCGTAGGACACAGCTCCCTGGCCCATGCTGGTATCATGAGCCTTGCACTCCCCCCCAGCTGAGGCAGTCGGTGGGCGGTTGGCCACTTGCAGCAGCTCACGCTGGCTGCTGGCCACTCACACTGGCCACCAGCCGCTCCTGACGGCACACGGCAGGCCCATGGCAACACACAGCAGCCTGCAACAGCACACAGCAGCAACATGATTACATTTTTAAAAGATCACTCTGACTAGAGTGTGGGGATTAGTCCTTCCTTCAGTATCATGGTCATCCTGTGAGTCTCACAGGTGAAATGGCCACTGTTTTGATACCAGACATAAAGAGACACAGTGCTGGTTCCTTGAAGGTCAGTCAGCGTAGGCAGCAAGAACTCTGTCCTGCAATTTGTGGTATTTCATTGAGAAATACTTTTCAGAAGAGAAAGAAAATCAGAGAGCTCTAAGTCTCTTTCTCTCACCTCTGTCAAAGTATCTCTGCGCCGAACACTTTTCATTGATGAGGGTTCATAGTAAAAAGAGCATAGCCTTGGTTGGAGGAAGACACCTGGCTTCAGATTGCAGCACACGTTCCTTGCTTAGCCACCTTAGACACGTTACCTAACATATCTGAGCCATAGCTTCTTCATTTAAAAAATAGGAATTATATCTGCAGTATTTTCCTTCCACTGACTCACATTTGGAAGAATTAAGGTAATGTAAAGGATCAAGCCTGGCACCTGGCACACAGTGTAGTCAGCCAGTGTGAGTCCCGTCCCCTTAGACGAGTGGGTCTCATTTCTGTGTGAGTGTGCTCACTAGGGGATAACTGCCAATGTGTGGAGACATATTTGGTTTTCACAACCCAGGCAGCAGTGGGCAGATGCTATGACATCCAGTGGGTAGAGGCCAGGGATACCAAGCTGCCAAACGTACTGCAGTGCAAGGACAGTCCCCACAACAAAGAATCATTCAGCCCAGAATGTCAGTAATGTCACACTGGGAAACCCTGCCTTAGAGACATTGACTTTTCTATATGTATATGTAGCCTAGGGGAAAATATATGGATTCACTCCAACAACACTTATGAACTATCTACTATGTGGCAAGCTCTTTAGGGATTTAGCAGTGAATAAAAGAGACGTAGTCTCTGCCGTAGAGAAGCTTATCTTCTATGTAGGGAGAGATAGACAGTAAACAAACAAATATGTTGTGGCAGATGGTAGTTAGAGCTATGAAGAAAAATTAAGCAGGGTAATAGAGAGTTACCTGGGGGGAGCTGCTATTTTCTAGAAAGTGATCATAAACAGCTCCTCTGATAAGGTGACCTTTGAAGAGAGCCCTGAAGGTAAGCAAGGGAGCAAGCCAGACAGTGATGGGTGAAAATAAGATATTCTGGACAGAAGTAGAGCAATGTGCAAAGGCCCTGGGGTAGGAATGTGTTTAACATTGTCATGAAACATGACAACAGGCCAATATGGCTGGAGAGGGGGAGGAGAGAGAGAGACAGAGAGAAAGAGAGAAAGAAAAGATGAGGTCAGAGAGGTAATAGAACACCAGACTGCATAGGGCTTTATAGGTCATTCTGAGGATTTGGGATTTTTTTTATTCCACATATGATGAGAAGCCATTGGAAGTTTTGATCCTAAATGGCGTGATCCAGTTTTCATCTTTTAAAAGATTACTCTGGCCTAAATAGTGATCCTAAATAGTGATCCATTTTTCATCTTTTAAAAGATTACTCTGGCCGTTGTGTGGAGAATAGACTGGAGGTCAGGGTTGCAGAGATGCAAGAGTGGAAGCAGGCAGAGCCATCAGGAGATTATTTCAGTAATCCAGGGGAGAGAGAGTGCAATAACGATGGTTAGGGTCAGAGTAGCAGCAGTGAAGCGGAGGTGATGAAAAGTGGTTTGTTCCAGAAATGTTTTAAAGGTAGAGCTGGTACAACTTGCTTAGAGGAAGTTAACTGATGAAGTGACCTAAAATAAAAAATTTATATCAAAGGAAAAGAAGATCCTATTGAAAAACTCAGATGTACCACACAATATCAAAAAAGAGGGATTCCAGGCAGGGCCTCCCCGTTCTGGACAGAATTCCACGAATCCTTCAGGAGGATGGTGAGAAGTATGCTGCACTGACAGACCTCCCCCTCTAAGGCTTTATTTTAAGGGTGTCAGACTTTCCCACTACACAGCGAAGCCAGCCTCCATTCAGTATGTGTGTTGGACTGCTAGAGAGCTTGATCTTGGCTACATAAAAATGGAAAGGTCTAATTCAAGGTCAAAGAGAAAGTATGAACCAAATTTTCTGTAATCGTAGCTTTATATACATATTTTCCAGGCAGTGTTGTAAACTTTTACCCTAAATAACCAACATCTTTAACTGTATCCTTGTATATTTGCTAGACTCTAAAGCCGTGTCGGCTCATCTGGGTATTACATAAACTTATGGGAATTTTTAGGAAAGTCACTCAGAATACCTTAAGAACTTACACATATTAGCCTAGTCTGTTCACTTTTAGATAGACAGCCAAATAAAACCACAAAAAAGGGTTACAATTAGGAAAATAAAAAAGAGGTCAATCTTCTATTACATTAAAGAGCTAGTTTAAAAAAAAAAAACTAGTTTGGGCAGAAATTCACATAGCTTTTTATATTATTTGCCAACCTAATTATTACAGTGCATGTTGACAGTTTCAGGAAAACATTAGTAAAAATTAGTACTAACACTGTATAAGAATTTACAACCAAACATGGGAAAGAGTTGTATGGTTCGAGGTTATTGAAAAAAGATGATACTTTTCTTAGAGAGCACACATTTTATCCCAGAACAGGAAATATTTTATTGTGTATAATTTTCCCAACTGTTAGCTTAATAAATTCAGATTTAAAAATTTTAAACAGACATTAAACCAGTTTTAAAGGTACTATTTTAATTTTAATGACTATATTTTCCTTATACAACCAATTCATGCTCATTCTTGATAGTTTAAAATATATAGAAAACAAAAAACTCCTATAGTCACATTGATTAATATATTTAGAACGATAGAGTATAGACCAAAAAAATCCAATATTTTGAAACAACTCTAATATGAACTAATACCACAAATATCCTTTTGTGTATTTCTTAATCACTGATGCTTTGTAGTTACTGAGAATTACTCACTTTTAGCACAAAATTCCTTTTAAGTCCTTTTAATGTTCTAGAGTCTACAGCTATTTCTTTAAGAAACTTCATATGATTACTGTAACACATTCTTAATACCTTATATCACAATTATATCAATCAGGATTCCGAGTTGGCTCCCTAAATAATACAGTAACATTCCCTCTCTCTCTCTCTCTCCGTCTTTGTCTTTCCCCCTCCCTCTCCCTTTCTCCCCCTCCCTCTTTTCCTCCCCTTCTCTTCCTCCCTCCTTCCATCACTCCCTCCCTCCCTCTCTGAGCATATATCCAGGCCTTTGCTGTTGCTCTGATTTTCTGCCTCTTGCATAACAGCTTTAATTATTTTTGTGTGTGGTCATTTATTTAATGACCTATAAGTCAAGCAGAATTAACTCAAGAGGAAAGGTTTCTGTACTTAATTTTTTTTTCTGATTGTAATTCACTTAAAAAAATGAAAACATTACTGAAATGTGTAACTGGAAAGTCAGTTTCCTATAGTGCTACTACCCCCAGAGATAAATACTATTAAAAGTATAATGTATATGCTTCCAGATATTTGCACATGTGTGTGTTTGGAGACAAAAGGAGCACACATAGAAAAGTGAAGGAGTATAATACTATCTAGAAGAACAAATCACAAGAGAGAAATAATGTGACCTGTGATCTTTAGGGAAAACTTTCTAGAGGAGGTGGTACCTGTACTGAAAGGGAAGGAGTTAAATTACGGGGTGGGTGGGGGAGGGAATGGCCCACACAAGAATGAGGGAGGGGCAGGCAGCAGAAAATCATGGCAGATGTGACAAAGGATGACATGAGTAAAGCAAAGAATATACATTTTAGTGAAAATAATATCTGCCTACCTAGAACGGGCCATGTTAGGCCAGCATTTGGAAGCCAGCATCTGAGCCTGAGTTTGATGCAGTGATTTGCTGAGAGCCATTTGTTTCCGTTTATGATGAGAGGAATGAACGCCGTGTGGCGATGGAGGACGGTCTGCTATGGTGAGGTCTTGCTGAGTGCCGAGGCCATGGCTCTGTTTTTACTTATTGTACCCAGATGGTTTGGGAGAGTTACATTTTTGGAAGGAACCAGCTAGGAACCAGTTGCAGTACTCCAGGCCCAAAATTATGAGCTTTGCAGTTGACATAAGGGCAGGGAAAAGAATCTACCAAATGTTTCGAGGGAGACTCACTTGACCCTTGGATAGGGCAATCTACTAAATTACAAACTGACCCAGCGAACAGAACAAGTACTCCCCTGGGTACTGAGTTGCCTCTGCAACAATCTAGGTAAAGCCTTTAACCTTTCTGGACCTCAGCTGCCTTATATACACTGAGTTGGGAATGTGGTTTCTAAGTGTGTTCAGCCTTCTGTGGTGTTTACGGATCTGTTAGTATCCCTTTTGCAAATGGACCACAGCAACATACACGAACCTGCATAAACATCCCATAATTCACACGCTGTCGTGTTGCTGGATGCTGCTACCCACCACTCCATTTGAAGTTTTCAAGTTCAGCAACCATTTCTGTCTAACATGAAGTAGTTGGTAGATTACCAATGGCATTTTACCTTTTCCTGCAGAAGAGACTTTGCATTTCAATTGTAAGACTTCTAGGGGGAATCAAAATAAGATTTTTGTAAAAATCTGAGGTGGAAGTGAGAGCTCATAAACTTCCATCTTGGTTTAGAAGTTCTGTTCAGTGATTCTGTATTGCGGAAGAAAGATACATGTCGTATGTCTTGAGAAGACGCCAAGAGATACTCTAGCACATAGCTTCTGTAACTATTACATATACTTCAGTGAAAGCATGTGGAGAATTTAAATGAAACTGCATGCTGCATAAGTAATCCAGCCTCATACCTAAACTGGTACAGGCAGGGGCAATTGTTGATTGTCATAACTGAAAATATTTTTCAAAGACACAACCAATTTCCTATTCATTGAGATCAAAACTTTTCACTGAAAATTTAAATTAACAAATATATATTGAGAGTGTGTTGTGTTCAAGGTAAACAAACAAACATATTATACTAGGTACTGCGTCTGTAGAGATATTTCCTTCCTAGTTTTCATTTAGATAAGACCCAAAAATGAGTTCATCTGACATGGAATTCTGCCTTCTAAGTTTGTTTTACAATAACCAGAAAAAGCTGTAACTTCTTGGTAGTGAGATGAGTGACAATTAAGCATAACTATTCCCTTTTACATTTGTAAAAGCCATTCCAGTTAAATTTTAAAATATTGTTGAGTGTTTGAAAAATCTTAGGAATACTTCTTTCAAAAGTAATTTTTGCATTCATGCCCCTATGTGGTTTTACTTTGCTGCATTGTAAATACTAGTAACGTTCAATTTCAGAAAAGCCTGAGTATGTAGCATATTTTTACGAGTCTTCAAGAGCACTGTTGATACCTAAAGAAACCAAGGAGTGGGTAGACTTGACAGATTAAGCAGAAGACGAACTGGACCTGCAGACATAGAAGCATGACTAATCTTAGGATGACCTTGCATTCATGTGGCCGTCTGATCAGAAGAGCATTGTGTAATCTGAGAATGTTCAGTACAAACAAAAATTATGATAAAGCTACTATGATTATTCAGTGATATAGTTAATAATCAAAGCTAGAAGTAAAACCTGGGTCCTCAATGACCTAGTCTGAGATCTAGTCTGAGGTCTAGGTCATTGAGGACCCAGGTTTTACTTCTAGCTTTGAGTATTAACTATATGCCTCATTTATTTTTCTTAATGTAAATTTCAGGGTCCTCAGCTGGAAATTGGAGCTGTTAAAACTGTTTATCTTGAATGTTACGGTGTTGCCCTTTGTAAAGAGTAGGCATTGTTATTCTGATGGTTCTGTTTTGCTAGGTTTAGGAATTTTTTTCCCTAGCGTCTTTTTCCAGAGATTTCTTACAATACTATGAATAGAAAAGGACAACCAGTGAGCTCTTTAGTATAGATTGGAATGAATAATCTGAATAGAGGCAGAAGGGAAAGTGGAATTAGGACAACACAGAAAATAAAAACCAAACGTATTACATAGTTGTCCAATGTCTTGATTTTTTTAATGGGTCTTTGGCTTAAAAAAAACTGCCTACCCTCTCTGGAATTCGTACAGTTTGATTACAGATATTACAGTTTCTGATTTTAGATCAGCCAACAAGGATTTATATGCATTTCTTTGGCCTCATCCATCGATCCATCTGCCCCAGTCATTCAGCTGGCCAGCAAACATTTACTGAGACCCAGGGAACTCCAAGCTAAACATTGGCCAGCACTGAGATTATGGAAGGAGAACAGTTACTGTTTTTCAAGAATACAGTCCGTGCAGGTTAGATGTTTACTGCTTTTCCCAGGATTTAAGGTGATAGTGCAAGGACAAGAGATAATACAATCAGATGCTAAATGATTTGGATCCTTTGATGAGGCCAGATTTGTCTCTTCCTTTTGGTTATTTCAAACAATTCATGGGAAAGAGAAAGGAGTAAACAAGTGAACATGGTGAGCATTTTGTCATCGTCACGCTCGTCACCCTCGCGTCCCAGTTAGTGTCTGTGGTTTCCTGTCGAGCTTCCTGGACCCACTCTGAACAGTAGTCATGCTTTTTCATGACATGGCGCACATAGAAAATGACAATATTGTTAGGCCACACCAAGGTAGATGGACGAGAACCCTTTTGGGGTTCTTCGCCATGTCACTCCCCACCCCCCACCCCACCCCTCGTGTGGCATCCAGAAGGTTGAGAAGAAATGGTATCGCTCCGCACCTGCGACATGTTCATAGCACACCGCCCACTGTCAGGTACATTACAGTTTGTACGGTCTGCTCTAGGTTATCCCCAGGTGATGCCTTCGTTGCTGACCCAGGGCCCCACTAATTTTATTTTCTCATGAACAGTTTGGGCATGTTAATTATAGTGGCTACATGATATGTTTTAGGAAGACAGTGTGTAGAATTTAGAGGATTCCCAAGAAAATTACTGAAGTACAGAATGACTATGTGTGAGAGACAGCTTTTTGTAATGAAAGTAGGCCGGCTCAGGAATCGGGAGTCCTAGGCTTCAGTTCTAACGTGGTCACTTTGCGGCAAATCACTTCTCAACTTCAGTTTACTAAACTTTAAATGAGAGGTGATTGAAGAGGATGAACTTGGAGCCACCCTGGAGTTCTAACATGCCATCCATTGTACTGCCTATAAACCTTTGCTGTTGAGTCAGCTGCTTTGCTCTGAGTGTCTGCTGTGTGTTAGGCCCTTACTGATGGGTTCCCGGGCATGCCCTAGGGCCAGCTGCTTCGGGCTCCTGAGAGCTGAGGTTTCTGCTTAGATGCTAGAGGAACTGAAATCAGACTAAGATGCTTCATGAAGGAAAGAGAGTAGACACTGAACAGGGTGTCCAAAAAGAATGAAGCTAGCTGTAATACTTTATACTTTAATGTCTTTTAAATGTTATCAGATGATAGGCTTTGCAGTTCAGGATCTTCCAACTAGCCACACCTCCATTAAAAACCAGCGACATTAATCTCTCAGGATAAGTTCTCCTAACTTTCATTTCTAAAAATACTTATTGAAAATACATCAACTGTCTAAGCATATATATAAAAGTCAAATCTTGACTGTCCTATTTGACGGAAGAAAAGTTAGTTTTAAGAATCCTGTTAGGAATTTTCTGTCTTTTTCCATAGTTACCTGAGTTCTTTCTGTCTATTGTGTGGGGTGGATGAGGCTGCCTACCTGGACCTGTAGTAATGCTAGATAATCAAGGACTGACTGCATTAAGGTAATAGTCATTGCCCTGATTATAGGCTAAAATGGTAGCATTTGCTGCCTCCATAAATGTTTTATTGTTTATTTGCCACGTGTCAGATATTTTCTAGGAACTACAAATTCAGACCTGAAAAGTTCCTGGAATAGCCAGACACAGACAGACAGACAGACAAACATGATACAGTGTTATCGGCCTTAGAAGCATTTTTAATAAACAGATCAGTAACTCATTTGTTATGTTCAAAACATATCAATTCTCCCTTCCTTCCTATTTTCCATTAGCAAAAAAAAAGGCACATGTCAGATACATTTTAGGACAAAACTAACTCATGCATTCACATACCAAAAAATACTTCTAAATATGTAAAAATTCTCCCAGTAATATACACACACATATACACACACACACACACACACACACACACATATATATATATACCCTTAAGAAAATATGATGTTTCGAATACACACACAAGAGGATACATATACACATACATATATATATGTATGTATATAATACACATGTGTGTGTTATATTTACTTGTACATGTTCAAAAAGGATACTTGAACCTAGAGGGTAAATAAACAGGAGGAGTCTGGGTTTGTGTCAGCGCATATGTGTTTTTGTCTGCGTGGGGGAGATTGGGAAGGAAAGAAGGGAGGGAGGAGCAGAAGAGAAGGAAGGGAAAAAAATACTCAGTGATCTTAGAAGGAGCCACAGTAGTTAGTAAATTTTGCCCTACCTCCCACCACCCCATCTATATCTTCTTTTCTGTTTGAGCTGCAACTAGTGTACCATTATTCGTTCCACCAACTGATACATCATTGGAATTAAATTGACCACTCACCCAAATCAAACAAAATGAAAAAGGAATAATTTTAGTTGGAAAAAAAATATAAAACTATCCACAGACATTGTAAGTAGTACTTATGTACTCCAACAACTGTGATAAAGAAAACTTGCTAAAAGTCCTTCCAAAGCAGAAAAAAATTAAAATCTCAGGGAATTTTTTTCCTTTACTGGCCAGAAATTCATTCCAAGTACCAGCCTGTCTCATTTCAAAATGCTTCCCTTGCCAAGGAAGCGGAAGCGGTCATATTCTTTCCCACCAAACTGTGGGTGAATTATCATTATCCTACCTCGTGTGGGACAATGAAGCAGCAAACATCTGCTATACTGAATCAAAACCCACGAATGAAGCTCTATACCAAACTGTGAATCATACCTGGACTCAGATGAAAGGATTCGTGTTGTGTTTACCTTTTTCTTTATTTTCTTTGCAATTGAAAATATGGATTTGTTAGCTCTGGCTCCATGTTCCAACTGAAGGGAAATATATGGATTCCATTCTTTGACTTCTATTTTAATATTTAAAAATCCCAGCTTTAAGGCAGATGAACCGTAATCATTAACAACAGTTTTTCTGTTTGATATAGTATCTCATAGTTTTCTTTGAAAGGATGGTATAGTTAAGAAAATTTAGAAGGGCACAATCTAAGAAACAAGATCCCTTTAGTTTTTTCTTCTACTGTAATGACAATAACAGAGGAGTGGAAAATGGTATTTTAAACTTTATTTCCAAAAGAAACAAGCTCAAAACTGCTGTTACTTATAATTTTATGTGTCATGGTATTTATGGTAGTACTAAACTTTTCACCTAGAGTAAGGAAAGGAAAATGGAACTTCAATTCTAAGTTTTCGTTGTGAAAACATATATAATAATCTACTTGCTTTAAAAAAAATCTTTGTGCTTTTTTATTTTTATCTATTAGAGAGCAGAAAGACAAACTCGAATTATGGATTCAGCTCAATATGCAGAATTCTGCGAAAGTCGACAATTAAGTTTCTGTAAGTAAGCATTTAACTTTCCTTCATTATATGTTTAAGAGATTATGTGTTACAGATATAGTAAAGTATGACACAATCTCTGTTCCTTAGAAATTGGTGAATTTAATATATGCATAGTTACAACTGGTACAGAAACAGCCTCTGCATTGTAGGGGAGCCTAATAAAAGAGTTTACCCCACTCTACTGTTTTGCAATTAATAGTAGTAAGAGGTTTTAAAGGGTGTGAGTAATACACAGAGAACCATGTTAATTATTCGCATTACTGTTGGTCAAAAAATTTCATTTTTCTTAATATTCCCATTTTAATTTCTTTTCCTGTTTCTTAGTTATGTTTACACAGTATTGCTGATTGTACTTGACCCATAATGGACTCTGGTAGTATAGTCATGACATTTAAAAGCCCCTAATACGTATTAATAAATCCCAAATTTTCCATTTATTTATGCATACTCATATTACCACAGAGGAACATATCAATAATCTCTTCCATCTTCGTCTGTAGCCTCCTGCTGTGGCATGCATTCAGTGTTAGCCAAATTCATTGGTCTGTGCTCTTGTAACACTAATAACCAAGTGGTAAAATTAAGCTTACTGAAAGCACATTAAGGTCCATGTAAATAGTGGGCTCGACTGGGTAGCAAAACATCCTTACAGCAAGAGATCAGTGATGAGTAAGACTCTCAGGATAAAGGTCAAAGAGCAAGTGTGATAGAAAGTCCGGTTACAAGTCTGACAAAACAGCACATGACCCTGGTCCGAGGGATTATGGACACAATGGTGTCTTTAAACGAAAAGCTATTATGTGGCCACAAGAACAACGGCTTTGATTTGGAAAAAGAAAATGAGAGCTTCATTTATAGATCATAAAGTGCAAATAAATGACACATTTCAAATAGTGCCCCCATGTAAATGTCAGTAAAATATAGGAAAACATGTTTTGGAAGATTTTTTTTTTTTCTAACTAAATATACTTTGAGTCTGACTAACATTTGGCATCATACATCTGTGAAGCATTAAGTAAATGACACTTCAGATCATGGCAATTTCGGCAAATGAGAGGTTTTTGTATAGTAATTTTTAGGTTTAAAAATGGCATTCAAGTCTTTTATAAGTATAAATCTCCAGTTTATAAAGTAACATTTAGTGCTATTGAACTAGTTTTTTAAATCGTATTTTAAATTTAATTCACTTAAAGGAACAGACGTGCTGTTTCACACTAAAACATACAGTCATTGAAGTGTTCAAATGCACCTTTTGTTTGAAAATCAGATTTTTAATAACTCATTCTTTTGTTTGTAACTTATTAATAAACTGTAGTAAATTGAGAAGAAATATTTTCCCTTTCTTTATAAAATGATCGTAGTATAAACAGCATATTATGCTTCATTTTTTTTCTTTAAAGAAGAGGGATTTAGGCATTTGAAAAATATTTCTTTATATGGTACTCATAGGTGCTTCATTATGAAACCATAGCGGGAGACTCCGTTTTGTATGCCAGAATGCTGTGGTTTGGAATGCTTACTCCAAGTGGGTCAGCAAATTCAGAACTGATACCCACACTGGTCAGAGTGTTAGGCTCTTTTCATTCCTCTTCTTCTGATAAATTACCAGGATGTAGGAATTGCGATCCAGCCATATGTCTTCTTAAATAGTTGATCATAGCATTCAGTAATTGGGACTGCTGGTGCATTTTAAAATAACAATTCTATAGCTTTGTAGGCTGAGGGTAAGTTGTAGAATCGGGACACTGGTCAAATTCACTAGTCTTTTCTTTCATATTTATATAAATCAGAGAGTCATTTCCCTTAAAGTCTTTAAAGCTTTAATTTAGTTACAATTTGTAAACCTTTTTCCATTCCTTTCCGTTCAACCTTTTGTTTAATAATATGTGGATTTTGTAAACAAATATCTTGATTTTCTTTTAGTCAATCTGAGAATCTCTTTGTATTTTAATTGATGAATTTAATTTATATGTATTTAATTACTTATACATCTGGGTTATATATGGTGTCTGACTTTGTGTTTTAAATTTACTGTGCTTTTTTATTTGCTTTTCCACCTCCTTATCTTTGTTCCATTGGATTCATTGAGTTTTCTTCATTCCATTTTTCCTCAACGAGCTAGTATATTGTATATTTCTATTATTTTAGTTGCTGTTCTTAATTTTTAATATATATCCCTGACTTAAAAGAATTTTTTTTAATTTGACAAGTATGTAAACTTTCCTTCTTAGCCTAATTTTATTCTCCCCAAGACTTTGTAAGTGGTTAACGCTCTTTTTTGTTTCAAAAATGGCTTTATTTTGCCCTTATGTTTAAATGATAGTTTAGTTGGGTAGTAAATTGTAGGCTAACAGTTAGTTGTTAAAACATGATTCCATAGTCTTTTAGCCTCTGTTGTTGGTAAGAATTTTGCTGTCTCCCTGTACTACATATTCCTTGTGGGAGAAACGAAGAGAATGAACATATATTGCCTGCAGGCCTTCTGACATGTGGGAAAATGAACAGGCTGGCAGTCAGTACTGACCAATAAATATCTATGGAAGGAAAGCAAGAAGGAACCTTCACTGTAAAAGGTCCCAGGGAAAATCATGCCCTCTGAGTAAGACTGTTCTCAAATAATATTAACCCAAAGAACGGTGATTTTGAAGAGACTGAAGTTGCAGATGAATTTCTTCAGAGTAGAATAAGCATTACGGAGGGCTCAGATAGAAAGGTCAGGAATGAAAAGACTGGTGAGAAGGGATGGGATAGAAATATTAATAATAGAATAGTATGCAGGGATGAGAGAATGAAAAATTGGGAGAAACTTGAATTTTACTAGTGATCGTTGATGAGAAAGATACAAAAATGTATGAGAATTAACTAACCTTAAAATTCCATGTGAAATTATTATGTAAAGTTGTTTTAATTCCAGTACAGGCTGAAAACCCAGCTAGTGTCAGAAAACTGATAGCCCTAGGAAATGTTGCTCTTTATTCAGGATTCTATTTAAATTGTTGATCAGTTTCCAGGATTATCTTCTCTCCTGATATATTGAGAAGAGGGGTGAAGGAAAAAGAACTCTTTTATTCTGATGCCCCCTTACTTCTCGATGGAAACAAACTATCATGACTAGGGGTGTCTGTGTCTCTTTCTCTGGAACCAGCAGTACCCTGGAAGGCTCCATCCCTGAAGCCATCCTGCCGCAGGTGACAGGGAGGGAATTAGAATCTTCACCTGTTGCTGGAATAGCAATAACCCAAGTGAGTTTATGGGACCTCTGTGTATCTTTTTGATACATAGAAATGTTTGGAGCCTATCCTTCTATTAAAGAAATATCTTTCATTTGTTTGTTCTTTCATTCATTCATTTCTTCTGGGAATATTTATTATGAGTCTTCTAATACCAAGCACTGTTCTGGGTGCTGGGAATACAAGAGTGGAGATGTCTTTGTTCCTGCATTCCCAGCACTTAAAATCTAGTAAGAAAGCTACTAATTCTGTTGCATAAATGGACACATCTGATGGAATATTAAGAACTATCCTTTCTCTCACTTCTAAAATAAATTGTTTAGAGCATAATATCTGTTTAATATCTATTTAGAGCATCATATCCTGAAATATCTGTTTCTGTGTTTCTAACAATCTGTCAAAGAGAGAAATGAATAAGGTACATTTTATTGATTTTGCCAAATTGCTGTCTGTTAACTTTAACTTCAGAAGTATTCCACAGATGTTAAACAAGTGTTTGTGAGCTATTGCAGCTTCCTAGTTAGATGGAATGTTGCATGTCAGAGAGTATTTGGAAGATTGGTTACGTTAGGGAGATAGCTTTAAGGGGGATTATCATAATTCTGCCACAGTTGACAACTTTGCATATGAGCTTCGATAGCAGGACTTAAGGTCTTCGGTGATTTATTTAGAAAAAAACCCTTCTGTATGTGGAATCCATGAAGACTGTATCCAAAAGGATCAAAACATCATGCTTTGAGTTACCATTAAGTGTTTTATATACCTGCGGGATCAGATTAATCAAAACAATAATCAGTGGGGTTTTTTCTTAAGATGATTATGTTATAGACATGATAAAATCTTCACTATCAATCTTTTCCCTCTAGGTCACTCGTTAAATTAGTAATATCTAATGAAGGCCCTATATCAAGTTAGACTCTGCTTAGTACTGTGGCAGTTTAGAGATAGTTAATGGACGGTTCCATGTGTGCTTGGTACTGTTAGGTGTACAGAGAGACATGATACATGGTGTTTGCCCACAGAGAACTCATAATATGGCTTGAGACATTATAAGCAGACATGAAAGGATATCTGATGATATAAGTGTTCAGTAATGACCACAGTGGAGTAGTATATCTTTGGCCTGTATGGGCAGGATTCGTAGGAATGAAGAGTGACGGGAAGGCGTTCTGTGGAGGGAAAGGAACGGTGAACACAGAGGGGATTATACTCGAGGCCAGGTGACAGTTTAACAGGGAATCACATAAAGGTAGTTTGGACGCAATCTGGAGGGTTTTCAGAGTCAAGTTTAAGATTTTGGACATCTTTGTAATAAGGAAAATGTAACCGCGGGCCAGGGATCAGTTTATTCTATTGAATTCTAAATTCATGACTTTGAACCTATTCCAGTAAGAGACACATTTTGAAAGGTATTTAAAATACAGTCTCTCTGTTTCTTTGTTCATAACAAGTTCTTTCTTGCAGGATTGTTTTTCTCACCGGACTAAATTAGTTATATCAAGGAAGTAACTCTTCTGACTATTGTTATAACGTAAGCCATGGCCCGTGGTAACATAACTTCTTCTGACACTGTGGAAGAAGTGCTAAACAGTAAGTGATTTGTTATGTAGCACAGACGCAAAATCAAGGACCCAAACACATAAGGGATATCTTCAGGCTAGAATATCTAGACACTAAGAAAACTTAGAAAACTGCGTTTTGTATGTATTATCTTTCATAGACAATTTTCAAGAGACATTTTTTTTCATTCCGTGATAGTAATTGGCAGTATTAAAACACTTCAAAATGTTTTGTTTTGTTTTGTTTTGTTTTTACTGATTAGCCAAAAAAGCCTCCAAATTTCGAGACTGGTTGGACTGCAGCAGTATGGAGATAAAACCCAATGTTATCGCTATGGAAATTTTAGCATATTTAGCATATGAAACTGTGGCACAGGTAAGAATTCTCATCAGTCATATGAAGCCATAACATGGCAGCTTTCTCCTTTTCCCTGTCCGTGACCAATTCTTCCCCCTGCTGCTCGGCCAGGGATGAGAACAGCCATGAGTTTTCTTCCATGACAGTCTTAATCATTTTCTGAAATTGAGTTCAGTGATGTTTCTTTGAAAGTATCTTCAGTTCTCATGGGGCTAGGGTAAAAGTGACTGTTTCTTGCAGCCTTATCCTAACCAGAAATGAAATCCCGCATACTTTTTCTCAACATTGAATTCTAAGTACACATACCTCGTTGAGGGATTATTTTTAAGTTTTGAAAAATAACGTTTCTAGATATAGATACAATCTACTGAGTGCTTGCAAAAATCTGAGTCTAGAATCACTGCCCTCTAAGAGTTTCTCAAAGGATGATCCTTAGACCAGAAACATCAGCATCTCCTTCGTTCTCGTTTAAAATGTAAAGTCCTAGACTACATCCCAGAGCAGACCTGCTAAATTAGTCTTGGAGCTTGGAGCCCAGAAATCTGTATTTTAAAATGTTTCTTTAGTGATTACGAATTAAAGTTTGAGAGCCACTTCCCTAGAAGGTCAGAATATATCATTTCTCTCCTTCATTGGTGGGTCCCTTTACCAGTCAATGCAAGCATATGCTCGTGTCCACAATACAGATTTCTAGGCAGGCAGTATTATCAATAATATTTGGAATGTACTACTTTTAGTTTTGCCACTTCAGAAACATGGATGATGATTTCCAGCTATGTGACTTTATTTTCATTTCTCTGATCTTCTAGTTAGTGGATCTGGCTCTTCTTGTGAGGCAGGACATGGTAACCAAGGCAGGAGACCCCTTCAGCCATGCCATTTCGGCCACCTTCATTCAGTATCACAACTCTGCTGAGGTAAGGATCAAAAAACTCTGTCTGACAAGACACATCTGTGGATTTTTTTTTCTCATGTCCAGTAATTTTATTCATAGTTCTTTGGAAAAGATTATGTAGGAATGTTTGGCCTTTATTCGAATGCTCTTAATACATTCAACATTCAAACAAATATTTATTGACAATGTACTATGAGCCTGGCCCTAATGATCCACTTAACACAATGATTTCTTTCACCTTTTCTTTATCTTATTAAGCTTTCCTAGCCCGTCAGTGAAAGAGGGATAGTGGCGGAGCACTGGTCATTTCCATGGGAGATGAACAACTGGTTTTAGTAATTGAATAACATTGAGAAAATTTATTTATTCCTTTGTCCCTCAAAGATGAGAAGGTTATTATTATTTATGTAATAATAATTCCTGACCTTATTGATAATTTTACATTCTGGTTATTGACCCATCTCTAAATGTGATGTCAAGAAGCATAGCTCCACTTATCCTTTTATTTTCTACTGGTCCTGTCACGTAAAGATCACGTCTCTTCTGATCCAGTTTCTGTTGCTGAGATACCCACCTATGTGGCCTGGAAAGTCTTCTTGCCAACTCTAATGCTTCATATAATTTCAGTATAAAAACTGCTCTGTAGGCAGCATGGGCCTAAAAAATAGAAATGTAATATCTTATTGAATGCATTTGCTAGTATTTGACCTTTTTACTAATTTAAACAGTTTTACAGAACTCAATCTAATAACTGTAGAGAAGGCAGCACATGAGTTAGGTTAACATCTACACATATAAATGTGAAGTGAGCTTTAGATCAAGTTGGATGAAATGTATAACCTGAAAATGGAGCAGCCCTTTTGAGAATTTGATGAAAACTATAAACTCTTTCACCAGAGACACATTCACAAATTTTGCATACAATTTCAGGGTGTTCAGAGACCCTCTGAAACCATGCTGTGAATCCAAGGGATCGGTGAACCCGATGTACCCCAAGTTTAAGTATCTCTGCTCTAGGATACTTAGTAAATTTATAAAGCTATATGCCTATGTAGCATGTTATTACAATCCAAAAGTTTGACATCTTTTTATGCCTCTTAAAGAATCAGATTGGCTTGGAATCCAAGTAGGAATTAAAATGTTTATGCCTATTAAAAATCCATTTTTTTCTTGGATAAGGTCATACATCATTATCAGTCAGCATAGTCTAAAAGTCCCTAAAGCCTACCCAGTTGATTAAACACTATTTATTTTCTTTATGTTACAAACCCAAATTATGATGTCAAAGAACACCCTTTAGAATGTCTTTGGTACATGTTCATTTTATGAATATGTGTATACGTATGCTTTTCATTAACATCAGACAAATTTGTTGTAACATTTCTAATTGAAGAAATTTACAGTGAACATAACAAGCCGAGTTTTCCCTTAACATTCAAGGGATTGCTTGCATGGCTAGGAAAACTCTTTACCCCCACCCCCCACCCCCACCCCGCCCCACTTTCTTGGTTCTCCAGGGTGGCCAAGCTGCCCTGGGCAACTACTCAGCAACCACAGCCGCTGTTCCCAGCTACCCAGCAGTTAAGAAAAATGGCCTGTGTGTGCTGGATTTCCTGGGCTCTCTGGGAGGTGGGAGCTTGAGTGTCGGAAAGCATCCTGACTAAATATGTTAGTATAAGCCTCAAACTTTTCACTGGCCTGCCAGACACCCCTCCTCCTATGTGACTGGTAGTCACAATGAGCATTCAAGGGGGCTGGCAGTCTTCCTGCCCCTATGACCTCTCATAACACAAAAAGAATGGCCACTCTAAAGTAGGAGCCTTACTCATCAACATTACAAATCAACAACCAACTCCGAGAGCCAGCTTGAAGGGCTTCACCAATTTGAGTACAAAGGGGAACTCTGGAAACTGATAGGATCTCCATTCAGGGAGGTAGAACATTCTGTAAAACAAACAAGGAAATAAATGAGCAAGCAAACAAACAAACAGTTCCAGATAGCGTATACTAATTTCCAAATGGGTGGCATAGACAGAAAGTACAGAGGTAAAAAAAAAAACACTCCCTAATTACAATCAAAGAAGACTTCAAAGAAGAAGCTGGGTGTTGAAGGAAAGATAGGACTTTGATGAGATGATAAAAGTGAGGAGAATACTCTAGACCTCAGCGGCAGCCTAAGTATACTTTTACAAGGGCAAAAAACTCTGATTAAAATATTCAAGCAAAGGATTCGTTGAGGAGTGGGTAGTAGAAAATAAAATTAGAAAAGTAAGTCCTGAGATGCTTAGTTATGAAGGAAGAGTTGAAAGTTCCTTGGCCAAAGAGTGATGAGTTCAAAAGGTGTTTTAAGAAGACCCAAGTGGGTGTGCTCTGTACAGTGGATTGGAATTGGAAACTCAAGGCATACAGTTAATACAAAACGCATTCTATTTTACTGATTATAATTTCTTGAGTACTAACCATATAAGGAACTGAACTGGTTAACCTTGGGTTTCTCATGTTAGATTAACAAGTTCAATATTAATTCAAGTTAATTTTCTAAACTTTTTTTCTAATGTATGGTTTGTGCACAGGAAGCAATGATCTTTAGGAGCTATCTTATTTTCCTAAGAACAACTCATGCCAGATTAGCTTTATCCTTCCTGTTTGATAATGTTTCTAGGCAAGTAGATCAAAGAAATACTCTTGAAACCAATATCTGAATTTCAGCAAAACATTTTACAAAGTTTAGCATCACTTTTAAAAAATCCATTGTAGAGAATTGTAGGCCAGTAGTTAGTATGGGTAGGGTGGCCGATAGGATGAAATAGATTAATGATACCATATGTGAAAAAGACAGAGACTTTCATTTGCCTGTAAATTTGTTAGGAGCCAATATTACGATGTTAAGGATCAGGAAAGTTTGCTTGTTTTAGTGTGTAGGCACGATCTGATGGGATGGACGTTGGCAAAGGGGAGGATGTCTAAAGAGCGTGCTCAGGGGCTGAAGGAACCTAAAACCGTGTCTCATGATAAGTGGCTAAATGAACCTGTTGTTTGACCTGTAGAAGTTAGAAAAGGCTGTGAAATGCAACAGTCTTCAATATTTGAAGTGCTTCCACATGGAAGAGAGAACAAACAGACTCACAGTCATAGCCAAAGAAACCGGAAGAAATAAAGGATTTTATGAAAAAAGCAGGAATTAGATGTGGGAGGAGCTAGAGGTATCTACAGTGACCCAAGGCATTGAGTTTGAGTTATTGGAAAGACTGGTCACCATTTGATACAATAATGTCTGGAAGGCATCCACTTTGGCAAAGGGTGAGGGTTGGGGATGGTAGCTTAGAGGTTCCTTCGTAAACATGTAAGTTTAAAATGGTAACAACACTCTTGGAAACTATCTGAAGAATCCTGATTTTATCTAAATGATTAGACAGTTAAAAACTAACATATTAGACCCTCGGGTCACATGGGGGCATCATCTCTGTGGACTGGATAATAATAAATTGTGTTTCTATATTTGAAAGTTTCAAATAGTAGTATTCAATACATAAGATGCTAAACAAAGTTAAATGTTAGTAGAAGTCCTGGTCACTTGATTTCAAAGCCACATCTCTTTGAGCAGGGGTCTTACATGAAGTCCTACCCAGAGTCTCCCGAGAATACACCTCCCCCTACACCCACAGCCCCACCATCTGGATCCCAGCACTCAGGGAAAACTGCATCAGGATCCCTTGGGAATGGAAGTGCTGGACAAGACTCGGCTTAAAACCAAGCAAAGAAAAAGAAAAAAGGTCAGTGATTTTCTTTTAATTTTATTTCAGAGTGGAGAAGGTCTTAATTGAATTCTTTTCAGAGATAGGAAATGTGCTGTTTTTCTCATAATTCAAAATTTTAGAAGTAGCCAATTTATACTTAACCATACTTAATGACTTGTACTCAAACTTGAACAGCTTTCATTGGGACAAAGCAAGATTTTGATTTTTTTTTAAACACCTTATTTAAAATTTTTTCAAGCATACAAAAAGTTAAAAGACTTACATAATTAACACCATATATCTAGGAGGTATATGGCATATATCTGCCATCTAGATTCCACAGTTAACATTTTACTATATTTACTATGTTAACTATGTATTATATTACTACATCTGTGCATCATATTGTTCCTTTGTCTATCAGTTCAATTTTTTTGACACATTGCAAAGATGCAGACATCAGTGAACTTCACGCCTAAAAGCTTCGTGATGTACAATTGTTTATGGTTCTTATTTTTAAGGTAAAATTCATACACTCAATTCTTAAGTATACCATTTGATGATTTTGACAATACGTAAACTTGTTGTTTTCAATTTTGTTTCATCGACTTATTTGTCAGCATCATCTTTCTTGATTACTGTGGCTTTATAATATGAGGTAGGACAATTAAGTTCGCAAATTCATCCTAGAAAAAGTGCTTCATACCTCACTGCTGAATATCACTACAGTCACCTTCGAAGTACTCCCCTTGGGAAGCTATGCACCGATGCCAGTGCCTAGTCCACCCTTCAGCCAGTGCCTAGTCCACCCTTCAGAGCAATTTTGGAACTCTTTTTCTGGAATGGCCATCAGAGCTGTCATATTACCTTTGATGTCCTGAATGTCATCATGTCTTCCTTTCAATGTTTCCTTATCTTTGGGTAAAGAAAGAAGTCCCTGGGGGCCAGATCAGGTGTGTAGGGAGGGTGTTGCAGTACAGTTATCTGTTTACTCGCTAAAAATTCCCTCACAGACAGTTCCGTGTGAGCTGGTGCATTGTTGTGATGCAAGAGCCATGAATTGTTGGTGAAAAGTTCAGGTCGTCTTTTTCATGTGGGCTATTCAGCACTTCCAGATAGTAAACTTGGTTAACTGTTTATCCAGTTGGTACAAATTCGTAATGAATAATACCTCTGATATCAAAAAGATGAGCAACATCATTGCAACAAGTTCGCAAACTTAATTGTCACACCTTGTAGATCTTAAAGTCAGGTAGTGTAAGGTTCTCAAACTTTATTTTTCAGGCTTAATATGGATATGTTGTGACCTCTGTATATCCATGTAAATTTAGAATCAACTTGTTAGTTTCTATCAAAAGAAAGGAACGAGGTGGGAGGGAGGGAACGAGAGAAAAAGGAAGAAAAGGGAAAAAGAAAAGCTTTAGTGGGATTTTGAAAGGGATTAGGTTGAATGCTTACATAATTTGGGGAAATGAATGCCTTAACGATACCAAGTCTTATAATTGATGAACATGGCATATCTCTTCTTATTTACATTTAAGAAATGTCTTTTTTTCACTGAACTCTATTTTATCTGATTAATAGACATTCCCACCTTCTTGTGCCATTGACATGATATGTTTTCCTATCCATTCCTTTCAATATATTTGTAATTTTATATTTGGATCTTGCCTTTTCTTTCTTTCTGTGTGTATCTTTTAAATATAATATTTCCATGATATTTAATGTGTTTATTGACATGGTTGGATATAAGTTAGTTATTTTGCTATTTGTTTTCTGCTTCTTCTCTCTATTTTTGTTTCTCTTTTTTTTGCCCCCGTCTTCTTTTGAGTTAATTGTGTACTTGTTAAGAAATCTATTTTAATTTATCTACTGGTTTCTTAGTGATATCTCTTTGTATCAATTTTTTTGGTGGTTATGCTAAAGATTACAATATACATCCTTAAATTTTTAGTGTACTTGAAGTTATTGTTTACTACTTTACTCACATAAAATATAAGACTCTTATATTTGTATAAGTCCATCTACTTCACTCTTGCTCTTTGTGCTATGGTTGTCAAACATCTTACATCTATATGTTATAAACCATAATACTATTTTTCACCTTAAATAATAAAATGTATTTCAATGAAACTAAGAGAAAAAATAGACTTTAACTTTTACCATTTCCACAGTTCTTCATTTCTTTTTGATGATCAGAGTTTTCTTCTGGTATCATTTTCCTTGTTTGTTTTACTAAATTTTGTTTAGCATTTGTAATAGTAAAGGTCGGCTGGTGATGGTTCCTCTTAGTTTTCATATTTGGGAAATATCTTTATTTCTCCTTCATTCCTGAAGATATTTTCACTGGGTATAGAATTCTGGAATGGTAGTTCTATTTTTAGTACTTTAATGATATAATTCCTCTATTTCTGGCATTAATTGTGTTTAATTATATGTCAGCAGATTTTGTATTACTGTTTCTGTATATGTAACATGTTATTTTACTCAAAATGCTTTCAGGATTGTATCATTAAGTTTGGTTTCAACAGTTTGACCATGGTATATAAATACACGTTTTTCTTTGTATTTATCCTGCTTAGGGTCACTTGAATATGAACTTCTTGAATATTGGTTTATGTCTTGAACCAATTTGTAGGAATTTCAGCAGTTATTTCTTCAGATATTTTTTCTGCCTCACTGTCTCTATCCTCCACTTCTGAGACTACAAGTAAATATTTGTTAGTTACTTCGATACTGTTCCACAAAGTGTCTAAGGTTCTGTTTAATTTCTCTTTCAATCTTTTCTTTCTGTTCTTCAGGTAAGATAAATTTTCTTGATCATTCTTTGTGTTCCAGACTCTTTCTTGTGTCAGCTCCAATCTACTGTCCCATCATCCAGTAATGTTGTATTTCTGATATTTTATTCTGTAGTTTTGTATTTTCCGTTGAGTTCTTTTTATAGTTTCTGTTTATCTAGTTATTTTTTATTACTAATTTATTACATTTATTTTCTTTTATGTCCTTGAGTATAGTTATAATAGCTGCTTTAAAAGCTTTGTATGATAAATTAAATATCTGGATTAATTTTAGTCTCCAGTGACTATAAGTCACTATTATGTTGTCATGTCGCATGTCTAGTAATTTTGAATTATATCTTGGACATTGCGGGAAATACATTGTAGCTATTTCAGAATCTGTTATATTCCTATGAAGAGAGTTGTTGGTGTGTATATATGTGTGTTAGGCAGTCAGTTTACTTTTGTAAACTCAACTCTAAACTTCAAACTCAAATTCCTCTTCAGTGACAGCAGCTAAAATCTCTCTTTACTTCATATAGCTTTAGCTGGGTTTCTTGGATTTGGTTCCACACAGGATAGTTTAGAGGTTAGTCAAAGATTTGGGTAATATTTGTACACTGATTTTTGATTCTGTCCTTTTGGTATTTCCTTCCTTACTTTATAGGTCTTTCAAGCCTCTATAAGATTGTTGTGCCCACTATACTGAATGGAGCCTGCCCTCTGGCTAAATCAATAAAAACAGGAAATTCAACCCACTGCCATTTCATTCTTCTTGTACATACCTCTTCCAGTTTCCACCTAATTTTGATCAATCTCTGTTGCTTTCAGATACTTTTTTAAATAATTTGTCTAAAGTTTATACTTTCATCTACAACTGTGTTGGTACAATACAAACCATTTGCCATTACAAATAGTGGAATCACTCCAAGAGATAATTTCATAATTGATAGTAAACAAATTTAAATTATGAACCTCATATATGGTTTCCCCTTTCACTTACAAAATGACGGAGCTCACTGCTTGCTTATTAAGGGAAAATCTGAACTGTAAGGAACTTCTGTATTGTAAAGCAGTTTTAAAGAATTTCAGTTATCGTACTCTCCAACTCATTCAGTAACTAAGACTGTGGTAACAAAATGTTACCTAAAATAATTTCTTCAGTGGACTTGCTTTACAAAGTACGTAAAAAGAAGCTGTAGTTAATCTGGTAATTATGCATACATAAAATAATTCTTTATAAGTTTGGAAATTCTTGAATTTTTTTCTCTTAAATGTTAAACATTTGTCTCCTAACCTTGTTTATAGCTATTAAATTAGAGTCATTTTACAGCAGAGATTTCCAGAATAACCTAACCAGTCCAGTCTTTATCTGAATTTTGCTAAATTGAAAATTTGTGGTATCAGAATTAAGTCCCACTTCAAATATATTCATTATTTCTCTATTTACTCATCCACATCTTTCTACATTTATATAGTTTTGCTATATTTTGATTTTTACTCACTGGAAACTTCAGCTGTGGTGATAACATGAAATAATAAAGCCTCTATTATATGTCAGCTTTGTGTACTAGAAGGCAAGAGATTTGATATATGCCATATTCTGATCTAATTATTATAATCTTGAGCATGTTTCGTATCTTCACTCTGTCATCCATAAAATAGGGTCCAATTTGGGAAAATTTAGAATAGATGGTATCTTGTGTTCCTTCCAGATTTAATAATGTATGAATCCTTGAGTTCAGTGATTGTCTCTTTTTTTTTTAAATACCTTTTCTAGTTTTAATTTCTTTAATTAAACAAAAGCTTTTCCTAATATAGAACTACAATTTTAACAATTAACATCTGAATTAAATTTTGAAATGAGAAAATTAACTATATTATATACTGTAACCTTTGGCCAAAAAATGGCCCACCTTCATCTGAAAAGAAATCCTCTATAAGCACAAAGCTCTGGAAGAGCTATATATACAACAGTGGAGAGAAAGAAGACATTTGCCTGGTCAGTCAGATTATGTATCAACCTGTGTGGTCAGTGAATGACAGAAGTATTAGTAATAGTAGTACTAACCTTTCATTTGCTCTAATCTGAGATATGTGTTACTCCTCTGTAAGACTTAGTATTCCAAATGTAACAAAAGATCTAGTCCACCATAATGGGTGTGGAAAAAAATAAGAGGCAACTATCTGAGATTCCAGGTCCTTCTTAAACATGGGATTACCCTGGAATACCCTGGAAAGGGGAAGGCTGAGCAAGGATAAGACACTTTTACCTTGCCAACAGCTTTTAAATTGGAAAGAAAAGAGTCGGGACAGGTACAGACACTTGTAAGAGGTCCATGGGGCAGCAGAAGTTTCAGTATAGCTTCTGGTATCACAGTGTAGAGTTCAAACTGAAAGAGATTTTATTCAGTGCAAGCCAGCAAGGATAAGCAGACTCAAATCCAGGAAATGTATAGGACTTCAGCTTCCAATATCCAGCATCAATTTCTGGATGAAGAGATAAGTAAAGATAAGATGGAGGGATACAAGAATGGAAAATGAATGCAGCTAAGAAGAAGAGGACCCAACATACGCAGAACTTTACCAAGCAGCTTGTACTTGACTTAAGGAAATAAAGAGTTTAGTCCCACAGAGATTTTGGTAAACACTCTAGAGACAACAGGTATTTTGTCAAATATGTGGGTATCATTTTTGAAAATGTAAAGAATATCCTAAAATGTGGGCATAATCAGAATGAGAAAGATGAATTGATATATGTGTAGTACTCTTTGTATGTGTTTACAGCAAATATATGATTTTTAATGGTAGGTAAAAAATTTATAAATCTAATGCTAATTCTTCTAAAATAATTTCAAAGAATATTACAAACATGCTAAAGTCACTGCTAAATCAAAAATTCTAAACTTGGTATGAATTTTGGATTTGAACAGATTATAAGTACCTTGGTGAGGGACTGGATGTTGAAGAAATGTGAAGATATTTGTTGAGATGGAAACAATACTGAGAATATACTACTAGATTTAACGGTTCCCTTCCAAAGAACTCAAAGGGCAAATGAAGAAAGTGTAGAAGTGCAGATGTAACTTCATGCTACTGTTCGCAGTTGCTTAATTGTAGTAACAGGTAAACCTCAAATTGGCAAAATGGAAAATCTAATGACATTTTTCACAAAATTAAATCTTTTTATTTTTATATAAGTTAACTTCACCTTTTTTGGCATAGATAGCATGATTCAACCACGCTGACTGAGTTGTCTTCATGTTGTACAAATATTCATAGCAATCACAGGTAGTTTCTAATTTACACCTCCTACTCCAGTCTTCTCAAATCCTATTTGATGGCCATGCCAGAGGTTCAGAGAGATTTTGAACAAAATGTTCTACACCAAAGTAGAGGAAGAGTAGATCACCACTGGCCAAGGAAAAAAGAAATGAAAACTAAATGCATTGTGCAGGGAGAAAGGAGATGCCAAAGTGGGAGGCACAGGAAGGACTTCCCAAACCTCACTTCGCATGCAGAATATTGATCCTCTCAAGGTCTCTCTTCTCATTTCCACTTGAGCTTCACTGGAAAACTGACTGTAGAATCCAAAAATAGCTAAATATTTGCATTTCATTTCTACAAATGAATAGAACTTACTTAACAAGCCTTTGTTATATCTAGCAGGTTAATGCGTCTGTATTAGTTATATTTGCATTTTGGAGCCAAATGGACTCAAAAGAACTGTCTTTATCAGATACCTGATAATTACATTTATTCTAATATATTCCAGCTGAAACTAAGCATTTGGAATCAGAATCAAGAAAGTACTCAATAAAAACCCTGTGCACTTTCATATCAGTGCCAAAGTGAGGGGTTAAAATAACTTAATCCGTGTTATTGTGGGCATAGCAGATATGTTATTTAGGCCATTGTTGGAAGGAAATTGAGAACGGTACCCTAGAGTAAATTCCTATTTGGCTTATTTCAAATCTTGTTAAAATAATAAAAATAATCAAGCTCTGTTTTCTTTTATATTTTAAATCTCATTTCAGGTTCAGCATGGATAATTAGCAGATGCTCTCGTTTTGTAGGAATTTTTAAATTATTTTACTCATTTGTAATAAGAAAAGTATGCACAAGGTACGAAAAATGTATTTTGAAAGTACAGAAAGATATACAGTGAAAAATGTCTCTTCAAACTCTTGTCCTCCAACCACCCATTTATCCTCCAAGAGATAAGAATTGTTACTGACTTTTGGTGACCCTTGCAGAGATATTCTCTGTTTAAATGACTATATAATGTTCAGCTCTTTTTTGTTCTTGAATGAATGCCACCCAGTTGGACATCTTGCGTCTTTTCGCACAGTATATCTTAGAAACAGGATATGTATGGAGCTCAGTAGGCGTATGTGTGGAACTGCCTCTTTCTTTTCGGTGGTTGCTGTGGTTTCTGCTTCATTGAATGGATATATCATAATTTATTTCAGTGTGCCCTCATTGATGAAGATTTAGTTTATCAATCCAAATAGTGCTACAGTGAATCACCTTATATGTATATTATTTTGTACCTGTGTAATATATCTGTAGGATAAATTTTTAGATATAAAATTACTGGGCCAAAAATTGTTGTGCTTTTACATTTTGATAAGATTTTGCCAAATTGCTATCCATAGAGGTTGTATTAATTACACCCTTACAAAGAATTATGATAATTATAGTAATTATCAGGAAAACAAATAATCTTCGTTATGTGACTATGAATGACTTCTAGACCGCATTTGTAGTTACCCAAGCTACTATTTCTTTCTCTTAATTCTTTAATGTTAATGGCCTGGTACCTGGTCTCTAACACAATGTGAAACAATTATAATTATTACCCAATTTTACAGATGAGGAAACTGAAGTTCAGAGATATTACATAACTGGACAGAGCTGGTAATGATACAGACCAAGGTAGTTGGGAAGCTAGAGCCTGCAACTGATATAATGCTCCTATTGTGCATTTTAATTTTTTTAAAATTATGTCACATAGATTTCTTGAGTTGATACCCATACTCTCATTGTAAATAATCTTTCTTTCTTTATCTTGTCTTTTTTACTTTAAAACTTGCCTTTTACAGATGAGACAGATTAAAATAGAAGGTTTTTCTTTTGTTTTTGCCCTGAGGACACCTAGAA
The DNA here is from genome assembly GCF_004115265.2 of Rhinolophus ferrumequinum. Taxonomy (NCBI): domain Eukaryota; kingdom Metazoa; phylum Chordata; class Mammalia; order Chiroptera; family Rhinolophidae; genus Rhinolophus; species Rhinolophus ferrumequinum. Next base: position 14,055,351 of record NC_046286.1, on the reverse strand, counting down.
AATTAGCACCAAGTTGAAATGATCTCCTATGACAGTCCCCAGTATTACAAATAAATATATAGCAATTTTCCATTTTTCATTTTAAAATTGATGACCCTCAAGTTATTTCAGAAATATGCCCAACAAGCTCCCAAAAAGCATTTATAATAATAAATGTTTTTAAAAAAAATTTTTAATAGCTTCCTGTGGTTCTTTCAGCAAGCCCCGTGACACTTTTCATCTGCATGCAAGCGGCTATTCTCTTGTACCTTGATGTACAGCCTAGGTGAAATATTGTGAGCATAAAAATTGCATTTTGTAGGTCTGCTAGGAAGGGGTCATGGAAAAGTCATCTTTGATTTGTTAATGGAATTTTTCTTCAGATGTAGTATATGGCAGCAGTGATGTGCATCCTAAGGGAAAAAACCATCCATTTTATAAAAGTTTATTTTCATATTTTATACACTGTAGTTCTGTTGTGTGTTTTTGATTTAGTAACAATTTATGTGTTTTTCTGTCGCAGAGCACTGCGGCCTGTGGTGTTGAGGCTCACAGCAATGCCATCCAGCCCTGCCACATCAGAGAGGCCATTCGACGCTACGGCCACAAGATTGGCCCCCTTTCCCCGTTCACAGTACGTAATAACAGAGTTATAAAAAGTTATATTTATAATCTGAAAGAATTTTGATTTTCAAGTGGTCAAATGAAGAAGCAATGGAATTGTTGAAAGCAATTTGTGGTGACTGTAATTTTGTTGTATAAAAGTGGCATAATTCTCTTGGGAAATAAAAGTTAGTCATTTTTGTCTCTTTTTGGGAGGACAGTTTTTTTCTACAAAATATTATTTTCTTTCAATTACAAATTGTGCTTTTTTTGTTGGCGCTTATATTTTCTATTTTTCAAAGCTTAGGTTCATAAAACTTTTTTTGTCAAATTATGTGTATCCAAAATTGCTAGAAGCACTTTATATTTTAAAATTGGTTAGATTGGCAATACCACTTCTATCAGATGTCCTGCTCCTAAACATACTTTGAGTTGGAAGAAGAAGAAATGATTTCTTGACTGGCTTTGAAGTAGGCTGAAATGTAGACTGTCTTTCACATCTTCAAATGGTTTTAAAGCTTATAATCAGGGTTTGTTGTTGTTGTTTTTAATGGAGAATTAAAGACTGTATTTCAACAGCCTAAAGAACTTTCTCTAAGTCCTTCTCTGTTTATAAGGAATTGGTTTGATTTTCAGAAAGTGAGGTTTGATTTATGAGTGATGAACAGTAGAATTTACCATTTGTTTCTTTTTAAATATTTACCTCTACTTCAACACACTAAAGCAAAATATATGTGTAACGTTATACATAAGTATAACATAGTATGTGTTTTTTGCTAAGGGTGGGTTTTACCGTTATCTGTTGACAGAAGCCATGATTTCTTATAAATTAGGTCATCTCCTTTTTTTCTTTATCCTAGTTAAAGGGAATGCTTTCTTTCTATTCTGTTTTCATTAGTTATCATTAATCATACAGATTCTCAATGTGACAGTAAGAATGTGTCAGAAGGTTTTTATATGGTCTCCAAAAGCTTTTTGTAATGGTGACGATTATTTTCACTTGTTTAATATTTAATATTTGTCTTACATATTTTGAGAACATGATTTTACTGCTGACTAAAGCAATATATCCTTTTTCATGAGTGTTTTTAGACTATTACACTTAAAAAGAAAGAATGACATCAAGTACCTCTTGTTTTATTTTTTTCTACCTGATAAGTGAGACTATTTTAAGCAATAAGCCAAAATGAAGATGAGATTTAGAAAAAATATGATTAGAAGAATTTAAAAAACAGCTGAAATTGAAAAACCAACTTATAACAAAGGATTGAAACTATCAAATCCATAGATAACAGCCAAATAATGACCAATAGGTTGAGACAGTGGAGTCAAGAGAGAGAAGAAAAAGGAGGCAGTCTTGATAATAATCTAGAAGTAATTAAAGGGTAGCGAAGGGAAACAGGATTTTTGAGAAATAACCTTAAAATGGTAACTAAAAATAATGGATAAAATTACATAAAGGAAAAATGTATCTAATACAAGGGGAAAATCGCCTAATCATGAAGTCTGTGGTATTTCCTCTAAAGGAAGTGGTGGCAGTAGTGGCTGCTTCATCCTTCAAGTTTTTCATTTTAAACAAAACTGGGCAGATCATTTGAGAACCATCTTGGATGATGACATTTATGTGTGTGTGTGTGTGTGTGTGTGTGTGTGTGTGTGTGTGTGTATGTAATGATTTCCCCATGTGTAACACTGTAATCTATTATTCATGTATTATTGCTTTTATAATCTAAGATTATAGTATATGGTCAGAAAATGTTCTTGAAACTAAATTAAGATATAGTTTAAGCTAATGTTTATCTGATAGTATACAACCAATATACTTTTCAAAACTATTGATGCAATATTAAAATGCTTAATTTAAATAGATCTGGAAAACAGAACAAATAAGCCTGACCTAGTAGGTTCTCTTAGCCACCGAGAGAGCAGATGGACAAATCAACAGCAAATGGTGAAGAGCTCCACCACAGAGGGGCCCCGCAGTTTCTGTCACTCCTCAGAAAGGACCTACCTTGAAAGGTCTGTTCCAGTACCTAGAGCTAAAAGAATTCACCCAGCCTACAGGGCTGAATATGCCTGTACCATTTTATATCATGAGTAATATGATCAGGGAGACACTATTTCATGGTGTATGTATATAATATATAAATCTCCCTGTTAAAGTTAAAAATTCTCTTTAAAGTGGGATGGATTTGCAGATTGAGTATGCTAACCCTGTGGCCACCCCCCGCCCTGCTCACATAACCTTCTGCTGCTCAGAAGAGGTGTTCCTGGCATGGGAGAATGCTGATGTTCAGGTCCCCGATGCCCGTTCCCTGAGATGATACTTTGTGTGGCACTAGGGACACTTGGCTACCTAAGCTTTGAGTCACAGATCCTAGGAGGAAAGGAGGCATGTGGGCATAGATTAAAACCTAAATTTTCATCCAGAAAGGCTAAGCTAACTTACCTCCAACGTAAAATTTCTTTTGTAAATGAAAATGCCCATAAGCAACTACTTTATATTTATGAAACATAGAGATCTTGTCTTTGCAACATGTCATTCTGAATGTAGAGTGCTTGTCTGATGTACATACAAATACGACATCTAATTTAGAGTATGTTTAAGTTGATTCATACGTAGCCAGTTTCCAATAATTTGAAATTAATTTGGAAAATTAACAACCAGTAGGTTACACAGAAACTTAATTCCAACATAAATCAATAAACCAATAAAAATCTGCTTTCAGTGAGGCATCATTCTATTTTCTACTACGTGACTTCTGAAATGATTTTATACAAAATCACAACACAGTCAGTTTCAGGAATACAATTCATTATGTAAAGAATTGTGAGTTCTTCTCTTTCTTTTGGGAATTAGTTGAAATGATAGAAGAAAGGAATGATTAAAGCTATGTTAGGTGGAGGAGAGGAAAGAGTACAAACTACGCTTTGCACTCGGTAGCCGCGGGAGTAGAGAGGAAAAGGGGAAGATAGCATAAACATCAGCTGCCTGCCACTCAGGTGAGTGTTGTGGAGACATTTGTAAGCCGCCTATTCCCACTACAGCAATTGTAACAGTACAGGCATGCCTGCTTTTACTGCGCGCTTCATTGCACTTCACAGATTTGTGTTTTTTACAAATTAAAGGCAAAACCCTCCACCAGCAAAAATATTACAACTGGCTTTATTGTGATACTTGCTTTATTGCAGTGATCTGGAACTGACCCTGCATTAGCTCCAAGGTGTGCCTGTATGTCTTTGGCATATTGGTTTTCATTGGTGATTTCTTTCTTTTCTATGATTTCATTTATTTTCAATCCTACGCACAAGATCAGAGAACGTATCAGATCTAGAAGACTTAAGTAATTTTTCTGAGGTTAAGCTATTAATTAGATGAAATGATGGAACCAAGACTAAAAATTCAGGACTTCCAACTCCCAGCTCCAAAATCTTTCTCCTAAAACACACTTTTGCAGCTGTCCACGCCCCTATCGGCCTGATCTTCTGTATACACATGCTAAAGGACATTTCAACAGACTAATTTTACATCTTGCTTACTGATTTTTCCTAAATAATTCTGAAAATCACTTCAGAGTCTGTGATTTGTAGTCGTCGTTTTAAAGTGCTTATGAAACCTAGAATGCCCTAAGTGATTTTGATGCTTGTCATCTTATATTGTCTTTTTACTCATAGTAGTTGATATTATGTGAGACCATACTGTGTGGCGATTAAGACTTGCTCCTAGAGCCAGATGGCCAGGGTTCAGACCCCAGCTCTGCCACCTACTAGCTAAGTAGCCTTAAGGAAGTTTCGTAACCTCTCTGTGGCTAGTTTCATCACCTGTAAAATGAGTATAATAATAGAATGTGCGTCATGATGGAATTGAAGGAGTGCTGTCAATTTGATATGTGGTAAGCTCTTATAAATTATATTAATCATAGTGGAAGTACTAGTAGCCGTAGTAACTGTAGCATAGTTTCTAATGCACATCAGATAAGTATACAGATTAAAGTAGAAGCTGTCCCCCAACCACCAGCCAACAACACAGACACAAACACACACAAAACACACAGAGGCCTCACTTTGTAATCCCAGAAGAAACTAAAACCTGAACAATGTGATTTTTTATAGACTAATAGTTTACACCATTAAAATTTAAATACAACTTAAAGATTATTGTTCCTGAGAATAAATACTCATTTTTACTTTTTTGCATAAATAATGGTTGAAGAACATTAATGGGTTTTATCACCATTATCACTTTGAAAAATAAGGTGTCAGTAACTGACTATACATAGTTACCATTCGATTTTTGCCTACTAGCTAGCTTTTGTATACTAGCTCTTATGAAACAGAAATCTAAGGAAACAAATGGCCTGGCCTCAAATTTATAAAACTTTATCAAATTCAGCTTTTATGAGTTTATATAATTGTGTAAGTTATTTAAAAAGTTTTTGGAGACTGATGAGAATATCAAAGTTAGGGATAAGTTTTTAAAAATAAATTATTACTAGCCTTTTTTCCCTCAGTCTTTAAAATTTCTTCATTTTACTGTTTATGAAAATAGTATTAGCGTGTTAGAAAACTAAGACAATAAGGGAAAGTATAGGGAACAAACTGACATTAAGACATGCATCAGAGCCCAAAACAAAGGTGTAGAAAAGCTTTAAGTGAATTGTTCTATCAGAAAATTACTTGAAACGTAATTGCTTGAAGAAGTATTTTCTTCTCACAGCCTAAAAATTCAAATGCCTTTGGTAATAGTTTTTTTAAAAAGTATTCATAGAGTTTACTTGTGCAAGTTGAGACGTAAAAAAATTTTAAAATTTTGTGAATGAAGTGGAGTTTTACAGTTACAGCATTTTGTTTTGTCTCTCAGCGAAAATACCCCAAAGACTAACCCAACATACTGTTTGTCTGTCGTATAGAAGATGGTTAGACATATGTTTTATCTAGATCCTCACTGTTTACAAGCAGTGGGTGGTGCCCATGGCTACCTGCTCCAAAGCTCAATTCCAGCTCTCAATGAGAAGTGCTGCGAGTGGCTGATACAAAACCAGGTCTATAATTTTGAAAGCCAGAGAAAGAAAACTGTGTTCACTGAGTGAGATGACATAATCCCGTGTGTAACGCCTAAATCTATTTTAGTTTTTCCTGAGTGACAGTCACTGTAGAAAAATATGTGAACCCCCTGAGCTTGCATAGTATCAGGTGCCTTTTATTGAACTGGAGTGAGGGAGACAATAAAATTGCTAAAATTGCTCATTTAAGCAACCTCAATAATAAGTGCATTTCTAGAAGTGAGTTGCTTCAGTATCCACTAAACTATCTTAAATTCTGAGACCGAATCAGTATTTTAAAGCAAGCTAAGACTTCAGAAGGCCAGTTAGTTTCTGTCTCTGAGATGCTTTGTACTGTGGCCAAGGGCACCTTGAAGGTGAATGTCAGAGGTGCCCTCGAGTCCAGCCTCCTGACTCTTACTCAGTTCACTGCTCTTCCACTGTGGCCATTTATTTTGATGTATATAAACTATTAGGCGTGCTAGGGATGCGTTCCTATCATTGGTTCTTCAGGAATGTTTGCAACACACAAATAAGGATCAAAACTATGACATTTCCTTTAAGAATGCCTCACCTTCAATTTGTTTTCTTTTTTTTTTTAATTATTTTTTTCAGTTACAGTTCACATTCAGTATTATTTTATCTTAGTTTCAGATGTACACCACCTGGCACTTTACATAGTTGTTGCAACATTACTGACTATATATTCTCTATTCTGTACTTTACATCCCCGTGACTATTTTGTAACTACTAATTTGTATTTCTTAGTCCCTTAGCCTTTTTCACCCAACTGCCCAACCCCCCTCTTCTCTGGCAACTATCAGTTTGTTCTCTGTATCTATGAGTCTGTTTCTGTTTTGTTTGTTTGCTTAGTTTGTTCTTTAGATTCCACATATAAGTGAGTTGATACGGTATTTGTCTTCTCTGTCTGATTCATTTCACTTAGCATTATATTCTCTAAGCCTATTCATGTTGTCGCAAATCGTAAGATTTCATTCTTTTCTATAACTGAGTAATTCTATATATGCACCACAATTTCTTTACCCAGTCATCTATCAATGGGCACTTGGGTTGCTTCCATATATTGGCTGTTGTAAATAGTGCATCAATGAACATACGTGTGCGTATGTCTTTTGAAATTCGTGTTTTGGATTTCTTCAGGTAAATACGCAGAAGGGGAATTACTGGGTAATAAGCTAATTCTATTTTTAATGTTTTGAGGAACGTCCAAAACGTTTTCCATAGTTGCTACACCAATTTGTAATCCCACCAAGAGTGCACGAGAGTTTCTTTTCTCCACATCCTCACCAACACTTGTTTGTTGATTTATTGAGGATAGCCATTCTGACAGGTGTGAGTTGATTTCTCGTTGTGGTTTTAATTTGCATTTCTGTGGTAATTAGTGCTGTTGAGCATCTTTTCATATGTCTATTAGACATCTGTATGTTCTCTTTGGAGAAATGTCTGTTCATGTCCTCTGCCCATTTTTTAAATTGGATTGTTTGTGTGGTTTTTTTGGTATTGATTTGTATGCGTTTTTTATAAATTTTGGGTATTAACCCTTTATCAGATGCAACATTGACAAATATTTATGATTTCAGGTCTGACATTTAAGTCTTTAATCCATTTTGAGTTTACGTTTGCATATGGTATAAGAAGGTGGTCCATTTTCATTTTTTTCTATGTATCTGTCCAGTTTTCCCAACACCATTTATTGAATAGACTGTCTTTACCCTCTTTATGTACTTGCCTCCTTTGTCATAGATTAAATGACCGTATAGTAGGTGGAATTATTTCTGGGCTCTCTATTCTGTTCCATTAATCTATGTTTTGTGAGCAAAAATTACAGTGAATGTTTGTTAAACTAACAACTAAAATATTACAGTAAAAGACATTACCATTAATCCCCCTCAAAATACCCCACGCACTTCGAACAACACTTATACCATTGTTCTTGCCACTTTCGAACGCAGTTCTGGAAGTCCTCTTAATCGTGAGTGTCTTTAGTTTTCACCGTCTGGCTGCTCGATGTCCTGAATCATTTTGACTTTGGGGAAGAGACCAGAAGTTTGCACGGTGCGGATCTAGTGAATAAGGTGGATGAGGACAACAATAATTTTTTTATTCGACAAAATTACCACACCAGAAGTGATGTGTGACCACGAAGCGTTGTCATGCTGGAGGGATTGATTTACCCGCACGCACTTTAAAAACACACACCTTCTCTCAACCATAGCTCACACTCAACTGATTGCGCTGACCAAGTTGAAGCTTGTCACACACTGTTACTAAGGTTGGATGCACTGCTTCCCGTATTGAAGTTCCCTACCTTTCCATTGGATGGCACTCGGCAGCAGCATTCACCGTATTTTGTGATCACAATGGAAAGGCTCCGTGTCACACGTCGCATCTGGGTATATGGCAATTTCTGTTCAATAAAAACATTACGGTGTGTCTTCATCCACGTTATTCACCGATCTGGCACCGTGCAACTTCTGGCTCTTCCCCAAAGTCAAAATGATTCAGGACATCGAGGCAGCCATGACAGTGCAACTAAAGACGCTCACGAAAGAGGACTTCCAGAACTGCTTCAGAAAGTGGCAAGAAGGATGGTATAAGTGGATTCAAAGCGAGCAGTAGTATATTGAGCAGGATTAATGGCAATGTGTCTTTTACTGTAATAAATTTTTTTTATTTAAACATTCACTGTATTGTTGATCACACCTTGTATGTGTCTATTTTTATGCCAATATCATGCTATTTTGATTACTATGGCCAAGTAGTATAGTTGATACCAGGTAACGTGATACTTCCAATTTTGTTCTTCTTTCTCAAGATTGCTGTGGGTCTTTTGAGGTTCCATATAAGGGGGTCTTTTGAGGTTCCATATAAGGTTTGAGATTGTTTTTTCTAGTTTTGTGAAAAATGCCATTAGTATTTTGATAGGTATTGCATTGAAATCTATAGATGCTTTGAATAGTATGGACATTTTAACAATGTTAATTCTTCCTATCCCGTGAAGCTTCGTATGTGCTTCCATTTATTTGTATCTTCTTCAGTTATTTCTTCAGTGTCTTATAGGGCAGGTCCTTTTACCTTATTGGTTAAATTTAGTCCTAAGTATTTTTTTGTGGGGGGGTATTTATTTTGTGTGTTTGTTTGTTTTTTCCTGCAATTGTAAATGGAATTGTCTTCTTAACTAATGTCTCTGACAGTTCGTTATTGGTATATAAACTGCAACCGATTTCTGAATAGTAATTTTGTATCCTGCTACTTTACTGAATTCATTTATCAGTTCTAATAGTTTTTTGGTGAAATATTTTGGGTTCTCTATATATAGTGTCAAGTCATCTACAAATAATGACAGTTTTACTTCTTTCCTTTCCAATTCTGTTGCCCTTTATTTCTTTAGCGTGTCTGATTGTTGTGGCAAGGACTTCCAGTGCTTTGTTGAATAAAACTGGTGAAGGTGATCACCCGTCTTCCTTCCTGATCTTAAGGGGAACACTTTCAGCTTTTCCTGTGGAGTCTGATGGTTAGCTGTGGATTTGTCACGGCCTTTTTATTATGTTGAGGAACATTCCTTCTATTCCCACTTTGCTGAGATGTTTGTATCATAAATGGATACTGATTTTTTTTTCAGACACTTTCTGCATCTATTGATATGATCATATGATTTTTATCTTCACTTTGTTTATGTGGTGTATCACATAATTGATTGCAGATATTGAATCACTTTGCACCCCAGGAGTACATCCATTAATCTATGTTTTGTGAGCAAAAATTACAGTGACTGTTTAAATCTAAAAACATTATTACAGTAAAAGACATTACCATTAATCCCCCTCAAAATACTCCCACTCACTTCGAACACACTTCTACCATTGTTCTTGCACTTTTTCTTGCCACTTTCTGAAGCAGTTCAGAAATGATCATGGTGTATGATCATTTTCATGTATCGCTGTATTTGGTTGCTAATATTCATTGAGGGTTTTTGCATCTATGTTCATAAGGAAGTATCAGCTTATAGTTTTGTTGTTGTTTTTTGTTTGTTTGTTTGTTTTGTTTTGTTTTTTGTAATAGCTTTGTCTGGTTTGGGAATCAGGATAATTAATGGTGGCCTGGTAAAATGAGCTTGGGAGCTTTCCGTGTTCTTGAAGTTTTTGGAATAGTTTGAAAGGATCAGTGTTAATTCTTCTCTGAATGTTTGGTAAAATTCACCTGTGAAGGTGAATTTTGTTGTTGGGAGTTCGGTACTCCCAACAATTCAGGACTTTGGTTTGTTGGGGCATTTTTTGATTATTGATTTGATTTCTCTAGTAGTAATCAGTTGCTTCAGATTTTCTGTTTCTACTTGATTCAGTCTTGGAAGATTGTATGTTTCTATGAATTATTCATTTTCCAGATTGTCAAACTTGTTGGCATATAGTTGTCTGTAATGTTTTCTCATAATCTTTTGTGTTTCTATGGTGTCAGATGTTACTTCTCTTTTATTTCTGATTTATTTATTGGGTTCTCTGTCTTTCTTTTGATGACTCTGGTTAAAGGTTTATCATTTTGTTTATCTTTTCAAACAACCAGCTTTTTATTTCATTAATTTTTTGTATTGTTTTTTTCAGACTCTATTTTGTTTATTTTGTTCTGATCTTTATTATTTCCCTTCCTTCTGTTCACTTTGGGCTTTGTTTGCTCTTCTTTTTCTAGTTCCTTTAAGTGTAAGATTAGATTGTTTATTTGAGATTTTTCTTACTTCTTGGGATAAGCCCTGTATTTCTTCTATGAATATCCCTCTTAGGACTTCCTTTGCTGTGTCCCATAGATTTTAGGTTGTGTTTTCATTTTCATTTGTTTCAGGTATCTTGATTTCTTCCTTGATCTCACTGTTTACCTATTCATCATTTAGTAAAATGGTGTTAGCTTCCATGTATTTGTTGTGTTTTTTAGGTTGTTTTTTTTCTTGTAACTGATTTCTAGTTTCATAGTCTTGTGGTCAGAGAAGACGTTTGATATTATTTCAGTCTTCTTAAATGTATTGAGACTTGTTTTGTGGCCAACATGTAGTCTATTTGGAAAATGTTCCGTGTTCAATTGAAAAGAATGTATATTCTGCTGCTTTGAGGTGAACTGCTCTAAAAATATCAGTGCAGTCCATCTGGTCTAGTGTGTCATTTAGAGGCGGGCTGGTTCCTTGTTTGTTTTCTGTCTGGAAGATCTGTCCACTGGTGTCAGTAGGGTGTTAAATTCCCCAAATATGGTTGTATTACTGTCGATGTCTCCCTTTATGTTGGTTAGTATTTGCTTTATGTATTTAGAATGCTCCTATGTTGGATGCATAAATGTTTCCATGGGTTATATCCTCTCGTTGGATTGATTCCTTTAAAATTATGTAATGTTCCTCTTCATCTCTTGTTGTAGCCTTTGTTTAAAGTCTGTTTTGTCTGATATAAATAATGCTGCCCCAGCTTTTTTTGTTTCCATTCACATGAAATATCTTTTTCCATTGCTTAACTTCCAGTCGGTATGTCTTTCAATCTGAAGTGGGTCTCTTGTAGACAGCACATGAATGGGACCTGTTTTCTTATCCATTTAGCTACCCTATGTCTTTTGATTGAAGCATTTAATCCATTTACCTTTAAAGTGATTATTAATAAATACATGGTTACTGCCATTTTATTATTCATCTTTTTCCCCCCTTCTTCTTCTTAAAGAGGTCCTTTTGATATTTCTTGTAATACTGGCTTAGGAGTGATGAACACCTTTAGCTTTTTCTTTTCTGGGAAGCTCATTAGCTCTCTTTCAATTTTAAATGATAGCCTTGCTGGGTAGAATAATCTTAGCTGTAGTTTCCTTGCTTTTCATCACCTTGAATATTTCACACCAGTTTCCTTCTTCTTTCCTGCAGAGTTTCTATTGAGAAATCAGCTGACAGTCTAGGGGAGCACCCTTGTAGGTAACTAACTGCTTTTTTTCTGCTGCTTTAAGATTCTCTCTGTCTTTAACCTTTGCCATTTTAATTATAATGTGTCTTGGTGTAGGCCTTGTTTGGGTTCATCTTGTTTGGGCTTCTTGTGCTTCCTCAGTTTGTATGTCTGTTTCCCTTGTCAGGTGAGGGAAGTTTTCCATCATTATTCCTTCAAAACAGATTTTCAATTCCTTGCTCTCTCTCTTCTTCAGGTACCCCTGTAATGGAAATGTTATTACGTTTGATGTTGTTCCAGAGGTTTCTTAAATTATCCTCATTTTTTTTTTTTTGGATTCTTTTTTCTTTTTGCTGTTCCAGTTGTGTGTTTTCTACTACTTTGTCTTCTAAATTGCTATTTGATCCTTTGTTTAATCCATTCTGCTGCTGATTCCTTCTAGTGCATTCTTTATTTTATTATTGTAATTATTTACTTCTGACTGGTTCTTTTTTATTGTTTCTATATCATTTTTTATGCTGCAGTCTCTTTGTTGAAGTCCTCACTAAGTTCCTGGTGCATCCTTATAACCATTGTTTTGAACTTTATATCTGGTAGGTTGCTTGCCTCCATTTCATTTAGTTCCTTTTTTGGAGTTTTCTCCTGTTCTCTCATCTGGGACATATTTCTGTTTCCCCTTTTGGTTGCCTCTCTGTGTTTGCTTCTGTGTGTCAGGTATATCTGCTGCATCTCCCAGGCTTGGCTGAGTAGCCTTGTGTAGTAAGTGTCCTGTGGGGCCTTACAGACTCCCTAGTCACCTACACTGGGTGCTCCAATAGTGTCCCTTCTGTGGGTTGTGTGTGCCCTCTTATATTTGAGCCATGATTGCTGTTGGCATGTCATTGAGTGGGATTGACCCTCAGGCTGATTGACTGTGGGGTCTGGCTACGTCCACAGCTTATGGGCTGCTGTGCGAGGGGCTTACCTCACAGAGCAGGATTCGCCCCATTGGGCTCTGGTGCCTGCTGGTATCTTTGGATATGCTGCTTGTGGGGCTAATTGTGTGGCGCTGTGCTGTAGTCTGCTGCTGATTTCCAGGTATGTGTTTTTGTGACCTCTTGAGAGGGGCTCCAGTGCAGGCCCAGTTCACCCACTGCCTGTGACTGGCCAGGGACTGCCTGGTATGAGCAACAAAATGATCTGCGGTTAATCACTACCTTTGCTGGACCTTGAGACGTGTGGAAGAGGCCACGCTGCAAATCAAGGATGGCTGCCATCAATACTAGGACTGGGGTAGATCCATAAAAAGCCTAGGATACCCCAAGGTCTGCTGCCGCCTGCCAGCTCCCATACCTCTAAGCCACTGATAGAACCTCCTGTGGTTCGCGACTGGGATAAGGTGGGATTCAGGGAGTCACCAGGGTTGGACAGTTGTTCACCAGGTTAATGTAGATTCTGGTTTGGTGCCAGTGCTGAGCCTGGAGCTACTCAGCAAAAGTCCCAGAGTACACTGAGGCCATTCACCTCCCACCTATGGCCCACGGGACCCCTCAAGAGTTGTCCAACAAAGGGTGCAATGTGAGTGAGACTGGATGTTCACTGAGAATATGCCTCCAGCATTGAAGGAACTGGGTGGAGCGGGGTCCCAGGGAGTCACCAGGGTGGAGCAAATGTGTAGCGTGAGCAAGCAGAGTTCACTAGGCCAATGCAGATCCAGATTTATCCATGTGGGGAGGGGTCAGCACAGGAAAGATAGCAACTGTCCTTCCAGTCCTTGCCCTGAAGCCACACTCTCAGTCTCTCTCTCTCTCTCTCTCTCTCTCTCTCTCTCTCTCTCTCTCTCTCTATGTCTCTGACGCCTCCTGAGTTACTGTCCCTCCACCAGAGCCCAAGGTGAGTGCCTATGAGCAAGTGAGCCTGTGTATGGGCCCTTTAAGAGGAAGTTTGGGTTTCCCAAAGCCTTTAAAAGTTACATTTTTAAAAATTCTGGTATTATTAACAACTGGTTTGTTTCTACAGTAAACAGTGATTATTCATACACTTTTTGCTTTGTTCTGCCTTCACTTTTATATGAGCAGTACAGTCCTTACATTTAGTTCAACATAGGGTGTAGATCCAAAGGTGATGTACTCACCTGCACAGTTTTATACAGACCATTTATTTGGACTGCTTTAACTATGAAAACAACAAACTTAATAAGCCAAAATTCCAAGATATAACTTCCTAATCAATAAAACATTTACAAGAGGGTAAGGAGGGAGGAGTGTTGGTAGAAAAGAGTAAAGGGGGTCAAATAAAGGGTGATGGAAGGAGAACTGACTCTAGGTGGTGAACACAATGCAATATATAGATGATGTATTATAGAATTGTATACTTGAAACCTATACAATTTTACTAACCAATGTCACCCCAATAAATTTAATTTTAAAAATGAAAAAAAAATTTTAATGAAAATAAAATTCAAATATAAAACTAATGACAGAACCTTTATTTGACAGAACCTTTATTTTGAATATCATAAAAATTGTAAATGGACATTTAAATCAAACATCTATGAGGCCCCTTGAAATTCTGCACAGAATACTAGAATTTTCAGGAACATAGTTGGAAAAGGAGAAAAGCAGTCATTTCTGTTGGGAGAATGGTTAAAATATAAATGAAAGTTGATAGCCCTAATCAGCCCTGTGAGTTTTCTCTAAGCTTATATCCTTTAAAGTCTTTTTAAATTTGAAGTAGTTCAAGAAGTTAATGAATTTCTATTCATTGTAAAAGGCAAGCTATATCTTCGAGAATGGAGGAAGAATTTGAATATGAGAGAAAGGAAAGAGGAATAATTGATAAGAGGAATTTTTTGAGCAGAATATTCTAAAAGGTCCCAATATTTAGATTTGAATGTGTTATTATAGTTTCTAGGTTTTTGCAGTCTTCTGAAGGAGTGGGGATAGAATGGAAAAATATTTTGAGTAACTCCCAAAAGGAAATTATTTTTCTTTAAAAAAAGAACATAGGATTCCTTTAACTCATAAATTCATGAAAGCAGCAAAAGGATTAGTTGGAAGGAACTAAACTAAGCTGAGATATCTCAAAACTTAAAAATCGTACTCTAAAAATGGCAAGAAACATTTTAAGTCTATGACTGAACAGGAAGATTGTAAGTATTGAGTTAGAGATATAACAGTCAATATATTAAATTGCTTACATTCACCTAGCAAAAATGCTATTTAAAACTTTTAATTAAGATTTTATATCTAAACTAGGTTAATATTAGAAAAGAACTCGTAAGTTTTGTTTAAAAAGATTCTTTATTTACCATTGCCAGAAACATCTAACATTCATAAGTGTGTTTTGTTTAAGTGAAACATTTGTGTATTGTTTTATTGATAGCGTGACAAAAATCCTTTCAAACAGCCATGATAAGAGTCTGTCGCACTGGAGATGATTTACTTTTTGATGATTTCTTAAATAGTGTTATATATTTTAGTCACACAAATATAATTATTGACCTGTTATTTAATTTACTGATGTAGTTGCAAAGTTAATCCCACAACATAATAAGTAGATTGTTTTAAGTGGAAAATTTACACCTTCCAGAAGTGAAACTGATACCTTACTCTTATTGTGCCCTGTGTATATTAAAGGCTATATCCAACATAGGAAAAATATGCAGGAAAAAAATAATTATACATTGTTTCCCTGACTGGCGTTTTAATTATGATTTGATTTAATCCAAAACCCCCTAGGCTATGTATGCGTAGATCAAATATTCCACCCCACACTCCGCCTCTACGTGACCCCAAGCTGCAGAAGAGAGAATTCATAGTGCATATGTCCGTCATATGTTAATTCTTGCCCTGGCACCTGGATAGGCTCTCCCACCTGATTGGAGTGCACTTGCAATTCTGGGCATATACCCAAACTGTGAAGTAGGCACTCCAGATCTGGAAATATTTTGGTGGATTAGTTGGCAGAGGTCACGAGGGCAGAGCCCAGTGTCAGGCTCTGAATTTGCCCAGGTGCATTCAAGGTGACTGTACCCCTGGTGGAAATACCACGGATGGAGTATTTGAGTTGACTCTCTGGCTCCAGAAGTTCACAGCCTGGCCTACAAGTTCCTGTCAATTCCAATTTAAACACTTGTGCAGATTTTATAGTTTCCAGTAGAGAAGTTAGAGACTACATTTCTGGCTCTGATTTAATCCTGCATTCCTGATCTAACCTAAAACACCCATTCCTGGATTCTAGACTAATTAGGTAAGAGTCTAATAAGTAAATAAGTTATAGTTGACAAGCATTCCTCATCCAAGCAAGCTTTTGGTGTTTTTAAAAGGGGTGGAGGGGGAGAAAGAGAAAAAGAGAAGAGGCGAGGGGAGGGAAGGGGGGAAGAGAAAGAAAACTAGCCTGTCCTCGATACTGTGCTTTTCTTCTGTTGTCTAATGAAGACAGTGTTAAGGGCCGACCCTCCTGTGGGTAAACTAACTTCACTTCAGTTCTAGGTGACAAGCAATATCTTTCACCCACACAGTCAGCTCACACATGGTTAAAATCAGAAATGAATAAGAAGGCAAGGTAAGATTGTACTGCTACAAGTCAATCTGTCACCCAGCCCTGCTGGAAAAACAATTCAAAGCACATGCCTTCCTGGTAAGATGAAAGCACACTTCACATACAAAGGACAGCAACTTGCTTTCTGAGTTTGGACTAGGTAATAACAATCCATTTGGCAGAATGCATTATTTGAACAATTGGACTACACATGATTTAGAAGTGGAAGCACCAGTGTTAATATCCCAACATGTCCTGTGATCCTTATAGCTCTGATATTGCCGTATATTAATTCAGTGAACACTTGCAAAATACACTTGCTAGAAATATATTGCAATGGGGGTATGGTACATGGAGATGAGTAACTGGGTGTTCCAATATAACAAAGGAGATGCGTGTCTAAGCAGTGCCATGTGATTGCTGGTGTCACTGAAGAGTGGACGAAGTGCCCAGGTACTGAGAAGGAGGGCACAGTTTGCCTGAGAAGTCAAGGAAGCTTTGTGGGCTCGTTAACATTTGAACTGAGTTTATGAGACAGAGGTGAGGGAAATGAGTTAAGAATTTTGAAAAGATAATTCAGGCAGAAAGAAAAGCAGGAATAAAATGGCGAGGGGGCGGGCAGAGATAAATGTATGAAAGCAGTGTGGCTGTTTAGGCGAAGGAGAGGAACTGAGTCTGGAGTACACTGAGGGGTGATGAAGCGTGGGGGGAGGGGGTGATGACATTTTGAGAAGGTCTTTGAATTCCAAACTAGTTTACCTCGACTTTCTGATGTAGACCAGCAGTTATCTAACTGTTCTGCAGAATCCCCAACTTATTTCACATGTGTTCTACAAATACTGCAGTGTTTTCTCTAAATAGTACAGATGAATTTTTATCTCTGATACATATTGCGTTCTCAGTAAGATTTTGGGTGGGAAATTTCTTTTTAAACAACGGATGCAGTTAAGAAGCTATTTTAGAGTTTTGAGCAAGGGGCTGACATGAGCAAATCTGTATTGTGGAAAAGTAACTCAGACGATGGTGTGGAGAAGGAACTGGAGAGGATATATAACAGGCCGAGAGACCAGTAGGTGGCTGCTGCAATATTGCAGGCAAGAAATCAGCAAAGCCTCTACTAAGGCAGTGACATTGAACACAGAGAAGATAGAATGTATTCAGAAGATACTTGGCATAAAGAATAATTAGAACAAGACCCCGAATAAAAGAATAAAACATGGCAAGTTTATAATGTGGGTCAATGCATAAAACAATTAAAAATATTCTCAAGAATAAATTTAGTGGTCAGATGCTTACAGAGAATTTGCATGAAGTTTAAAGATTCAACAAGGAAACTAATTGCAAGGGGATTTCCTTGGGGGTTGGGGGACGGGGTAGAGGAAGCTCAATGCATAGATCACCTGAACTTAAAAAAATAAAAAAAAAAACATTTTAGCTTTCTGTTTGAACTTTTGGGAGTGTTTATATATATGACCAGAAAGTCCCACATATTATTAGGCTGTTTTGCTGAACAAATTGACTTTCTAAGCCATTAATGAATTTGGTCATGCATTCCTGAAAGATGACTATAATCTAACCAGATTTCAAAATTTTTTTCATCATAAAAGCCATGCCTGCAATAGCTTTGTGCTAGTGTAAGTTCCAAAGCATCATTTCTCTAAACTTTGATTAGAGGCTTTCATCTCTGTGTGAATCCACTATCTGCACCACCACACACCCCTGCCCCCCAGAAAAAGAAACTCTGAGGAAAGTGATGAGAGCAACACTGACTCAGACACCAGATTTTAGAGGACTGATGGAATAATATGTTGCTAGTAGGTTTCCCTTGTTTTAACAGAAATTCAGGCTTCCTGCTTGCAGTGATGCCTCTCAATGGAGACACACTGTGTGCTGTGCATCATTAACCACACAGTCAGCCATTCCACCTCAGCGAGCCCTTCCAGGCTGCACGAAGCTCAGTCTCAATTTCAGACTTTTAGCCCTTCCCTGCTAAGAGTCCGTCCTTCAGATTTATGAAAGAAAACATTTCTTTCTGTGAAAGGTTTTTGTACACCCGCATCTGGAAGTGTTTATTTCAGCGGCATGTAAGCTATCTGTGGATTTAGTTAGCACCAGACCCCCTTTTGTGTACTCCTGCCTTAAAAATTTTATAAATGATCTCATTGAATTTGTGCCAGTGCGCACATGGTTTGGCTGATTGCTGCATATATCCTTTACCTGCCAGTCACCTTTGATTTATGTTCCTTCTGCTAAGCTTTTACCTTCCAAAAATGGTGCCACTGAACTGTCCTCTAAATCATCTTATTGGTTAAATTGCTCCAAGATGAGTTGGTATGTTTTTGGTTGCCTATAGACAGATGAATTTATATTTTTCTGCCCTTACCCACTTCTGCCCTTACCCACTTAGAGAGGAGGATTGGACATGTTATGTTATCGATCTCTTGACTCCAAATGAATACCATCTGAAACGCTATGCCAAGTCCAGACTAAAGTGACAAAGACGTGTTCTCTGGCACCCACTTCTGTTGAGATCTTCTTTTGCAAATAAGTTTGTGCTTTGAACTGAATCTGATGTGGGGACTTTATGTTTCTCAGAAAAGGGGGAAATAAAGTATCTCAAACAGAAAATGTTAACTTCATCAGAAAGATAGAGACTTCGTAAGCTTTACATAGCTTTGCTAAGTTGTGAGTTTTATGATGTTTCCTAGAGAAAAGCAGGTGGCTTGGCAGTTATTTAAAATGTTGGCTATTTGTGGTGGTGGTTTCTAGGGTTTCATATTTCTAAAGAGAGATCCTAAAGAGCTCATTCTTAAGAGTGTTTCACAAAATGATGCATCAGTTTGAACTAATTTTCTAGGAGTCACTGGTCATTGAATGTGCCATTTAACTCGAGGTTGCAGGTTACCAGCTGTCACCACTGGGGATAACCGTAACACTTAGTGTGCGTTTTGCTAATGAAAAGCCAATATTGTGCTGATAGAGCATGGCAGTAATAAAGTATTTGTAAAGTAGGTTTTAGATACTCAAATATATCACTTAAACAAGCTTTGCGAACTGCTCTTTTTTTCTGTTCTATAAGATGGTAAAGGAGTATTTTTAAATTTCATGATTGTGCTTGAAATGGTGTGGGAGCATTTAAAACACTTGGATTACAGATTTCTGGTGTCATGGTTCACAAGCTATTGTAAGCAAAGAATAGATCTTCTAGGCTACTTGGCTGCAGTCCCACGAGGGCTGGAGGTGTTGATTCCAAAAGACTCGGGAGACCCCATTCGCACTCCTAAAAACGGATGTGCAACTCCCCGTGTTCTACCAAAGAAAGCTGTCTCAGGAGGGTGTCGGTCATATTTGCATGGTTTAGTCAGTCGTGGTATTGACGTGCTTTTCAGAGAAGCATCACGTGGAGGACTGCTTTTGTTAGAAAATCAGCACCAGAGATGTGAGCACCATATTTCCATTAAGATGTCGCTTTTATTTTTTTTAAATCACATATATGTACCAGAGGTGCCAAAAACAATGTGTACACATGACTTGTATTCATCTTTTGTTATCAGAATACATTGAGTATTACAGTTTTAATACAGTTTTTTCCTTTCTTAAAATGTGTACTTTTTTGGCACCTTCTGTATACACACACACATACACACAATCTTTTTGATAGGTATAATTGGGTGTGTATGTATGTATTTCATGTATGTCTACACACACATGCATATATAGTCTCATTTAAAAAGGTTGTCTTCTAAGGGTGTTAAAGGTATGCTATCATTTAATTATTACAGCTACCTAGAGAGAAGTATGATTATGAGTATCTTGAAGGGAGGAAGGAAGGAAAGGAGGCTGGCTTGTATGAACCAAAACTTTCACTGATTTCATATATTTCATATAAATCATTATCATCCGAATAGAATTCAAAAGTAGAAATGACAAGCCTAGTGGACCAGTGAGAGTTCCCTTCTGAGAACTGCAAAGGGAGGCCCAGCCTGGTATCTGAGTGTGAGATGGAGACCCAGACTCACTCACTGGCTTTCTTTGTACCTTCAAAAAATTCCCTGATGTTTCCGTGTCCATTGCCACGTGTGTAAAATGAGTAGTAATGTGGTCTTTATAGTTTCGGAGTATCTTGAGGTCCATGAACACTGGACTCCTTTTCTGCTCTGCCCATATGTGGACAGACGGCCCATGCTGAGGACCATTTTCCTTCCGGTGGTGGTGGCATTACTGACCACATATGGGAAGTGAGGCTTAGATGCAGAAAGAGTATGGTAAGAAAGATGAAACGCTATAGAAATTGTGGGTTGCAACAAGTTACTGCCAAAAGCTTTTCCAGGAATGAGAGCTTAGAGAACTTGGAAGCTTCAGATTAAAAGGAAAGAATGAAACATGTAGTCCATTGCAAACTGGCTTTAATAATATGTTTCCAGCTTGAGGATCAGGGAAGGACCCTTACCCAGAAAAGTTTCCTACTCCTGCTTTCACTGATTCCTAAACTTCTACTAGTGGAGAAGTTTATGCCCTCTTAAAATATATTTTGTACATATATGAAATTTTAATGTTTCAAATATCTAGGTGAAAAGATCCATAATTCAACAAAAGTGTTTGGCAGTTATACTTTAAGTTAACTAGTATGATCTTTGGTCCGTTCTCTTAGTCCATTTCAGCTGGATTTTACTTAAATTATTTAAGACAAATAAGAATTTATACTGTTTCCAAAAAGCTCCTAAGAATTTAACTGTGAAATCTCTATTCCCAGGTTATTCCAGCTTCTGATAGTTAGACACTTTTCTTCCAACCTAAACTGAAAATTTTTCTTTATTTTTTCCTTAATGGAAAGAAAAATACTATAATATTATATGAACAAGCTCACCAAGTTTGTTCCTAATTTTGGTAGTAGTATTTCTTACATACTTGCTCAGGAGAATTTTGTCACTGTCTCCTCTTTTATCTCACGACAGCTTCTGAGCGCCTGTACTTCTTTTAAAGCTCAGGGTCTAGAAAAATAATCCTTTTCTGACTTGGATGGATCTAGGTCCAAGGAGTTCCCAGTGATGCAGAGAATGATAAGTGGAGTCCAGATCCCATCTCTTTCTTATTTCTCTGATTTTCTTCAACTGTTTTCTCCTTTTGAGTTAAGTCCTAGACTTTGACCCACTTCCTCCAAGATACTTCGTATTTCCTAGTCTGACCCAAGCCTAATGAGGATGTATCCTCAGGTAGGCCAGGGGACCAGGCTGTAATAATCTTGGTACCTCCCTCCGCAAAATACCATGCTTTTTGCTTATATGGAACTCAACATAAACTGTGGATGAATGGATGGAAAGATGGATGGAATGATGGTCTGAAGAGAGAACAACCTTCCAGTGGAAAAAGTCCAATCTCCCTGATCAGTTTTAGGCCCTGAACTTGGTATGCCCTATATAGATGGCCTCTCCCCTACCTGGGATTAAACAGTTTATAGATCACTGCCGGGCAACACAAAGAACGATATGGTTGCTTCGTTATTACTATCCATCATTCATTAATCATCGATTCCTCTGGAATCTAATGCAAAATAATGCCCAAATTACCTCATAAGCACTGTTTTAAAATGAATGTGTTCAGTGCATAGTTATCTACCAAACATTGAAGAATCCTTAGCATAGTGGGAAAAGCATAAAGCTCAGCTTGTAGCAGCATCCTGGAATGATAATTGGAGCTGATATGTACCTGTTTAATTGATTGACTTTGCACTTATCATCTCAGTCAGCACTGAGAAACAAAGCTTCACATAACCAGGAAGAAGAAACTTTGCTACCAGTTGTAAGGCTTCAGGGATTATCTTTTAATATCAGTCTTCAATCAGTTTACAAAGTGCTATTTAGGAAGATAGGCAATATGAATAAAAGATCCAATCCTCACAGTTTTTATTACAGAAACCAATCCTGTTTACATAAGATTGCTCTTGATCACAAATAAATAGATATAGATACAGATACAGATACAGATACAGATATAGATATATAGATATATAAAATCTATCTCCAGGAGAGCAATGTCTAACTATTGGACTCTGGAAGTAGCCTTGTTATAGAAATTTATTCTTTGTAATGGTACTTGACGAAGTTAGATTTTGTTCGTATGGCTATTTTATGAGCTATTAAACTGAAAACATTTAATGAGGACTAAAGTTGATAGTTACTAAACAAGTTTTTAAAATGACAACAATTATAAATTTGCAACTACTGTGGATATAGATTGCACTGAATCACCACCATCCACTCAGGAAGCTTTTGTCTAAAAAATTCTAGGCACTAGAAATAACCACTGGGAAAACAAGATTTGAAGAACCCAAAATAACAGATTTATTTAGATATTAAGACACACCTATTTGTTAGATGATTGTGTATTCTAATAGACACAGCCTAATTTTTCAAATAAAAGTGCCTTTGTTAGTGAAATGCTTCTGTACAGTTTCAGACACATTTTTATGATACATTTTTATGCATGGCCATCAATTAGGAAAAGAGTCTAGACATATTGTTTTCAATTTGGAAGAACTGTTTTTTTCTTGGGTAACAACCTCACATGCTGCCATGAAATATGTCAGGTTCCCACACAGACTGTAGTTGTCTGCATTCTTAGTGAGGATAAAATTCCCCATTAAGAAATAAATTCCCAGCATATAATATTTGGTGCAATAAGGCTAAATAAAGTCACTGGACAGCTTCAGTTTGAAGATGGGGCTTCACGTGTTTCCTCACTGTAGGAAAATCCATCTTTCTTTTGATGCCAAAGAAAAGCAGATATCCACAGGGACGTGGTGAGTCTACTTTCCTTGTGGAAAATAGGACAATTCTCAGGATTATAACAAAGGAAAGTGTGTGCTTGTGTGCTCTGTCAGCTGGAAGGATGGTGATTCTGCTCCATAGGCTAATGGAGATAAGACTTGGGAAGGGAAGAAGAAATCACCTCCCCTATGTGTAATCAGGAAACTAAATCCTCTGTCTTTCTCCTGAGATGTGCGTTTGATCTGCTGCTTCTCCAGGGAAATCAGTTCTTCTGATGGGCAAGGAAGAATAAAGGTCATGAGTAACTCACATATTTTGTTAGGAAGAAGTCATTTTCCAATCTATTAATCAGCAGTAGTTTTGAATCCCTGGGACGTGGGTAGCACCATGTTAGACACTGGAGAAGACAAGAAGGAGAAAAGTGAGCATGTTCTGAGCGCCCAGCACAGTAACTGGCACACGGAGAGGAGTATTCATTTTCCCTTCTTCACTGCCAGCACCAGTACCTGGGAACAGAAAGGAGGCTTGAAGTCTAATTGGGGGAGGGCAACGGGAACCCATTGCACAGATAAATGTTAAAACTTTTCTTCATTGATTGCAAGTGCTTTAGGAATTCAGAGGCAAAGGGAAGCACAACAGCTGCAGTAATCAGGAATGTGCAGTGATATCTTGTGGGTGGCAGCTCTCCCACGCCCAGGTGGGAAGGACTCCTGCCCGGGACCCCATTGTGGGGGGTGTCTCCTGTCACCCTCACTGCTCAGGCCCTGCTTCTCCACGCTACACCCTGATCAGAAAGCCAGCTCTGACGGATGGCTCCAGAAAATGTGGTATATGCATCCAGTGGACTGTTACTCAGCCATATAAACCAATGAAGTTCTGACACACGCTACAACATGGATGAGCCTCAGAAACATGATGCTGAGTGAAAAAAGCCAGACACAAAAGGACAAATGCTGTATGGTGTCACTTATGTGAAATGTCTAGAATAGATAAATTCATAGAGACAGAAAATAGGTTAGAAGTTGCCAGAGGTGGAATTACTCCTTAACGGGTACAGAGTTTTTGTTTGGAGTCATGGAAAATTTTTGGAAATAGATACTGGTGATAGTTGCACAATAGTGAATGCAATTAATGCCATTGAATTGTACACTTAAAAATGATTAAAATGGCGAATTTTAAATATATTTTACACTCCTCCCACCCTCACCCCCACACCTGAAAAAGTCAACTGCTGCCAAATGCTATGAAGTGGATTGTGCTGCCACCAGAGTCTTAAATGGATACTGCCGAAGTAAGAGTCAGGGGAGGACTTGAGCTACAAAAGCTTTTCAGTAAGAGAAAAGGAAAATTAACTCATCAGGTCCTTCTTCTCTTCATGTTCTAATGCAAGGATCCACCTATACTCACAAATGAACACGGTATCCACACCAGTGTCCCCATGGGGCAAACCAGCAGTCACAACTCACAGTACTCTGAAGTTTGTCTATATGTAGGTCTAGATGGAAAGTACATAAAGTATAATAGTCATTCATCATAATGGCAGCTAGGTGGTCATTAAACATTAGAACTGAAAATACATTTTTTAACAAAAATAATAAGATTCCATTGAATTTTCAAGAAATTACAATTTTGGCATTAAATAATGTTAAAGCAAGTTAAGGGCAAGACCATCAAAGTGGTGTGAACACAGCTGGCAAAGGAAAAGGTATGCATGCCAGAATTTTGGCAAAAATTGCAGAAGTAGATTTTGTGCTTTGAGCAATGCATAGTCTTTTGAATTTGTTGCTAGAAGTTGTGGTCACAACTCTGCCAGTAACGATGACATTCTTTGGAACAATTTGAAAGTTAGTTATGATATTTTCTGGATCTGCCCAAAGAAAGATCATCTTGATGAAATAGATATCAAATTTGACCTTGCAACCACTGTCAAACACGTGGTGGGAATGCTGACTAAAAACATTTGAAGTGATTATATTTGATTTTGAGAAGATACAAGATGAACAAAAAAGAGTTAGAACCACAGAAATTTCTCAAGTAAAAAATAAACCAAGACCTTTGGAGGAAAATGACATCAATATCAAATTGTGCTATCCAGTTACTTGGTATAAACTATCGCTTGTTACAAATAATGTTAGCAAAAGCTTGCACAAAAATTATATCTAAGTTTGGATATTTCACTAATAAAATAAATTCAGTTTTTTAAATTTAAGGAAAAATAGCTTTTCTAACTCATAGGCAGATTCAGACAGGGAGATGAAACATTTGTCTAATTATGACGAAGTTTCACAAACAAAGAATCTTAAAATTAATTTCTATAGAGAATATTTTCTGGTCATTATAGATCAAGGTGTATTATTCTAAGAAAACCATTTCAGTGAATGTCTTATTTGTTGTTAGTTCTGGGAAAGTTACTTACATTCTATGGGGTGAGAGGATAGGCATTGTTTGAAAAAGTTTCAATTTTATCATTTACTTTTAATTTGGAAAATGAGAACAATATTTACTACTTTTGAAATATAAACAATAAAGAAGTAAATAGTTGTCTCCATCAGCGTATGCAGAAGATAGAAACTTGGGGAGAAGATATGGGGAAGGGAGGAATAAGAATTAGACACTGATGGGGAAAGTTGAGACACAGGAGACGTGGGGCTTCAGTGAGGCGTTATCAGCCCTGACATTCGGGGTCTAGGGAAAGGGAGGGAGGGAAGGAAGGAGAAGGGAAGGGAAAGGAGATTCTGCAGACAGGCCGAGAGGTGAGCACGATCACAGACATTCCGAAAACGGTGAGGAAACAGGCCCAACTAAAGCAAAGTGTACAAGTCCATGAGTGGAGGGAAAGGTAGGCTGCGGGCCACAAGTCCCAATGGCAGTTTTCTTCTTCCCCTAAAACCGTGTAAGAACTTTGGTGTGTATTGCCCAAATGCTGTCGAAAAGGGCTGTACCAGTTTACTCTCCCACCAGCAAATTGTGAAAGTTCAAATTTCACTATATTTTTGCCAGTATTATTATAAGTTTTAAACTTCATTGAAAGTTTAATAATTTGGTACTCTGCCAACATTTCTAAAATATAGCATTGCAGTAAAACTAAAACCATCCCTGTTTTCAAAATGATTCTTGGAGATGCCCAGTGCTCTCAGCCTTTGGTGTGGTGGGAGAAGCCCTTACCTCCCAATCCTAAGGACCAGTCCGTGAGCTTCTCTCCGTCTATAATGTATGAGTCATAATGTAGGTCCTGCTTGGTCCCAAAGTGGTTAAGGTTAAAGGAGATGATAAAAGTGGATATTCATAAATAGTAAAACTTTAGGTGAATGTCAAGTTTAAGATAATTGGTATGTATCATATTAGTACAGCCTATAGTAAGACAACCTGAGTACCGACTTCATACAATTGTGTGAGACTTAAAGAGATCACTTCTAACTCCAGTTTTTAGAAATTGAACTTTGAGGTTGGGGTATGGACAAAATGTTGAAGTTCATATCAAAAATCAAATATATAAGAATTGCCAGGAAAATTCTCAGAAAGTATAATCAGGGAAAGGAATATTAATTAGCCAGGCTAAATATTAAAACATTACAATGCTAGTATAATTCAAAGTTTCGTGTTGGTACATAAATACATTAATTGAGCAACCGAGAAAGACCAGAAATATACCCAAATATGGATGGTGAATTGAACATATGATAAAGGTGGAAAAATAGTCTCTAAACTATGTTGATGACCCAACAACAACAACAAAAAAAACTGAACAACTAAGATACAAAGCAATGGAAAGGCATATTATGTTATTCTTTATATCAAGAGGATAATCAGGGAAAAGATCTATCTCGTATACATGTAGTCTATATCTAAAAGACTCATGTATATGCTTGTATATGCATAGAATTATCTCCAAGGACACATGAAACTGATAAAAGTGTTTGTTGATGAATGAGCTCAGAGATGAGAGGGAGGCTTACTATTTAATGTTACCCTTTGGGAGCTTTTAAACCAATTTCAAGTATCACCTATTTTTAAATAGTTTAAAGAAAATATTAGCTCAGACTAAGGCAGAGCCAGTAGGAAGTTCTACAAACCAACTTTTCACTTAGGTATTTTAGTGTCCTGACGTCTAATAGATCAGGAGCTACATAACCCTACCTTTCTGCAATTCTTTGCATAGTCCTGGGCACAGAGTTGGCTTGTAATAAAGACTTTCCGGAGTGTGAAGGTAACTTTCCTTTACTATGGAATGGGTCTAATTTAGGAAGCAGGATTGCATAGTTGGCAGTCCTCTTAAATACTTTCCCCATAGTACCAGTGTGAAATATCAAACCGTTGGCAGCCCGGCAAGTCCCATGAATTCATGTGTAGCGTTTCTTTTCTGTTCAGAATTGAGATCCGATGCCCAGTGCCTAGCTTTTTTAAATTATCTTTCCGAAATCTTGCTACATTTTTGTACTCGTTGAAATGAAGCCCTTTGGACACATGAGGAGCTGTTAAAATTTCTTCCCTTGGAAAGTCACTGCACTGGATTTCAGCAGAGAGATTTGTTTCTTGCTGCTCTTTCAAATTCCCCTTGTTGGTTTGGTCCTTCACAGTTCTCACTCTACCACAGTCAGAGACACGACATCACAACCTCTCTTCAAAAAGTAAACTATGCAAGTTTTCTCCTTTTTAAATGTAACATTGAAGAAAAAATAAATAAACATATATTGCCAGTAATTTTATCCAATCAGGAATTTCATAAGCCTGTGAAGTCGGCATCTCACACAGTGCAGACTATTCTGTTGTATATATGGTCATCTTTAAAAAATCACCTCCCAAAACAAGGATGCCTATCACAACCAAATATACATCATTATATAATGGTACAACGGCTGGCCTTTTGCCAATTGTGACCATTAATAGTCTGGAATAACGGGTCGAATGGTGGTAGTTTATGAATAATAAGAGAATCACAGTAAACTGTTGCATCCTCTCAAGGTCGGTAAGCGGTACTCATTATCTATTGTATCATATCTACTCTATCTGTAACAAGTAACCCCAGCGCTCAGTGTCTTAAAGCAACAGTAATTATGACTTCTGTAGAGTAGTGGGAGCAGCATTGCTGAGCAGTTCTGCCTGTGGTTTCCCAGGAGGTTGCAGTCAAAAGTCAGCCAGGTGGTCACTGAGGCTCGGCAATCCCCTTCTAAGGTGGCTCACTTACGTGACTAACAAGAGCAATGCTGGCCGTTGGCTGGGGACCATGGTTCTCCGTGGGACTGCTGGAGTGTTCATACTGCATGGCAGCTGGCTTATTCCAGAGCAAGCGATCCAGGAGAGCAAGGTGGGAACCTCAGTGCCTTCTGGGACCTAGCCCCAAAGCTTACACGTTGTTGTCACCAGCCCTGATTCCGTGTGGGAGAGAACTGCACCAAGGCATGGATACCAGGAGGCAAGAGTTACTGAGGACCATCTTGGAAGCTGGCTACCACTGCAGCTCAAGCAGGATCTAGTTTTAAGGAAAAGAGCAATTTGGGATACGTAAGGAAAAAAAAAAAAAAACCACAATGCAAAGTCAAGAGCTTCATCTCTTCTCCATAAGTACAAATGCTGAAGGTTAGGTTATGTTACATCCAATAACTGGTAATTTTAAAAGAGGAAATTTTTACTGAATAAAGGACCACAGTCAAGAACTGCTGAGCATACTTCAAACGTCCCCCCCCATACACACTAAATCTTAAGTGAACATTTTTCGAACATCAGATTTCTGTAGGATGACTGATGGACTGTAGGGTAATTCAGCCATTGTTTTTAAAAATCTATTTTGGCAAATAAACCTGAGATTTTGCTGAAAGAGTTGAGGTTAAGCCCCCCTCTTTCAAAAACTACTGAGGGGCCTGTGTGTGTCCTCCCTGGAGAGAGGAGACCTCCATTGTCCATGTCCAGCCCGAGCCCACACTAACCTGCCTGGCCTTCCATGTATCCTCTGTAGTAGGACCTTGGGCTGAGGCCACACCGCTGGGATTTGGAATCTTGACTCCAGGAAGTCTGTGTCTTTTAAACCTCACGCCGTGCTCTGATTTTAAAACTACTAACATTTTAAGTTACATGCTCAAAAGTGGATGTAGCATTAGATGAGATAATGTGCGTGAGGTGCTTTGGCATCGTGCCCTAAAGAGAACCAGGGCACAGTAAATGAGATGGCGTCACACCCATCCGAACCATTTCAGCAGCATCACTGTCATCAGTTGACCTTGACCTTCTGTCCAGCTACGCTGCACGTTGACCGTGAAGTCTCTTGAGTTTTCTAAGCTTGTGTTTTCAAAAGTGGAAAGATTCGCCTTTCTCACTTTTCTAACCTGGAGGAATCATATAAGGGAAAGGATATATGAAAATTACTTAGAGAAAAACGAACTAGGAAAGAGGTGCTTTTATTTTTTTTAATTTTATTAAATTTATTGGAGTGACAAAATATATAGGGCGTAGGTTTCAAGTGTGTACAGTTCTACAATACATCATCTGTATATTGCATTGTGTGTTCACCACCCAAAGTCAAATCTCCTTCTGTCACCATATATTTGACCCCCTTTTCCTTTTTCTACCCCTCACCCTCCACCCCCTCCCCCTGGTAACCACTGTACTGTTGTCTGCGAAAGAGGTGCTTTTAAAAGGCCACTAGAGTAAGAGCTAGAATAGATTCAGTAACCAGCTCTTTTGTGAACCTTGCATGCCTGGTATTGACAGTTAAAGACTACATGATCTTAGATTCCTTCCATCACTGAGCACCTTATTGATTTTGTATTTGATCTCACAACAACCCAAGGCAGTGTTATTGTTGGGCAAGCTCTCTGTGACTCAGTTTCCTCAGGTAGAAAATGTGACTAATGATAGTGCCTTCTCATGAGTTCTTTTAAGGATTAAATGAGTTAAAATATGTAAAACCCTTAGAACAGTGCCTGGGACATAGTAAGCACGCTGTGTTAGCAGTGATGATGATTTTTCAGATGAGGAAGCTGAGATTCATGAAAGTTAATCGTTTTTTCTGCAGTCACGCAGTAGTAGAGCTAGAACTTGAAGTCAGGTCTTCTATTAAGCCACATTATTTCATGTATATTTTTCAAACCTTGTTAATTAACTACTTTTGAAAAGTATAGTAAATGATAATCATGGCTACACCCCCAGTCACTCTCTGCCAAAGTTGTTTTACAGAAAAAGGTAACAAATGAGATGGGATATTGTTTGTCCCCAGGATTCTAAATGTTTATAGAACATAGATCACTGCTTCCTTCAAAAGTAAGATGTTCCCATCAGGGCATCACCACCTAGGAAGGCAGAAAGAAAATTGTACTTAGTTTCTAAGAACTCTTTGTGGCCGTCTCAGTTCTGCCGACACTGCCCATCAGGTAATCGCTCGCTTTACCCTACCTTGGTTATGGCTCCACATTTCTCACTTATGTGGATAAAGAGAATGAATTTTACTTGATACTGTACAGCAGTAAATAATGGTTTGGTTTTAGAATAGACTCTTTGCTCTCCAATTCTCCGCTCTTTTCTACTGATTGTGATTCTGCTTTGGGTGAATGCACAAAAGGTGAAATCTCATTGTGTGCTGTGCAGTCATTGCGTCCGGTGAACCAGGGCCCCAAACAACGCAGACATCATTGTAGCCATTTTAAAAAGATAGGTGAAGCTAGAAAGTAATTTGACTGGCTTTCTTGTTCTTGTTATTTGTTTTGCTTTCAAGTATAACCAGAGCATTATTTCTCAGAGGCTGTGTTTTTCCAAACAAAATGTCCTTGAGTATCTGTACAATTCCAAAGAGTGCTGCCTTTACTCAAAATATTTTTGAAATTACTCTCTACAAATTATCTCCCAAGCTGGCAACACATTCTTTTGAAAACTCAGTGGTGAGAAATCCATCACATTATTTTATTAATACACCATAGAGGTGTAGATTCAAACTACTACTGACATAAATATAAAAAGAAAAATGATGGAATAGTTTATGTTGTGGCTTAAGTCAGTGGTTGTGTATAGTGAAACTAAATTGATGCAGAAAAAGGAGTATTAAAGAAAACAATTTTAAGTATTGAGTGTTATCATTATAATAGATTATTGTCATTCCTGAGTGTCGTTGGCACATTTTCATTGTATCAACTACACTACGAGTGTCTTCATAAACTCTTAAGTTTACCTAGTGGAAAAGTTAAATAAAAAGTTCTATTGGAACTTCGTTAAACAGAATAATGTTCAATTATTATACTGTTCAACTTTTTGTATTTTACATTATTTTTTAAATGTTATAAAAATGAATTGTTTTATTGCCCTATAAAACACAAGCTTATTAAACTGGTTTTCGTGGTCTGTTTATGAGAATGTTTTATCAAAATGGATATTTTAAATATTATAGAGATATAATACGGTGCTAAATTAGACTATAAATTATTAATTTGGAAAACAAATAGATTTTTATTATTTTTCTAGAACACGTTTATATGTTATAATAGGCAACTATTAGGAAATAAGATGCCTTCTCTTTGCACGTATGCTGTCTTTGGGTACACAAGCCTCTGCTATAAATGCATAATTGTGTCCACATTTGTCCAAATTTAAGTGTTGGTTTTTGTGTTTGTACTTGCCCGTTTGGATACTTATACACATTTGTATTTGTTCAAAAGACTTCTCTTTAGCTTTTATGCTATATGGGCATATTAATTTGTGATTAAAAAAATAAGAGTAGAGAGAAGGGAACAGAGTCAGAAAAATGGAGCAGAATTCTTGAAAGAGATTGCAGTAGAAGGAAAGAAATTAAGATTTTTGGCTGCTAACACTTGGCTCAAGGGGTTTGATTTAATGGAGCTGCATGGTGTGAAAAGAGCAGAAGTCAAGAGCTTTGGTCTTAGAAGTCCTTGACTCTGCCACTAATCTCTCTGAAGGACCTCTGACAAATCACTTGACCTCTATGAGCTTCTGTTTCCTCATCTGCAAAGTGACAGTTTTGACGACTTGGTTGCTAAAACCAGCTATGACATTCTGTCATGCCAATTCTGAATGTACTGATTCATATCTTTTTTTTCCCTCTGTCTTATTTTCATGCAGACTACCTAAATGTCCACAGATATCTAACTGCAAGAATTTGTAATAGTCAGCTTAGGTTGCCATAACAAAACAACACCATGTGTGTCTTAAACCACAGACATTTATTTTCTCACCGTTCTGGAGGCTGGGAAGTCTAAGATCAAGCTGCTGGCCAGTCTGGTTCCGGGTGAGAGCCTTCTTCCTGGTTTGCAAATGGTCAGTTTCTTGCTGTCTCCTCACATGGTCTTTCCTCTTTCGGAGAGCACAGAGAGATCTCTTTCTTCCTTTCATAAAACCACCAATCCTATCAAATGAGGATCCCACCCTTATGACCTCATGTAACCTTAGTTACCTCCTAAAAGCTCTGTTTCCAAATAGCAGTCACATTGGGCATTAGCGCTTCAACATAACGAATTTTGGGGGTACGCAGTTTAACCCATACCAGTTCCCCTTGTTACTTCACTCTAGACCTACTCTTCATTCAAAGTGGTTTGTACTCACTATCCTCCTTTTTAAGTTAAGGAAAAAAAACTAAAATTACACTAGCTTCTAAAATCAATCAGAGAAATAATAAATATACTATCAACAAATGTGCGAAAGAAATAAAAGTGGAAATGGCATTTTGATGAAACTCTTCTTCAACATTTTATCATGGAAACTTAGTCACATATAAAACACACAGGCTTACAGAAAAGTTGATAGAAGTTTACAGTGAACACTATATACCCACCACCTGTGTCCACAGTTATTATTTTACTCATTTTGTTGCAAATCTGTCCATACTCCATTCATCTATCAACCATCTTTTTTTAATTCATTTCAAAGTTGCACACACCAATACTTAAGCATGCATTTTATTAACTAAAGTTTTTTTTTCTTACAAGATTAAATTTTCATACAATGGAATGCATAAATCTCAAGTGTATCATTCTGATGAAATTCTTTTAGATCACCATTTTAAATCTTGCTACGTTTTATATACGTATTAACTGAAAGAGGTATATTGTGAGAAAAGGGACACTGTACCATAGATAGAGCAATTTATAACTTACGGTAGTTGTTGAAAGCACCACTATTTAACTCACTAAAAGGGACAGAGCTAAGAAGTGGGAGGATGAAGAAAAATGTCAAAAATCTATTTTTAAAAAAAGCGGGCGGGAGGGAGCAAATTTGTAAGATGATTAGGAAAAAGACTGGTTATATGTATTCGGGTACTTTGTACATACATATGTAAATAATTTGTTTTCTACCTTTGCTTTGTAAATTTGAGGGCAGGGAGAGAAATGAAAAAAACATGTTGTCTCCTCTCTCATCCCTAGAAATTCTTTCTCAGCTAAGAGAGAATCTCCTGTGGTCCCTAACTTGTGCTTGTTACCTTGTTAAAAAAGGCTGATGGGTGCGGCAATGAATGAGTTAAAGTGAATGACTGTCCTTAGCAGTCAGAGGGTCCTCTCTAGGGACTCCTTAACTGGCGAGTCTGAGACAATTGTGATGTATCCTCATGAATTGATCCTGCGCGCTGGTGCTCTCCTGAAAGTGTTAGAGGAAAGCATTCCAGGCAGGTTAGGAAGGGGCTTTCTCATTCACAGGAATGCATAATTGGTTCAGATTTCTTTGCATTTATATAATATGTATATAATATAACTATAGCTATGTATACATTTTTATTTATATATACAGACACACTGATATTGTCTGAACATATTAGGAATATTTGTCAACGTGCTTCTTTTGCCTAGTCCCCGAATTAGTTATAGATTTCTTGGAACAGTTGCAATTTAAAGCCTGTCTGAATCCACTGGAATCTTAGTGGTTTCTATCTCAGCTCTTTGTTCCCCACTCAGAGTTCACCACTGTCTGAATGGGTCATCCCAGCATTTAGCAGCATCCGTGGCTGTTTGTCTCCAAAGTTATTCGTGAACTCCTGTGCACTGGACGAGTTGTTTGTGCAGATGGCGGTTGATAAAGAAGGGCTTTTTTGCTATTGCCTCGGTCCTTGGGGTGTGATGTACTATTTGTCTTAATAAGTAGGCACTCTTGAAGGAAAAAAAAGACAAACCAACGTATTCTCAATGTTGAGTATTCTTACTTCTGACGTTTGGACAAGAGCTGGCACTGCTACTGCCTTTTTAAGCACTGCTCATGCCATCTCCGAGGACACGAAGTCTCATCGGCACACCCATCCGGCCGCCGATGGTGACACACTGGAAATGGGCAACAGAAACATCAGTGAGATTCAGCCCTTTTCTTCAGAGCAATCTAGAGTGACAAAGAGGAGCCAGAATCCGCAGTAGGTCCGACATGTGGGGCAGTCGTTCTCGCAGAAGCCCAGTCTAGAGGCAAAAGTGCAGGTTCAAGGACTGCACTTCCGCAGGTGGGCCTGCAGTGGTGGGCCCCAGCCAGAAAGGAGCACTGAGAGTCCAGACCTGGAGACCAGGAACCCATCCTACAAGGGGGTGGAGCAAACATCAGGAGATGCAGGAAGCAGTTGCTGTGGTGCAATGTGAGGACACAGGCAACAGGTGCTAAGAGTCCGCAAGGATGGGAGCCCCCATGGACGCAAATGACACCTGGAAAATCCCGACAGAGTCCTCGTGAAATGACAGAGGGGAAAGGGCAGAATCTAAATAGAGAAAGCCACCTACTCACACATGATTTTCTTGTCACCCTGCACAGCGAGAAGTGTTGTAAGACGCAGCTTCATCTAGGCAGGCCGATGGTGACATCATTCTTAAAAGGCTGAAATGGATGGTTCCATGCTTACCGTTTTTTCTTTAAAAAGTATAATTATTGCGGCAAGAAAAACTGTTTTGAACTTGGTTTTTAAATTTTACTTTACATTTTCCTGGGGTTTAGTTCTATTTGCTTCCAGCATGGTCCAAATACCTACTTCAAAGCAAACATTCTAACAAGAACTTGTTAAAAGGAAGGGAAACCAGCTCCTGTGGCTTCTTGTACACCAGCTATGGAGGCACTCACAGAACCACGTTTGTGAGTTGAGTGTAAATGAATCCGAAACCTACAAATTAGATTTCCCTTGAAATACACATGGGTTTAAAACCTTAACGGGAAAAGAACTTGGCAAATCAAATCTGACCATATTCAGTAAAACCTCACTAATTTGCACTAATGACCAAGAGACCCATTGAGAATTACTGAATATTTGGGAGCAAGTTAGCATGGGAACAAATACCAAATCAGGGGTGAGGGGATGAGGGTGGATGGAGGGACAGTGGGAGGGGGGAGAGAATCAAAGTTCCAGCATCAAACAAACATACTTTCTGGTACAATGAAGAATGTATTTGAACAGTTACTGGAATGAAACTCAATAGCTTAATGAGTGCCTTGCTGTGGTGTGCCTGCCCGCTGGGGAGGCAGCCATGTCATACAGCCAGCCTTAGCCAGCAGCTAATGTGCACTTAGGTAAAGAGGCCTTTGCCTCATTGAAAGTTGCGGGGGGTGTGGGGGGGGGGAGGTTGTGGTTTTTGCAGGGGTGTGAACCAGTGAGATTCTACCATGTGTCATGCACGTTTGCTATGGGCTTGCACGTGCAGGCTGTGCTTGTAAATCAGCGTTGGGGGGTGGGATTGCTTATTACCACTTTTCTTAAAAAAAAAAAAAGTCACAAGAACTTGCTAGAAGAGATAGCAAGGGAGGTTGGAATTCTGACTGGCTGAATCTTCCTTAGATGTTAGTGAATCATACTTACAGTAGAAAATGTTCAGTTTAAGTTCTTCTGAATTGAAGATTGATTAGCAGCCCTTCATTGTGACATGGATTTCATTCATAAGAAAAGTCTCATCTTCCTTTATAAGCAACTATCTAAAAAGTTCTTTGAAGGTATAATTATCTGTGGCCCAAATTCAGTAATTATAGTGACTGTAATTCATTTCATTTGAGAAATAGAATACTTTTTTCCAATTGTTACTGTTGTAACAACTGCAGTTAAAGTACAGTGGCAATGCTTCCTTTCACTTTCCTCTCCGTAATATCTAAGAACATCGAGGGTTTTGGACATTCTGTATAACTGAGGAGTATCTGTTAACAAAATGTGCTCTGACTTAAGATTGCTGTTTATACTGATTTCAGTTGTTCTTCCTACTTGCCTTACTGTGAGCTAATGTTTTACCAGCTGAAGAATAACTTAGAACTTCCACTCAAGTGGCCATTGAAGACTGTGGGGAATAATAAACATGTGTAGCCAGGGCTTTCTCTAGGATATAAGTCGAAAAAGTGGTTTCAGGTCTTGTGGTACTGCCCCTGGACCAGAAAAGGAGTCGTTAGCCCACAGCTGGTGCAGAAAAAGACTGTATCTCATTTGAGTAGATCCTTCTAATTTCATAGTTTTTAATCTTTTCTGTCTTCCCAACTCCCCAATTAGACAGTAAAGTGTGGTTCATGCAGACCTTATGTGCCATCTCTTCTTCAAGTCATGGGGAGGGAAATAAGGAAATGTGAGGGGTGTGTTCGTTAGCATCGCCACAGGAACTAGACCAAAATGGCTCACTCTTCCCAAGCCCCCAGTCTTGCCCCTGTGACTCTCGGGCAGGTGATCTGCTTTGCTTTGAAAAGGAAATGAAAAATGAAAAATCCAAGGCCAGTATAGGCTTTCTGAATTGTTTTCTTCTCTATCTCAGAAGTTCTGTAATTTAACTTCTGTTGCTGCCTTGGCCCTGTTTCTGAGGAAGAAGTACTAACTGCTTTGTCAAGCAGGTACCTGAACTTTTCTCTTCACCACAAGCTCTCACTCTGTTCCCTTCCTCCTCTCTATATGAATAGATTCAGGTCTCCCCCATCTTGAGTCCTGACAGTTCAGCTTACTAGTAGTATTACTGCCCTTTTACAACAGAACTCCTTAGAAAGTTCGAGAACATTCTACCTTTTGTGTGTGATGGAGTCCAAGTCTACCTCTAATTCCCTACGTGATCTCACCCCTGGCAAGCTCTCCTAACTCATCTTCCACTCCCCACCCTCTTGTTCATTCTGCTGCAGCCGCACTGGCCTGTCCCTTGTGCCCAAAATGCTCCACTGAGGCCCCTGCCTTCCACTTGTAGTTCTCTCTACCTCGATTGTTCTTTTGTCATATATCTGCATGGCTTGCTCCCTCATTTCCTGTAGGTCTCTCTGATCAAATATGACCTCCGCTGACAGGCCTTCCCTGAACCCTTACACTTAGTAGTAGCTCTACTCTCTCTCAGGGTTGCCATTACTTTTTCCCAGCTTACCTCTTTGCCATAGCGCTTGTCACCCCTGCCATACTGTGTGTTTATTTACTTGTTGTCTGTGTCTCCCACCATAATATGTGCCTGCGGTGGTGGGCTTTGCCTGTGTTGCTCTCAGATGCATCCTGGGTACCTACAAAAATAACTAGTACAATAAATAGTGGGCACTGGATACATCACTGATGACCTGTTGGATGAAAGATATCCTCTAGCTACAGATAAATGCTCTCCATATATGTACTGACCCTTGCTCTGATTAACTTTGTTATTCTGTTGTTTTGTTCTTAATTAATGATTTTTCAGGATTTTAGTTTTATTTTGTTTTTTATCATTGAGGGAAGTTTTGAAAAATGATTTTTAAATTAGTGTTGCTCTGTCTGGCTAAACCTTCCTGTCACTTCCTAACAAACAGATAGTATCATACAGTCACATCCTTGTTGAGACTCACTT
The DNA here is from genome assembly GCF_004115265.2 of Rhinolophus ferrumequinum. Lineage (NCBI taxonomy): Eukaryota > Metazoa > Chordata > Mammalia > Chiroptera > Rhinolophidae > Rhinolophus > Rhinolophus ferrumequinum. The sequence continues at coordinate 14,017,810 of NC_046286.1, read as the reverse complement.
GTTCATGTAGTTTGGAACTGAGGTTTTTCACAGTAAGAGAATAAGCCTTCAAAGAGCTAAGCTGTGCATCATCAAAGGCTTTTGCAGAATTTTTGCAATTAAGTTTTTGGTCAAGTTCAAGACTTTTTTTATTTTTTTAACTCCCTCTTTCAATCAGTCTTTAATAACTTTAAGGCACTAATATTTTTAAAAACATAAGAGAAAGGCCTTGACCGTAAAACATTTACAGCCCAGTTGAAAGAGACCGTATTATTTTATCATGATGCTTAACGTGATAATCCTTCACAGGATGAAATGCAAGCGAGTGGAGGGTACTTCAGCTATGGTGTAATGCTAGAGTTCGGAGAAGGCTTCACAGAGGAAGGATTACCTGAGCTGAATTCTGAAGGATAAGAAGAGTCTAGTCAAACAGAGAGGTAGGAGGTGCAGAAGGAACATGAGCAAAAGTAGAGTTCCAAGGAGGTGTGAAACAGCATTGCAGGGTCAGGCAATTACCAACAATTTGAAATGATTAAAGCATGAGGTACATGGTGAGGGTGGGCTGGAGAAGAGAAGGAGAGGTGAGGGCTGAGGCCTGGAGAATGCCACATCTAGGAACTCGGACTCCGTCCTCCGTGGGGTATTGTTGGAGGGCCTTTGGTTGGGGAAGCGAACCTCAGTGTTAGAAGGAATATTGTACTTTCAACTTTTTTGGTGGTTTCAAAACTTTACCACATAACTTGTTCTTCAAACAAAATCTTATATATTAGCTTAATATCAAAATTAGATCAAAGCAGAGCTGCCAGCTGAGGTTGGAGTGGAAAACTCAACTTCCTCGCTTGTCCTTCCCCTCGCTCTTCTCCTCGCCCGTTTTGTCAACTCTTAGGACAGCTGCACAGAACCTCCAGGCTTCTCCGAACGCGCTTCTAAAATGCAACCCTTTCCGCTTATACTAGAAAACTGTGACTCAGAAAGTTATAGTAGTGTATCTCCATGAATTAATGACAGAGCCCAGAATAGAACAAGGTCTCTTGAGATTCCCAATTCAGTGCTTTTTTTTTTTCAGTATAACATAGTATCACTGGAGGAAAAATTTACTATTTCATACAATAGAAATTCCTCACTCCTATTACATAGGTGTAACCTATGAGATAAAAGAAAAAAATTGTTCAAGTTAGAATATTCTACATTCTACATATTCTACACGTTTCTTACTCTTTACATAGATTTTTAAAAATGTATTAGATTCTTTTAGAATTGTATCCTAGTTCATACAGTTCCCTTTGCCTCTTCATGTTGAAAGAATACGAAGTTATCCCTCAACTTAAATTTTTAGGAATTAGATACAGGGAGTTTTCTGTTAAGGCTTCTTGTGAAGGGACGTCCATCCCATTAAGATAGTGCCTGCATTTACTGACCTTGTCTAAATAGTATATCATGGCTCAAACCTGCAATAATGGCAAAAGCAGTGGAGTAAGAGTCAGGAGACCTGATTCTACTCCCAGTCCAGCCATTAACTGGCTGAGTAACATTTGGAAAAGTCACTCAAGCTCAACTGGACAATGAGAAGGTTGAACTAAATTACCTCAAGGGCCCATTCCAGCTCCTAACAGTCTGTGATTCTAATTACAGCATATATTGTGTTTTATCTTTGAAAGTGTTGATGTTTTATAGACTGCCGTAAGTTTTCATTTTTGGTAGTCCTAATGCCGCAAGATAGTTGGGTACATGAAGCAGTTGATTGAGACTATATCAAAAGAGAAGTGGCCATTTATGCATTTACTCATCAGGGCAAAGGATATCTGCTAATGAAATGTGCTAATTTATTTGCAATTGCATTCCCATTCTGGGGGTTTGAATGGCTTCACTGCAGTTCTGGTACGACATTCCCCATGACCTCTCAGGAGACAGCTCGGCCTTGGACAGCCCCCTTAGCAGATAGCAGGATGTTTGTGAAGAGGTCTGCTGATCTCAGTGAAAATCATGGCATATAAACTCGTTAAGGACTCTCACAATTGTACAAGTCTTCAGAGTCCATTTCTGAACTCCTTATCCTGGATTCAATTCCCCCACCTCGTTTTCCCTCAGAAGCCCTTCCTCAATATGCTATCAAAGTCCTTCCCATCAAGCCCTGTTACTTTAAGAATAAGCGTGATATAACAAACAATGATATTATTATATTGTGAGGACAAGAAATACGGGGTAAGTTATAAAGCAGAACATTTTTATTTACACAGCAGTGTTTTAATAACCAGTAAAATTTTGGAAGAGAACTAGAAAAATAGTTAAAAGATAAATGGACTTATGTTTCAATGTTATGATTTTTCACATACACTAAAGTTCATTTTTACTTTTTTTTTTTTTTTTTTTTTAAATCTTGAATTTCGGACAGGACCCTGGGAGAGTTGTTGGCATCCTTTGGTCAACACATTTGTCAGGGTATTTTCTTTTTTCAATGTCCTTCTATGGTTCTATTAAGCAATAACCTCATTAGCAACACATTCTGAGTGGTATAGTATGATAGCCTTACTACAAAGGAGTTCTGTATTTCAGTTGCCAGGATATAACACTCTTATGACAGGGGAGAAAAAGAAAACTTGCTGTGAAGGGGAAGGTTAGACATTATTTACTCTAAATATTGGAGCTTTCCATTTGAAAGTTTACAGAGGCTGAAGAATTGTTGAATTTGGAGATTTCGAAATAAAAATCTCCAGCGAACTCTAAAAATGTTTCCACCTTGAAAACAAGAACTATTCCCTCCTGGGAGCATTTGCCTTACATAGCTTATAAGTTATTTTCATCACAAATACCTTTCACTTAGAGACACAGTATCACCCTCTTCTGGAGTGAAACAAATAAAACATTCTGGTTCAGGGCAAAGCGACTGGAGAACAGACTGTCTTGTGTTGAGTTAGGTGGCCTTTTTTCACCCCTTTATATCAAGTCTGTGTTTCAGGCTCCATCAGGTGAGAGCAATGGAACTCTGAAGGAAAGGCCCAATCCGAGTGAACCCTGGCAATCTTCCAGCAGTACCGGGTACTGGCACACTTAAATCATTTTCAACTCCAAATTCTTTTTGTGTTTTTTTCTTTTACCTTTGGCTTTATGTCATCATATATGAGTTAAAACTATGGAAAAATACGTTCTTACTCATTTTCCCTCTTTGGGGCCCTCGATTTGGTCTGCACAGGCAGAACATGTACAACCAGTGTCGTTTTTCACAAAAGGATTATAGATGGCAAAGAGATCATGAAGTCTCAGGCAACCCATAGAAACAAGGCTCTGTTGACACAGCTAAAAAGAATTCTGTGCGTAAATGCTTTCTCTGGTCCCTACCCACGTACCTGTCACTCTCTAGCATGACCATATATAGGAATAGGGTGTTTTCTCCATCTGTGGGTGAATGGGGTGGAGCACATGGAGAAGGACTGAGCTATAGCTGAACTCAGTGTAGGAGGAAAACCATATGAAACTGCCATAGTTGGAAGATAAAACCAATTGCATGGCAACAGTTTCATATGATTCGATCTAATAATGATTTTGATCTGTTACAAATTAGCAGTTACCCTTCAATTCACCTTTGCTCCCAGCATAAACTAAATTCACCTAAGTTGATAAGCCATTTCCAAAGCCAGGCAACTCAAAAAGATACAGAAGGTTCTCTGTGCCTCAGTTTCTTCATCTGTTAAAATGGGGATGGTAATGGTACCTGCCTTATGGGGTAATTATGAAGATTAAGCATAAAGGGCTTAGCATAGGGCCTGGCAGTGATAAGCACTCCATACATTTAGCCATTATTGGCATTGTCATCATTACCAGCATCTTACTTATGTGTTTGTTCAACACTTATTGGCATCTGACTACACGACAAGCTGAGTGTCAGGTGCTGGGACCAAATTTCTAAACAGGCTATGTTCTCTACCCTAAGGAGGCCACAAGCAAGTCTATAGCACTTATGATGTAGTGTAATAAGTGCTACTCTAAAGGTCAACAGGTACTGTAGACGCACTAACTTTGTCGTGACAATCGGGGAAGGCTTCTTGGAGGAAGTATCATCTGAGCTGAAACCATCCGAGCTGGTAGAAGTTAGTTAAGCAAAAAGAACCAAAAAGATCAGTCTCATCAGCATGAATAAAAAGTACAGAGGCCTGAGGAAGAGAGAGCATGACGTATTCTGAGACCTGCAAAGTAGTTCAATGTGGCAGGAGCAGGGAAGAAAAAGTGATGTCACTGCTTCCCCTCGCACCGCTTTGCGCTTGTGACCTCATACATCAGCAGGTTTGCTGTTGCCCCTACAGCAAAAGTGTCTATGATTTCTGCCAATATGGTGAAGAGCTTGTTACCAGTTGCCAGTTCCTTGTCAAGGGATTCTAGCTATAATATTTTTGTCCTCTATGGAAATGGCTATTCTGTAAAGATATTTTTATATATCAAAGGCATTAGGTAGGAAAAGTGGACTGAAAAAAAAATGTGGCCTCTAGAATAAAAGAAAAAGTATCTGTTCATTATGCCACATAATAGCAATAGTAATATGATTATAGAAGCTGAATTACCGATTTATCTGAACAATTAAAGAGTACATTTTTAAAAAGCAAAGCCAGTTAACATTGAGCTAGACACGGGCGTTAAAAACCAAGCTGATTGATCTGGATTTTTATTCTTCAGAGCACAGTAAATCAGGGAATGCAAAAGATGGCAGCAGCCAGATCCCTCGCAGTGAGGCTGCTTCCCAGACAGAATGCCCTTCTCCTTCTTCAAACCCATGTGCATCCAGAGGCTGTGTTTTCTTTTCCGCTTTGCCCTCTTACTAAGGGAGAACTCACATGTCCATCAAGGAACTTCATGCTAGGTAAAGGTATGATAACCAACGCCTTACATTTCTATTGTATTTTCAGATTCTCTGAAAAAAAAACAAACGATTAAAATGGTAAACAGTGTGGAAGCAGCAAAACGTAGAGCGTAAAAATGAAAAAGATGGTCACCAATTAATATTCCATTGAGAATCTGAATATTTAATAAAGGGATGTATTTCTTTGATTCTAAAAAGTCTGCTTACTGTTCAGCCTAAATGTTTGGGTTAGTTTATGATATAGAAAATTGATTATATTGAAATGTATATCTTTCTCCCATCTAATAACTTACCTAATTCTATACTCATAAATGCTGAAGTCCCCAGGATTTCTTTATTGCAGAGTTTATTCTCATTTATGAGTTCCATGTTAAACTGTTAAATCAACGGACTCATCACCTTAGCCTTCAATTAGCATAGCACATCATTAGGGAAAGCAGTGCTGTACGTTTAATTGCTGTTCTTAAAAGTTATGTCATGTTGCCGTGCCCTACGTTTGTGTTCATATGTTACCATGTTTAATTTATAAGGAGTTTGTTTAATTTACAGCAAGCTTCTGGGCTGCTTCCTGTTATTCATTAGCTCCCTCAAAGCCCAACTGTTTGGTAATAGCTGTGGCTATTGCTATGTGAATATTTGAAATATAGTGAAACTAAAGTGATATAGGATAAGAAGACACGTGTTAGAGAATTGGAAAAATAGAAAAACAGTGCAGCGTGAAATGTCAAACCACATTTGAGGGCACTTTACTGTATTTCCATAAATGCATACAGGAACTACGTTGAGAATACTTGAAACTGCTTTCATTTTTGGCCTGATTTTCTAGCATTGAAGAAACCATGTCTAATGATCCTGAGTATTCATAAAGAAAAAGAAATTACATTTTACATAATGCTTTGCATGTGTGAGTTCCCTCTGGCAGAAGCACTATAATTAGTGTGTCGTCTCAGAGAAGAGACTGTCTGTCTTAGCGCTGCAGTGGCCACTTCAGGGCTGCCGGAGCTGAGTGCATACAGAACATTGTGATTTTGTTAAAAGATAAACACCATCTCTTTTCACTTATTCACTCCCTCTCCTTCCTGCTTCTTTGGCTTAAGCAAAGAAGCAAAGGACAGCTAAGTACAAACAGTTTTCTTCCTTCCTCATTCAGCAAACCATGGAGAAAGATCTTGGCTTCTTGACATCAATAACTTTGCTTCAACTCTACTTGGAACTATTTGGGCAGCTGTTCAAAAATGAAAAAGGTACAATAAAAGAGGACTAACCTTCCTGTTTTACTCATAAAGTAGCAGATTCAGCAAAGGCTCACGCTCCTCTGGAAATGACCATATTCTTCCCTGGAGACCCAAGATTGTGGAATATTATTTTCTTGCACAACTTTCATTGAAACTATTAAAAGACAATCAGCTCGAATCGGCATAGTGGCAGACAGTTACGAAGCTTTTCAGCCTTGTTATTAAATAAGAGTAATGGTAATGTAAATGCTTGACCGCCTTTTAGGCAGTCAAAAATTGTCCTTGATCAGAGGGAGGGTGGGGGCGATGTAAAGGCTGTCCTTGCACCAAAATAGAAAAAAAAAAAAGTGAACACACACGCAGTGGATGTGTATAATGCAAGAATGTAGCTGACATCCGCACTAGACACACGTGCTCATATGCACACCCGTCTCGGTCAGAGTAGCGTTTGCTGTCTATTAACTTTGGATTCCCTGCAATATTGGAGAAACTGGATTTGACCAACAGTCAAATGCAGCACATTTCAGGTCAATACTTGTGTCTGCATAGTAGAAGGAGTGGAAAGATATGAAGAAACCGTTCTATCAATAAAGATGACAGTTGCATTAGGAGCGCAAAATAAGGAAAAACGGTGCCTTCTGATTCTGTTTTGCATTAGTTTGCATTCGTTTCTGAGTGCAGGAGAGACAGGACGTCTGCTGCCCCTTATCTGGTACAGTGTGGGCCATAAAGCCTGCGAGATGAAAAACTGCTGCCTCGGTAGAAGCATCTGCCAATCAAAACTGGCCAGCCCAATAAATGGGGCTCCAGCCTCCACAGCAGTGACACCCAGAGAGGACTGACTTAAGTGCACTGGTACCTGACCCTCCCTGGAAAGTGCAACACGTTTATATACGTTTCCATGAGTTGGAAAAAGCCTGAGCTTTAAAAATAGAAAACGTGAGTTCCTTATTCAGGTCTGAGTGTTCTTTGATAACCCAAGAACTTCAAGTAGTAGAACTTGAATGGAAAAGAATGAACTCAGTGGTTGTTTTCATTCTAACATGTACCTTATCCAAAACACATTTTGTGCTTCTTCCTTTTCATTTTTCTTGTAGATAAGGAAATACTATGTTTTATCTCCGGGGGTTTTCTTGGAACTTAACGGGCAGAACTAATCCTGTTTCTAGACCCTTCAGGTATTTGAAGATAGCTATTATGTTTCCAGATTCTGTTAGAAAAATCTTTAAAAGAAAAAAGAATTATCTAACTAGCAAATAAGTTTCTATTTATTTTTTATATGAATCATATTTAAATCGCATTTTAGATTTATTTAATGCTTGCATTTTCACTTTAGTGTGTTTTAGTGATGAGTTGGGTCTACAAGAGGCTTAAAGGAAGGAGGACTGTGGCTGGGGGGTGGGGAGTAGCAGATGGGGTCAGGGAGAGGCGACCCCATTCAGTGACGGCGACCCCATTAAGCTGTCCCACTCCAGAACCAGGTTCAACAGAGGAGCAGAATGGCTCACGGTATATTGTTCAGTATTAGTTTTTCCTGGGTAACTGATTGCTTCTTTTCAAAGTAGATGGTAAAGGATGACTCCAACTGCTGTGAGGAGAGTGTCCTCTAGGCGGGAAGAGAAGCACAGAGACCAGCTAGGAGCTTATTACAAGAGTTCACAAGAGAGATGATGGTGCCGTGTATTTTCCTTTGGGAAAGTTGAGTTGAGCCAGCTCTTTTTTGCCTGTTATCACTATTCCTGCATTCATTTTTTTATTACCGTTTGGGGGCCACCTCTGTTTTTACTTTAGTAATTTGCTCTATGTGCATTTCTGAGCCCCAAGTGTAGGGTAACTATTCATTTGTTTCAATGACTGCATGCCACGCCAGTGATGTCTGTGTCTTGTTCATTCTTCTCTCTCCAAGGTTAGGCACGGAGTGAGCACGCAGCGTGTATTTATTGCATGTATCTATTTATTGAGTGTGTGTTGCCTATAATGACTTAGAACTTCTCGAGGGTGTCTCTCAATGATTTCAAGGCCAAGGTGACACAGAGCTTGAGGAGACGGGTGCTGGAGCCACCACTGAGGTTCCCATCAGGACTCCACGTGATCTTGGGCAAGTTATATAACCTTCCTGACGTAGCACCCACCTCACAGAATTGTTGTAAGAATGTGTCAATGCAAGCAAAGTGCATTGACCAAACAGTGCCTGGCCCGGAGTGAACACAGCCTTCCTAGTTATCGTAAAGAAACAAAAGCTTATTTCTCTTTAATCTCTAGAAAAAAGAGGCAGCCATTAGGTAAAATACTCTCTACAGCCACTAAGACATCATTTAGAAATGTTAATGATACCACTTTAAAACGTTCTGTTTAGAATTCTTTTGAATTAGGTGGTGGAATGGAACCTTCTGAAGAAAGTGTGAAACCAAATGGCTGCCTAGTGTGATAGTGGCCTAAACACACGTTCTTGCTGCCTTGCCCTAAGGTTAGCTCACAAAGACAAATATATAAGAAGTGGCCTTCATTTGATGCACATTAACTATTAGTTTTATGGGAGAACAAGACTATGTGTGAGCTGACGGTCTTTTTGATTAATAAAGCACTAAAAGGCAAAAAATATAGAGATTTACCACAGCTGTTCTTCTATGAAATAATCTGTTCTCTGAATTAGATAAATGGGTAAATATGGCATAAATTTTTTGAGTGTTTTCATTTTCTTCTAATGTCCGTGAATGCTGGTTCCTGGAGGGTAGGGGAGTTGGAAGGAGGCTAGGGAAAGGAAGCAGAAGCATGGGAGAAGAGAGTTCCTTCTCCATTCAGTTTTTCAAAGGATTAAGTCCTTTAATGGCCTTTACAATCAGAAGTTACGTAAAAATGTAAAATTGAAGCCTTGCTGAAATTTGACCTCTAAAGCCATTTTGCAGTGGGTGCCATATTATATGTTCACTGCTCCATGGTGTAACTTTCAGTATAGTTAATGAAGCTGAGCAAGGTCCGAGCATGTCACAGCCAAGCCTAGCGCATAATTAGGGGGGAAGTAGCAGAGTGGAATTAGTTGAGAAGTAAAAGAAAGCCAAATGGAAAAGGTAACTACAGTGGGGAATTTGTCTGGTGTCACCAATAATTACTTTCCCTCAGGTGCCCATTTTCCTAATTCTGGCTTACACTTTTAAAATAGTTGATTCTAAGCCTCTTGTTTCCTCACTAGAATACAATAAAAATTAGTAACAAAGTCTTTGAGTTTCCTCAAGGCTGGAAAATAGAAGATATTGGTATCATTACCATGAATTGGTCTTCAAATGTCTGAGGATGATGGATTTTCCATTTCCTTTGGCACCCAAATTTATAGGAAATGCCTTTGGGGCCCCTCTTCTTTAAATAAGGAGTCAATCTTCATCCCTTTGGCAGGTTAAGTTCCTGGAAAAGGCCTGACAAGTCAAAATGGTGTGAGTCAATTTTCAATTTTCCCACAGAAACAGTTTTCAGTAGGAGTTTATATTCTTGACCAAGGGCTTGGTGCCCAGTTTTTTATAGAAATAGCTCCAGACACCAAGATTTCATCAACTAAATCAATTAAAGAAGGTATTCTAATGTTTCATAACAGAAGACTTTTATGTATTTTTACTATGGGTTATATAAACGATATGGACTGTTTTTTACATTTTTTTCTATCACATCTTTATTGTAAAGGAAACTAGAGCCACAACGTGTCTACCTTAGTATGGAAATTTAAAAGGCTGTTTTGACAAGTTTCTTCAAGGAAACGTAGGGGCACTAATTGATGACTCTTTGATAAAGAAACCACACATTTTCTCATTGCTAATTTCACTAATACCTCACTTTTTAGAGAATGAGTATTTTGGTAGGGCAGTTTGAGTTTGGATTCATTCCCTCGTACTGGCCTTATAAATCTATCTGTGCTGCCAGCTGTAATTGCAACAAATACTAAACATGAGTGTGCTTGTTGCTGAGAGTCTCATCTGTATTCCTCCGAGACGGCCTGTCTGCTTGGGAAAGATAATCTCTTGTATCTCTACATCCTATTCACCTCAGCCAGTTAGGAAAACTCTTTCTATTCCTGATATTGATGTGGCTTTATTAATTTTATATACAAATACTTCAAAAATACATCTAAAAAGCTTCATGGAAGGTATTGTGCAAAATTATGGAAACCATTCCAATGAGGAAAGCTATTCCCTATCCTTTATTCTTCCTGCACATGGAAAAATCCTCAAGTCCTGGACGCTTATATCTAGAATTCCATCCCATGAACTAAATTCATTGTCCATGTCTACCATCTGTCAGTGGTCACAGACTCATGGCTAGATCTTGAACTCCCAAAAGAGAAAAGACTTAGTCTATGGGTGTGATTCGTACACTAGCAAATCTTGAACATAATCTGAATCTGTATCTCTAGACGAATCAGTAGCCATTATGAATATAATGTGACTATGCAAGAAGCTATGATAAGTGATGGTTTCACAACACCTATGTGTGTTGTACACAGATACATTTAGGTGGATAGATAGATTAGATAGCTAGCTAGCTAGCTAGCTAGCTAGATAGATAGATAGATAGATAGATAGATAGATAAACATAGATAAGATAGATAGAAAATATATAAAAACAATAACAAAACTTCCCCAGACTCTGACTGACAAAGAGCAAAATATTTGAAGGGAAAAAAAAGAGTTCAGCATTTCAGTCATAAATTTCCAAGACTCATTTCGTTTGAGTGTTTTGTCTTGCTAACCACAGAGAACAGTTGGAGTGAGTGGATCATTTTATTTCGATTGCTTCTCCGGCACTGGCCCTGAGGGACAGACTTGATGATCTAATAGGTCTTTTCCATCCCTAATATCTATAATTTTGGCTATTCTGTGGCAGCTTCTTATTGCTTTAAATAAGCCATCTTAATTCAAAAAACATACATCTGGATTTGACCTGCCTAATATATGTCAAGAAGTGTGTGTCCCTTCAGAGTCCCACTAGGGACTTTCTAAGAGACTGAATGGAAGCAAGAAAAAAGAGCAAAGAGAAGCGGGGAGGCTATGAGTCAAACAATTTTCTGTTTGTTTTACTTACGGTTTTATTTTTCAATGAGATTATCCACTGGGCCTCTTTAGATCTTTTTTTTGGTTTTGTTTGTTAAAATCTAATCTGAACATTAGTACATTTTTACGTTAATAATTTTTAAAAATTGTTGATTCTGTTTCTTGGAAATTGTCCTACCATTAACTAGCATTTTGTTTCTCAGATTTTGGTCATCATCTCTAACCAATTCTTGGCTTCATATCCCTTTGCAACTTTTCAGACTTGAGCGTCTAAAGAGGAAGTGGTGTCTATGTATTACTCTGAATGTCAGCCAGTGGTGGTCCTCAGGCCAGGTGTGTTGGGAGCGTTATTACAAATACATAATAACTGTCTTCTCCCCAGCTAAATACATCACCAACACTATGAATTAGCTTTTATAAATGTATAAATATGCAGCCTCCATCGTTGTACTTCAGGTCATACATCTGGCTGATCTGCTGGAATAGCTATCCTTTATTCTTCCTGCACACTGATTTTCATTTAATATGTATGTCTTATAAGCTGTTGTCAGTTAATATTTTCTCCTGCACATATTTAGTTACTGAGATTGTTCTTCCAGACAGGAAGAATAGAGGACTGTGTTTGTGTGTCTTATTGTCCATCAGTTTGCCTCAAAGACTAATTTAGCCTGAACGCCGAATTCCTTTTTCGGACCCTTTCTCCAGATCCTTAAAGTTATAGGCAGATTAAACCAGGGTAAAAAGTGGGATTCATTTGGAGCGCTTATCTCTATAGCCGTCCTCTATAGGAGGGTCACATACGTTGCCTCAAATAAGTAGGATTTTGTACATTTTACTCATTCAACAAATATTTGTTCATCATATACTATATTCCAGGCACCTCATTAAATTACATTGAACTGATTCCATATGTGGTATCCAGTACTTCAGCTATAATTTAGCCTCTTGTCACAAGATAACAAGAAAGTCATCTTTCACTCACCTCTGTTCTCCGTCAGTGGAAGATCGGGTGGAATGAAGTAGTGGAAAGTGTGCCGGGTTGGGTGTTAGAAGTTCTGGCTCCTAGTCCTGCCTCTGTCACTGAACTCTGAGATTTAGACAAGTCATTTAACCTCCTTGTGCCACAGTTTTCTCGTCTAAAATGGGCATAGTAATCCCGCCTGCTTTCCAGAATTACAATGAGGTTCACATGAGATAACGCTTATACGAACTATTTTGTCAACCGTAAACCACTGTGCAAACATGCACACAAAATGTATTGTTATTGATGCCAGCTGAAACTAAATGATGACAATAAATCGAGAGCAAGCAGTTTGGACTTCTTTAATATCTATCAGTCTCTAATAGAAAAGATGCACTTATAAGTTAGCCGACAGGAAACCCCTAATTAGAAAAGGCCAGAGATGCACACAACATATGTACACAGACTATAATTGTAATATTTGTTTTTATCACAAGGGATGAAAGCAGCAGGGAATTAAAACTCAGAATGAACCTGAAAGACAAATGAGGGTTCGACCTTTTTTTTCCTACGTGAGTGGTTCTCCACTCTGACCGAACATTGGAATTGATGCTTGGGCCCCACTTCCAGAAATTAATTGGTCTGGGGGTGCTGTCTGGGCCTCAGGATATTTTAAGATTCCCAGGTGGTTCTAATGTACAGTCAGCCAGTGTTGAGAAAAAGCGCTGTGCTAGAAAGATGAAAAAAAAAATGCCTCCGAAAGTCTAGTTATAAAGATAGAATTTATGGACACAAAGAGATAACTGTCAACAGTGGAAGAATATATGTGTGTAATGAATGATAGAGAAAATTAGTGGAACCTATAGTCCTCCAACAATAGTCTTACAGTAGGTTAGGCTGACATCTTACCAGGTGAAAAATAAAAGCAGAAGAAAAGACAGAGTTACAAAAATCTTTTCCATAATTGTTAAAGTTTCCGTTTGAAAATGAGTTTCCAACCAGTAATATGATAGCTATAGAGTCAGTCAAATGGCATTAGGTATACACAAACATGAGCATTAAGTGTTATTTTCACAATTCTTGTTCGCTGTAGTAAATATTTATGTAACGGCTAATCTGAGTTGTTACAACTAATCATGGCTGGTTCCCTTTAATGTGCAGACACTTTGATTGTGACCAGACTTGTAGTCTCAGGTCATTTACAGAAATGCAAAAAAAAAAAAAAAAAACTTTCTGCAAGAAACAGTGGCATTTTATGCTTAGCAAAATAACTGCCAGCAATTGGAAAAGTAGATAGTAGTTAGCACAGTCCCAATGCAAGAAATAAAGCGTTAGCCTCTCATGGGGTGCTCAGTGTCCCAGAGCACTGTCCCCGCTAGGCCCAAGGGTTCAGTCGGATCCCTTAAAGTCAGTGACTAAGAAAAAATCCCATTTATGTGTTTTCAAGTTCTGTTTTTAAACACTGAAAAAGTCAAGAAAGTCAAAGAAACGGTGATGCTGAAAAACTCCGTTTCTGGTGTGGAAAGTTATTCTTCACTCTTCCAAAAATATTTTCAATTTGGAAAAGACAAAAATGTTCGGAAAGGTCAGGCCTCCCATGTTCTCTCCAAAGACCCTTCTCAGTTTCCCGACAAAGTGCGTGTCTGTCTCCGTCTTGCCTCCTTTTGCCCACTGTTTCCCTTCTAAAAGCTCTCTTTGTTTCTTGCGTTGTCTGCCCCACAGGGTTTACTGAGGGGCTCTGAAGTTCCTCCCCAGGGCTTTCTGGTGTCTGCACTAGTCTTGAGCCTCCTGTCAATATCTCTGTGGTGAGCTTGTTGGGATGGTTAGAAGTTTAGCGCTTGAAGCGATCAGTGAACCCAACTGGCTCACATCCTTAACTGGCCTTTTGCAAGAAGTTGAGGAGAAGCTCATGATTGTCAAGTAAGTCTAAAGGGATAGTGCAGAAAGGGAGCAAAGTGATGAAAGGCACCGAGGGACAAAGAGGGTCTCAGAACAATTTTTCAAAACTTGCTACTTCATACACCCTTATCAAAGGACAGTGCTCCAAAATCAGAATTCAGGCACTCCACCGAAAAATACCATTTCAAAGCTTTTTACTGATTGCTGAGCACTTCCAGTGATAACATACGCATATACAGGTATGAATGGATGGCTCAGATCTACTACCTTGTGAATCCATGGAGGTGCTGTGTCTGCCTCAAGTATCTGTTTTCCTCCCACATGGTGCTTAGCCCAATACCTGGTACATAGTAGGCATTCAATAAATGTTTGCCAAATTAAATTGATTTTATAAATATATACATTTTTAACTTTGGTTTTAACAAAATAATTCTAGCCGTATAATTTTTTTTATTCAACTAGTCCTTTTTAATGAAAACATAGCATGCTGCCATATGCAAAACCAACAACTTAGAAACTTGTTAAGTGTTGTTTTTCATTTCATTTGGACTGTTCAAGTCCAAATATTCTTCCTGCCTGTTGATATACAAATCCTGACCATCCCCAGAAAAGCATGATTATTTTCGTTTTGTTTTACTGAATTATAATTTACATATAAAAATATTTACTCTTTTAAAGTATGTAGTTTGATATATTTTGACAAGTAACTACCAGTTATTTGACATATAACTACTATCACAGTTAAGATACACCACATTTCCATTGTTGCCAAAAAATGTCACATGCCCCTTTATACTCAGTCTTCTTTCTTTTCCCCTGCCCTGTCAACCACTGATCTGTTTTCTGACCCTGTACTTTTGCCTTTAGAATGTCATACAAATGGAATCGTACATATATATATCTCTTTGAGTCTGACCTCTTTCACTTAGCGTAATGCATTTGAAATTCATCCATGTTGTTGCATGTTTCAATAGCTCATTCTTTATGTTAATGTACATTTTGCCTTATGTCCAGTTTGGGGCAATTATGCATAAAATTTACATTAAAATAATATAAATATTCACATATCAGTCTTCATATGAGCATGTTTTTATATCTCCTAAGTTTATAATTTTGAAGTTCAGTTTGTTAATTTTTTTCTTTCTGTATAAATATGTTAGCTACCGTGTTTCCCCAAAAATAAGACTTAGCCAGACCATCCGCTCTAATGCGTCTTTTGGAGCAAAAATTAATATAAGACCCTGTATTATATTACATTATATTATATAAGACTTGATCTTATATTATATATTATATTATACCCAGTCTTATTATAGTAAAATAAGACCGGGTCTTATATTGATTTTTGCTCCAAAAGATGCATTAGAGCTGATGGTCCAGCTAGGTCTTATTTTCGGAGAAACATGTTATTACAACACTGACTTAATTTCTTTAGCTTTATATTAAGTTTTGAAATCAGGTACTGTACATCCTCCAACTTCATTCCTTTTCAGTTTTTTTGTTGTTCAAGGTCCTTTGCATTTTCATTTAGGATCAGCTGGGCACTTTCTACAGAAAAACCTGGTGGGATTTAGAAAGTAATTGCGTTGAATCTGTAGATAAGTTCAGGGAGACTATCTTAACAATATTGTCTTCTAATCCATAAACACAGTATATCTCTCCTTTTATTTACATCTTTTAAAATTTTTCTCGTTAACATTTTCATTGTGTAGATCTTGCACATATTTTGTTAAAAATTTCCCTAAGTATGTTTTTCATGCTTTGGTAGTTTCTAATTTAACTTTCTGCTTGTTCATTGCCAGAATGTATAAATAAAATTCATGTTTATGTTGACCTCATATTCTGATACCTTGCAAAACTCATTAATTCTAGTAACTGTTTTAGATTCTTTGTTCTCTATGTTGACGATTGTGTTTTCTGTGAGTAGAGGTGGCTTTATTTCAGCATTTCCGATTTGTATGCCTCTTTTTTTGTTATTGTTTTCTTGGCTTATATTTCGCTAATATTGGTAGTAAGTAGGAATGGTGAGAGTGGACATCTTCCTTTATTTCTGCTCTTATGAGGAAAGTGTTCAGACTTTAACAATGAAGGTTAACTGTGGGTTTTTCTATATGCCCTTTACCAGTTTCAGGGACACCATTGTTTTTAAATCTGTCTTTTTCTGTGTATGTGCCTCATTTTTGAATGCTTTTTCATTTGTATCACTCGGGTGCTAGTATAAAACAACTTATTATAATTTCTGCCACTGAGGTCTTTTGTTAGCACACCAAAGTATATCTGTCCTGAAACTAGACTTTTATTTTTTAATATTTCTCAAATTTCTAGCAATATTGGATACTTTCTTATCTAATCCACCTTGTGATCTAGATCCCAATGTGCCCAGATAAGAGTTCTCTTCCACATAACAATGCAGTTCTTTTCAAAAGTCAGGGGACTTGTCTCTTTCATTGAGCAATGTCTCTTTGTTCCCATCAAAAGCAAGTGACATCATTGATCATGCGATATGATTCATTCTGGTGTCAGCATTTATTCATAGTCACTACCATAACCTAGTGCAGCTGCTATACAGTAATGTCTTCCAGGAGACTGCATAAACAAGCCTGTCTGTCACCAGCCTGTAATCACATTCTCCTTGTGTCCAAGGACAGCCCAATCAGACTGCTCTGATATCACTGGCATTTAAAATCGAAGCATTTTGTGCATAAATAGATAGATACACAGTTGACCTTGAATAATGCAGGAGTTAGAGGCGCTGACTCCTACACAGTCGAAAGTCCACATATAACTTTCGACTCCTGCAAAACTTAAGCTGTCCCTCAGAAGCTGTGGGGAATTGGTTCCAGAGCACTCCCCCCACAAGCAGATACCCAAATCCACAGATGCTCACGCCCCCTGATAAAATGGCAGTAGATTAGTGTATACAGTTGGCCCTCCACATCCACACACTCCCAAATGCAGATGGAATACAGTGCAGGTATTTACTGAGAAAAATCTGCGTATAAGTGGACCCACACAGCTCAAACCTATATTGTTCAAGGGTCAACTATATATATTTTTTAAAATAGGTATGTGAAAGCAAGAATAGCCTTGGAATGATTTAAGGCTGATAATGTCTCTCTCACTCTCTTTCCATTCATTTTCTCATATTGAAAGAATCCCAAGGCAGTTGGGCCGCCAGACCAGCTTATGATCGCACGTCCTGATAGGTTTGTTATTAAACGGTTACCAGTTACCTGTTTTTACAGAGGAAGCAGAACTCTGACAATTATTTCTAAACCCCGGCTCCTTTCGATAAGACTTTATCCACAGACTAGCGTTCCCAGCAGTCAGGAAAGCCCCGAGTGCCAGCTGTGGAAAGAGTTCCCATGAGTTGCTTTGAGTGAGCCATCTATAAAACCTCACAATTAAAGTAAGTGGCAGGCCTTGCATAGTGTGTGATGTGCTTTGACATCCTCGTAAAAGGAATATTTGGATGGTGTGGCATTTAAGTCAGGATTGCAAATAAGTGCCCCAAATACACTCATCTGTTTCTCCCAGATGACCTCACAATAGTGATGAGAACAGTACCTTTCTTCCCTGTTGGCATGTGGGTGTTCACGTGTGTGTGGCCTGGTTGGTTTAAAGGACTTTGTGAGGGAAAGAGATCATTAAAATCTAAACTTCTCTAAGGAAAGATACGTTAACTGCGTGCATTACATTTAGAGATGAAAAAAGGAAACTGAAAAGTTGATTGGGAGATGGTTTATGTCTTATTTGCAGAGGTGTGCTATTAGAGATCTCATACTCCACCGTTGTCAAGGAGTATTCAAACAGACTTCTGAAAATCAGCTAATTTTCGCTTTTTGATTTGAAACTGGCTGTGTCACTCACATGGGACTGAGCAAGATTCTTGAAGAGGTTGTCTTTGGTAGCTTCCTGGGTGTGGGAATGCACACGCACGTGCACACACACGCATCTCAGTAACCTTCTCCCTCTCCTACCCCGGCCCAAAGCGAGACTCCTCGTGACAAGAACGATGGCTGTTTCACTGGCTCCCCAGAGCCTGCCGTCTGCCCTTCACACAGGATCTACACCAGAAAATGTTGGAAGATAAGATGTCCTCAGTGTTCCCACTTTCTTACCAAGATTTTCCTTGTAAATATGATTTCTGTTGAGCCCCCACACTCTGCTGTAAGGATTCATAGGCCGTCCGCACTTTGAGGTCTGCATGGCTCCCTCCCTTCCTTCATTCAGGCCTCTGCATGTCACCTTATCAAAGGGGCGACACTCCCACCCCATCTCTCTCTGTCCCCTCGCCCTGCCTTGTTTGTTCTCATGGCCCTTGTCACCACCGTCATATTGTGTATTTATTTATTTATTGACTGTCTCTCCCCGCTAAAAAGTCAGACAATGTATTCACGATGCATCCCCAGCACTCTGAACAGTACATGGCACATCTAGAGCACCCAGTAAGTACTTGTGATAAATGAACAAATGCAACTTATTTTCCAACCTGTGAACCTGAGTTCCCCAAGAGCCTTATTGTTAGAATAGGTCATCCCCAGACCCACAGACACACTAAGCGTCGCCTATAGAGAAGATAACTAATAGGTCTTGATAAGTTTTCAACTGGATGTAGATACTGGTATATTTAATAAAATTCGTTTAGAAATATCATGCAAGGATTTTGATTGTTACATATTTTCTTAGTGCTTACCCGAAGAAGTACAAAACTCCCAGGATTGTTTTTAATTTTTTATATTTCCCCATACACAATTTTTTCACCATAATATCTGTATTTTTTAAGATTGTCTTGTATATTATAAAGATAGGAAATGACTGATTTTAGGGATTACTAGGCTAAATATAAAGTATAACTTGATCTTAGTTATTTTGGTTTGCCTTAAAGCAAAAGGTCTGTGGTATGATGGCCGTTATCAAGAACACAGCTTTTGAGATATCTGAGACTTGTTCCTTTGAAGGCCAACACAGTTGTCCCTTGGTATCCAAGGGGGACTGGTTCCAGGAACCCCAGGGATATCAAAATCCGAGAATGTTCAAGTCTCATATATAAAATGGTGTCATATTTGCATATAACCTACGCACATTCTCCTGTATACTTTAAATCATCTCTAGACTATTTATAATACCTAATACTATATATAAACACCATGTAAATAGTATAGGGAATAATGACAAGAAAAAAACGTCTGTACATGTTTAATACAGACACAGCCATCATCGTGCACGTCAGCAACAACGTAACTTTTGTTAATGTTTTTGATCTATGGTTGGTTGAATCCACGGATGCCGAACCTGTGGCTATGGAGGGCCAACTGTACCTGGTTTTCTCTTTTCTTATATTTTACACAGTCTTTGAGATGAAAATGCCACAGTTTTGAGAATATCATTTTAAGTGTTTTGTCCTCTGGATTTAGGAAAGCCTTACTTAATAGTCCCCTTTGAGGCCAGTCTTTGTTTCAAGAGACATAGCACCCCTTCACCTGCTGAAAAAGCCAGAAAGGGACATTTTCCTGCCCGGTGGAAGCAGAACTGATCTCATTTGACCCTCTCAGCCCAGAAAATCAGTGATCACACCATTGCAAACACAGCTGTTTCTACTTCTTACACTGGTTTCGGGTTGTGAGGACTTCCGCAGTGGTGTCAGTGTCCAGACTATCTGGTTAAAACCCAACAGGTGGAAGAAGCCAGACTTCTTCCATACCACAGATCCATACAAGAAAATGGTGAAAGCAGGTGCCTTACCACCTGTATTACTTTCCTAACACTGCTGTAACAAAGTGCCACAAACTGGGTGGCTTAAGACAATAGAAATTTATTCTCTCACAGTTCTAGAGTCTAGAAGTCCAAAATCAAGGTGTCAGTAGGGCTTGTTCCTTCTGAGGGGTCTGAGGGAGAATATGTTCCGTGCCTCTCCTAGCTTTTGGTGATGACGAACCATCTTTGGTCTTCCTTGGATATAAACACATCACTCCAATCTCGGCTTCTGTCTTCATGTGGCCTTCCCCCCTGTGTGTGTCTATCTCTTCTTATAAGGACACCGGTCATACTGGATTATGGCCCACCTTCAGGACCTCATCTTAACCGATTACATCAGCAAAGACCCTATTTCCAAGTAAGGGCACCATCACTGCTGCCCCGAGTTTGGACTTCAACTTAGGTTTTTGGAAGACACAGTTTAACCAATAACACCATCTAATTACCATTTTATTAAGATGGTAATTGTAAATCAAGTTAGCCTCAGCATAAATCCCATAAAAATGGACTTGCTGATTTTATGGTGAAGAAAATTACCAAAAAGAAAAGAAATTAAACAAGGCACACTAATGTGGGGGATAAACAAATTCACCATTCTTATCTCTCCATAATTAATACGGATTTTCAGTATTTTTGAAAAATATAATTACAACATAACTCTAGAACAATGAACTGATGGAATACCTTCCCTCCACCTTGTCATTTGTAGTAGAGGTTGGCTTTCTTATTTTGCCTTTCTGTGCCCAGCACACAGAGCTCTCAGGTGGCTTAGTGATCTGAGACTCCAGATGGGAAATTTTAGAACCTTGTCACTGAGCCTACTCAAGGGACTACCCCTCCCAAGTTCCCTGTGCCCTTGAATGCCAGGACCCTGCCATATCCTATCTGGATGGACCACCCATGCTCTCGGGCAAGGCCAGTGATTCCCAACTGTTTTGAGGACGAGGACTCCATTTTACAGAAATACTTTTCATGGCTACCTAAAGTGATAGCAGTTGTACAGCCCTTTATTTAATAAAAGCCACTCTGCATTCTGTTTTATTAATCACAAATATATTTGGAAATAATGAACATATGAGAACTAAAAATTTTCATTTTGTGAAATAAATTATTTTGCAAATATGAGTGCTTTTCTTTACATGAGGACTATCCAAACTTAAATAGTCTTTACTAATGTACCAGATATCTATTGAGCACCTAAAAGTAAGACATTTATAGGAGCTATAATAATGGCTTCAATAGAGTTTAAAAGGTAGAAGTCTATTGATTAATTAGTAACATTTACGAATAGGAATATGTTATTAGAGAATTATAATCAGAGCACTTCCGGAATTGAGACTATGCATTTCAGTGGACACTCTTTTGGTAAAAGTTAAAATTCTTCATGCATATGATTTGATTACATGTTGTTATAAGTAGCAAATACCTCTTAAATATAAACACCCTACACTTAGTACGGGACTTTGCATTTTACTGAGTACTTTCATGTGCACTGTCACAGCCACAACGCCCACATCTCTCATCTCCAAAGTTAGATTGCAACATCATGTTTTAAGGTATTACAACCTTGCTTGACTTTCTTTCATTAAAAGTTTGACTCTTTAATATCACCATATAATTATGTTTACATGAAAAATTGGAAATAAGGCATAGAGTCTCCATATGTTCCTTTCAGCCTGGGTAGGCTAACTGGCTTATAACAGTCAGTGCATGAAAATGGCCTAGATTGAATAAATTAGCAAAATCACAAAAGGAAACCACTGTAGGAAATAGTTTTACACATGTAATTGCTGAAATCCTCTAGTGAATGTGTCAATCTGTACTAACTAAATAAATTTGTTTATAGACATGTTCTGTATTAGCTTCCACTCTTTCACAGCCCTTTGCCAAACAAAATCCCACTAGAAGTAGGATGTTCACACCCGAGTAGGAGTTTCTTGGATAAATATTTTTACTATATGGAGACCAAAACCACTTCTACAAATTTCTGACTTTGATTGAAATAGTATATTTCTTTAGCTTTTTTCCTCCCATCTTTTCTCCTGGCAGCTACTCATGCATCAGCTTACCTCCTCTCATCTCCCAGGGCTGTGGTGAACAAGAGGCTGGCAGCATGCACGGGGCGCCAGTGGAGCCTGAGAGTGATGGGACCGGCCTCCTCAATCGCCACCATCACCACCTGGACTGGACAGGCAGAGAAATGTTCATTTGCTAAACAGCTTTTCTTCCTCTCTCTTGAAACCTGGCTGAAATGATTCATTGAATGAATTTTAGCATAAAGATTGTACATTCTAAGGCTATACTTTATATTGTAGAATGCCTGCTTATATTATGAATAGAATACATAAAGGTAGAATTCATTCAGCCCTTCCACAAGAAATCATGGTGAGAGTTACTGAAATATAGCAGCCATATTCTTTCATAAGGATGACTCTGATCTCTTGTCAACCAGTTTGGAACAAGAATCTCAACTGACTTCTTAATTCTTTAGAACTGGCGGCTGAATTTTTCATAGGCTTTCTAAAGATCTATTTTTTAGATTTGGCTGTTGACTAATAAATCAAAATATTTCCAAAGAAAGTATTTTGAATAGTTATGACTTCTGTTAAAAGTGAAATTAAGAACATTTTTGTTTAATGTGCTGAGCCTCAGCCTCTCTGTTTTTGAGAGACAATGTGAGCCGTAAATAGAACTGAACAATAGTGTGATGGGGTGATCTGGACCAGTGCAGTGTCCTTTTTACTGGGACCCAAGTAGCCCACCTTTGAGGATGAATTGGAATAATACCCAATAAAATGAGCACTGTCACTGCCATGTAAGTACTATATCTTTCTAGGTCTATATTTCCGTATCGCAGGAGATTTAGTCACCCACTATGATCAGTCTGTTCAAATTCATCTTTCACCCTGGAGAACACACTTTGATTATTCTATTTTGGAGATAAATTTTCAAAATGGTTAAGGCAGATTGTCAGTGTCTATGGCAAATTCCATTAAGACAGCTCTGTTCTAGAACTGTAGGTGTACAGTGTGTACAGGGACAAGAGTATGTTTGTGGTGCCTCGAGCACACCTTATTGGGGAAGGAGACTCAAAGGCATGGAGGAGGCGTGCCTATCATTGTCACGACACAGCAGTTCACTTTTGTAATAAATGCCCGCAGAGAGGATCCCAATATTTTCAAATACCTTATTTTTCATAACAGTTTTAGGTTCACAGCAAAATTAAGTGGAAGGGAGAGATACTTCCCATAGACCCCTTGACCCACACAGGCATATCCTCCCCCGTTATCCACATCCCTCAGCAGAAGCACACATTTGTTACAAGTGATGAACCCACAAGGACGCATCATTATCACCCAAAGTCCATAGTTTACATTAGGGTTCATTCTTGGTGTTGAACAGTCTATGGATTTGGGCGAATATATAACAACATGAATTCACAATTGTACTACCAGAGTTCTTTACCCTAAAAATCCTCTGTCCGGGCTATTCTTCCCTCCATCACCCCTATCACCTGGCAACTACTGGTTTCTTACTTTCTCCATAGTTTTGCCTTTCCCAGAATGTTATATACTTGGAGTCATACATTGTGTACCCTTTTCGGATTGCCTTATTTCACTGAGTAATAAGCATTTAAGTTTTCTCCATGTCTTTTCATGGTTTAATATCTCATTTCTTCTTAGCGCTGAATAAATGTACCACTGTCTGAATGTGCCACAGTTTATTTATCCATCACTTACTGAAGGACATCTTGGTGGCTTCCAAGTCTTGGCAAGTCTGAATGAAGCTGCTATACATATCCATATGCAGGTATTCATGTGGACATATGTTTTCAACTCCTTTGGGTAAATAACCAAGGAGTGCAAATGTTGGATCGTATGGTAAGAGTATGTTTAGTTTCATGAGAAACTGCCAAACTGCCTTCCAAAGTGGCTGTATGTACTGTTTTGCATTCCCACCAGCAATGAATGAGATTTCCTGTTGTTCGACATCCTCGCCAGCATTTGGTGCTGTCAGTGCTCTGGATTTGGGCCATTCTAATCAGTGTGTAGTCGTATCTCATTGTTTTAACTTGCATTTCCCTGATGATAGATGATGTGGATCATCTTTTCATTTGCTTATTTGTCATCTGTCTATCTTCTTTGGCAAGAGTCTGTTAAGGTCTTTGGCCCATTTTTTAATCAGATTGTTTTCTTACTGTCTAGT
Source organism: Rhinolophus ferrumequinum (assembly GCF_004115265.2). Classification (NCBI taxonomy): domain Eukaryota; kingdom Metazoa; phylum Chordata; class Mammalia; order Chiroptera; family Rhinolophidae; genus Rhinolophus; species Rhinolophus ferrumequinum. Next base: position 13,993,888 of record NC_046286.1, on the reverse strand, counting down.
TTTAAGAGTTCTTTGTATATTTCGTATAACAGTCCTAATATTTTACAAATATGTTCTCCCAGTCGGTGGCTTTTCATTCTCTTGACCATGTCTATTACAGAGCAGAAATTTCAGTGACGTCCAGGTTATCAATTTTTTTCTTTCATGGATTGTGACTTGGATGGGGTATCTAGAAAGTCATCACCAAACCCAAGGTCATCTAGATAAACCCAAAGTTATCTTCAAGGAGTGTTCTCGTTTGCATTTTACATTTAGGTCTATGATCTGGTTTCAGTTAATTTTTGTGAAGGGTTTAACATCTGTGACTAGATTCATTTTTTGCATGTGTATTTCCAGTTGTTCCAGCACCATGTGTTGAAAAGACCATCTTTGCTACATTTTATTCTCTTTGTTCCTTTGTCAAAGATCAGTTGACTATATTTATATGGATCTATTTCTGGACTTTCTATTCTGTTCAGCTGATCCATTTGTCTATTCTTTTGCCAGTACCACACTATCTTGATTACTGTAGCTTTATAATAAGTCGTGGAGTTGGGTAGTGTCAGTCGTCCGACTTTGTTCTTCTCCTTCAATATTATATTGGCTATTCTGGGTATTTTGCCTCTCCATTTAAACTTTAGAATCATTTTGTCAATGTCCACAAAATACCTTGCTAGGATTTTGATTGGAATTTCATTAAATCTAATAGATCATTAGGAAAAACTGACATCTTGACAATATTGAGTCTTCCTATCCATGAACATGGATTATGTCTCCATTTATTTAAGTCTGACTTTTTTCATTAGAGGTTTCTAGTTTTCCCCATAAATAGCTTGTACATGTTTTGTTGGCTTTATACATAAGTATTTTATTTGAGCGTGGTGCTAATGTGTAAATGGCAATGTGTTTTAATTTCAAATTCCACTTGTTCTACTGGCATTTAGAAAATTATTTACTTTTGTATATGAACCTTATATCCGGCAACCTTACTGTAGTCACTTAGTTCCAGGAGTGTTACTGTCTATTCTTTCAAATTTTCTACATACATGAGCATGTCATCTGCAAACAAAGGCAGTTTTATTTCTTCCTTCCCAATCTGTATCCCTTTCTATTTCCTTTTCTTATTGTATTAGCTAGGACTACCAGCATAACGTAGGAAAGCAGTAGTAAGAGGGAAAATCCTTGCCTTACTCCTGATCTTAGTGAGAAAGCTTCTAGTTTCTCATCGTTAATGAGGATGTTAACTGTAGAGTTTTGGTAGATACTCTTTATCAAGTTGAAAAAACTCCCCTCTATTTCCAGAGAGTTGCTTCTTATGAGTAAGGTGAGTGGTTTCTTGAGATAGAATCGACATCTTCATGCTGTAAAGATTGTTGAAATGACAACAAAGGATTTAGAATATTATATTAACATAAACTTAGTTGATAAAGTAGCAGCACTGTTTGAGAGGATTGACCCCAATTTTGAAAGAAGGTCCACTGTGGGGCGCGTGCTGTCGAGCAGTATGGCTATAGAGAAACCGCTCGTGAAAGGAAGAGTTAATCGATGGCGGCAGACTTCAGTGTGGTCTTACTTTACGAAATTACCACAGCCATCTGAAAGCTTCAGCAACCACCCCCGTGCTCATTCAGCAGCCGTCAACTTCGAGGCAAGACCCTCCATCAGCAAAAAGATTACGACTCACTGAAGGCTCAGATGCTGGTTAGCATCTTTCAGCAATAAAGCATTTCTTAATTAAGGTATGTGCATTGTTATTTTTAGACCTAAAGCTATCGCACACTTCATAGACTATATAGTATAGTGTAAATGTAACTGTAACGTGCCCTGGGAAACCAAAAAATACATGTGACTCACTTCATTGCAATGTTTGCTCTATGATTGCAGTAGTCTGGAACTAAACACAGTACGTCTGAGGTGGGCATGTATATACATTTACAGCTAATCCAAGTCTATTTTCCAATAACATTATACCACTTTACAGATAGTGTAAGTACCTTATAAAAACCAAATAATCCTAATTCCTCTCTCCTGTCCCTTGTATCATTGCTGTCATTCATTTAATTTATATATAAGTATACATAAGTGTGTATGTATATGCAACATAATTAAATACACTGTTGCTATTATTTTGAACAAACTGTTATCTGTTAGATCAATTAAAAATAAAAGTAAAATTGTTATTGTACCTTCACTTATTTCTTCTCCACTATTCTTCCTTTCTTTATATGGATCCAAGTTTCTGTCCTATATAATTTTCCTTCTCTCTAAGGAACATTTTTTATCATTTCCTCTAAGGCAGGCCTATTGGAGGAAAAAAAATCCCTCAATTTTTGTTTGTCTGACAAAGTATTTCTCCTTCATTTTTAAAGGATTATATAACAGGGCACAAAATTCTAAGTTGGTGTGTTTTTTTCACTCAACTTTTAAATATTTCACTCCACTCTTTTCTTGGTTACATGATTTCTGAGAAGTTAGGTGTAATTTTTATCTTTGCTCCTCAATAGGTAAAGTGTTTTTTTCCTCTGGCATCTTTCAAATTTTATCTTTGACTTTCTGTATTTTGAACAGAAAGTCAGGTCTTGTTGTTATTGTTTTTGTTGATTTCTTTGTTTTATTTCTTTTTTTTTTTTCCATTTATCCTGCTTAATGTTTTCTGAGCCCCTTAGATCTATGGTTTGGTATCTGACATTTATTTGGGGAAATTCTGAGTCCTAATTTTTTCAAATATTTCTTCTGTTATTTTCTCTCTTTTTTCTCCTAATGATATTCCCATTATGCATATGTTACACCATTTGTGTAACTATCCCACAGTTCTTGGGTATTCTGTTCTGTTTTTTTCCAGTCTTTTTTACTCTTCACTTTTCAGTTTCAGAGGTTTCTATTGAGATGTCCTCAAGCGCAGAGTTTCTTTCTTCAGCTGTATCCAATCTACTAATAAGCCCATCAAAGGCAGCCTTCACTTCTTCTACAGTGTTTTCCTTTATAGCTCTAGCATTTCTTTTTCATTTTTTTCTTAGAATTTCCATCTCTTTGCTTATATTGCCCATCTGTTATCGCATGCTGTCTACTTTATGCATTAGAGCCCTTACCATATTAATCATAGTTGTTTTAAATTCCCAGTCTATTTCTAACATCCCTGTCATACATATGTCTGATTCTAATGCTTACTCTTTCTCTTCAAACTGTATTTTTTGCCTTTTAGTATGCCTTGTAATTTTGTCTTGATAACCAGACATGATGTACTGAGTAATAGGAACCACTATAAATAGGCCTTTATTACGCTGGTGGTAAGATGGGGGCAGGGAGCATTCTGTAGTCATATGATTCGGTCTCAGTCTTTGAATGAGCCTGTGCCTCTGGACGGTGAACGTCACAGGTGCTGCTCAGCAACCCCTCGCCACTCCCACTCCCACTCCCTGATAGGTGGGAAGGATGTCTACAGTGGGCATTTCCCTTTTTCCCAGGTCAATAAGGCTCTGACAAAACCCCAGCAGGTTAAGGCTCTGGTTAAATCGTTTATCCTGAGGGCAGACCTCAAGAACACAATGCTCTGGAGTATTTCAAAATGTTTTTCCCCTCTGTCTGCCTGAAACAAGAGGAGATTTTTCTGCCATATTCCTTATGAGCACCTGGTAGAGCTCCAGGAGGTAAAACTCACAAAAGTATGGGGGGCCCCATGACTGAGTCCCCTGAAGTTTTGTGTCTCAGGTTTGGCCACACTGAGCTTCTACCAATTTGTCAGTTACAGTTCAGGTTTCCCTACCCTGGTACTGGTTACGCTCCAGTAAGTTGTGACTCTGTATTCACCTGTCTCTCCAGTTTTAGGGGCAGTGGTTTGCCCTGTGACCGCACTTCTCTTTTGGATCTAGGAATAGTTTCTGATTTTTCAGTTTGGTCAGCTTTTTAATTGTTGTTAAGACAGAATGGCAACTTCCTAGCTTCTTACATACTGGACCAGGAATCCTCAGATTATTCCAATTTGATAAAAAGAATTTATATCAGTCACTAAAGCAGTGATTCAAAAGAATTAGTTGAATGCTTATATATAATATAGAACCATTTCTTACCTGAATTTTGATAAACCCTTCACAGTGATACATAGTGTGGATTGGGGTCATGGAATTAATATTTATGTTGACAAACATAGCCTATACACTGGCATTTGGAAACAAGATAAGTCAAGCTCTCTTTCCTCTGGGTCTTACCTAGAACACTTTTCTATCCTGCTAACCATTCTCCTCTCGTCCCCAACGCAGGTCTCAGCTAATATCATTTCCTTCAAGAAGGTACCTTCATCATTACCACCCACCTCTACTGCTCTCTTATATGGTCCCATTACACTCTGTACTCGTTTTTTAAATTGCATCACTTTTGTCATTTCTCATGCCATCTGTCTCCTTCATTAGACTGTTCAATATGAAGGGCAGGAGCCACAGCTGATCATTGCTGTATCCACTGCACCTTATACTCTGTATTGTTGAATTAATGCCGGTAAATTCATACAGAAATATACCTTCTCAGGTAGCCAGCCTAAGTGATTGATATTATTAACTCCTATGTCCTGATGGTTCTGTGTCATGATGTTTCGTATTTGTTGCCTTCAAAGAATCCTTAAGAACCTTAATTTATTTACTACCCTAAATTGCTCTCTTGACCGTTGGTAAACAGGTATTGCTATCTATGTTTTTATATTTTGTGTGTTGTGTTTTTTGATGTAGCACAGACCGTTGAGGCAGTATTTTCTTTCTATTTTTAATTTGTATCATTGTTGAAGACTGAAAATACAGTTAATATTGCCATACAACCAAGATTGTAAAAAATAATTTATTTCATACTATTTACTATAAACTCACTATAAATTATAATTCTCAGTTGCATTATATGTGAATTTAAAATGTTTAGACTCAACAAAATAATTCAACAGTGTTGTTTTAGATGACTTGGATTCTCTTTTTCTGGGTAGAAGGCAGTTAGGAGCAAAAGTTTTTATTCCTGGCAGATAGCAGTAAGAAGAAGCCCAGAAATGCTCCCAGTGGGAACTGAGAACTAATATCAGAATAACTGTTTTTTTGCAGCATTGCTTATGGTTGAATTTTTAAGGTCACTAATTTATTTTTCTTAATAATTGCTGCCGATGGTTATCTTGTGAAATGATAAGTGTGTGGTTTAAGCCTAATTTTTAGGAGCTGAGAATATCCCAGCCCCTGTTCTCATGGTAAACACACGTTAGCATTTCTCATTGTTGTCTAGAGGAAACTACTTGCTAATCAAATGCATTCATTCATTAGATGATCATTTATTGAGCACCTGCTTATTTGCCATGCATTGGGTTACACTCTGGGCGTACACAGATGAAATAGCAAGTTCTCCGCCTTCTGGAGGCTATGGGTCAATCAAGGGAATTAACTGTTAGACCTGAGTCCTCCCAAAATGGAGATTTCGGTTAGTATTAGGTTGGTGCAAAAGTAATTGCGTTTTTTTGTGATTCTAACCTTTTAAACCGCAATTACTTTTGCACCAACCTAGTAATTCCCGCCAATTTAGCACTGTTTACACATATATGTGTTTGTCGCTTGGAATAATTTCAGACATCTGTGTTTTGATTGTTTATAATATAAGGTAGCTGAAGAAAAGTTTAATATTCTTGGCATTAAATTATTATTAACTGTAGATGTACTTAAGTACATACGATATCATGGAAAGAATAATTTATAAATAGAAATGGTATACTTTAAATCTCATAAAATTGCTAAAAATAACATTCACAAAAAAACCTTTTTTCCTAAAATACAATGTTGTTTGTATCTACCACTTAATTATTTTGTCCAACAATAAAATTAATACATCTCTCATCATTTGATTGAGAGGACTTGGACAATTAGAAATGGTAATTTTTAATAACTGAATTTTAATGTAAGATTTTGTATTCAGAATGCTGAAATAACTTGGTAATACAAAGACTATAACAGAGTTAGAGAATAACAAGCATAAAGTGACAAGTTCCTCAAGATTTGTAGGCTCCTAATTATTTGGAATACAATGATAGTTAATGCTATATGTCTTTTCTCCCATTCTGCCAGCCAGGGAGGATCTCTTATTTAAAGGGCAGAGTTCCCTCCACTGTTCCCATACCAAGGCTCTGCTGTCTGACAAACTGCCCTCCATGATTTTTACAGGATATTTATAACATTGGAAAGTATACAAAAAAGAGAATGTTTAATGAAGAGCTTTGTATGTTGCAATGCTCTATACATCATATGGTTCAATTTAGATTCTCTGAAATATCAGAGTTAGAATAAAATTATCAAAAGGAGAAAAGTCACATGGCATTGGTACAAACAAGATGTGCCTATTTGTATTTATGTTTGCTAATGAAATTCAGTCATGATTCCCACTTTGATTTTAAGCGCCTTAGACCACCATTCAGTTTTATGCATTATAGTTAAATCTCTTGCCCACACACAGACAGAAGGGCAGCAAAAAACAACAGGGCATATTTTATCTTTTAAAAAGCTATTACATAGCTTTGATATGAAGCTCCAGAGCTTCAAAGATTTATAGTATTAAAGCAAAACAATATGTCTCTCGGGGCACGGACACCTTCAGCAAACAAAGGCGCCGGCAGCGGGCTTAGAGTCTGAATCCAGTGCGTCCACAGAGGGCAGGGCTGAACTGGGGCTCATGGGGGCAGCAGAATTGGAGACAACGTGATGTAGTCTCCAGTGCCAGAAGAGAGGTGGGAAAAGGTCAGATACAAGAGCAACTGGCTTTTCCTGTAAAACTTGGGAGTGCGGTGGAGCAGAGAGGAGGGCTACTTCAGCTGCCTTGGGAAACCTCATTTATACATGAAATTCGGAGATGTACTTACCTTCCCAGCCCCGACTCAACTGAGTATTCCAATAAATCAAACACTTAGGTTAACTTAATCAGTAAGGACTGGTGAAAGTCTGTTGCTGTCAGTTCACTGTACTTCCTCCCTCCCTTTTCCTGGCAGCAAAGCCAAGCCAGTGGCTGTAGAACCTCTGCCCTCTGTGCCCTCTTCATCCCTGCAGAGTGGAGAACATTTGGGAAACCACCAAGCCCTTGGTAACCAGGACGGCTCCTGCGGCCCACAAATCATCCAAAATGTCTACCCTACATTTAGTTAACTGGGAGTGCACAGTAGTTTGGGAGAGAGTGAATATATACTCCAAATCTTTTTATTGCCCTTTTTCTACTGGATTTAACCCAAATCGGCCAATTCTAAACATATCCAGGCAGGCCACATTATTTGTTCATTCCTAAATCAGACACTGAGCCCCGCCTTTGTAAGTAAGACTTCAGTGGGACCACGTGGTGTGTCACCCCCATGAAGGTCCAACAGACGTGTGCTTTTGCCACAGAACTTTTCAGCCAGGTTTACCTTAATTATTTTGGTATTTCCCCCATTTATCAAAATTATTATTGTGGGCACTCAGGGAAATTAAGTGATTCTCTAAGGAAGAGCTAATCGTATAGCAAGAGCCAGAAGTAGAACTAAAAGCTCATAATGACCTGCCTTGTTCTAACTCCTCAGCTGTACTGTTTTGGGCATCATTAAGTCCCCTCCTTCCCCCAGTCCCTTCACTTTTGTTCTGCTCCCAAGGGCTCTTAATCCGGAAAAACAATTTCTTTTCCCTACATCTGTTTTCCCCATTAAGATCAGAGAAGCTAAACACATAGCTCTGGGCAGAATGAGAACTATCTCTGAAGAGCCCTGGACTGAGTCAGGAATCCTAGGCTCCCACGTGACCGTGCATGGGTCACTCTCTCCAGGCATTAGTTGTTTTATCTGTTACATTTGAAATTGGACTAGAGTTCACAAAGATACTTTCCAATTCCCAAATTCTATTGTTCCTTAATTCTAGGTGTAAGCAAAGAGTCTGTTCAGCTTGGTTTAGTAGGCTCTGTTTCCAAATTCCTCTTTCATGCTGGAATTAAATGTGGTGTGGCAGTCTGAACGGCTGTTCTTCATGGTGGCATCCCAGCCTCTGGGAAGGAAGAGAACAATGACCACTCGACAGATGGACCGCAAGTGAGAAATGTGACAGATACAGGCAACCCGTCTGCTGTCTGGATAAAAGCCATGGTCTGAAAACCTTAATTTCTATTTCTTGTGTATTAAATTAAATGCCAGTGTTAGGATTTCCATTAAGAAATGATTTTTGTTGTATAATCATGACAGGTTCTGAAAGGGTTCCCTTTACTGACAAACCCATCTTTGGGCCTATAAATGGTGTCCTCATCCACTCTCCCGCCATTCTCAGCCCTCACTATGCATCCAATCACCTGAACAACTTGTAAACCATTCCAGAGCCTAAACGAAGCGGTAGAGCCGAAGTATCGGTTCTTTTTCAAAGCTCCCCAGGTAATCTGGTTGCATGGTGTTTTCTGCTATATACTAGTCTTAAAATTATTCTGCAAATTTGCACTAGCTGGGAATGCCTCAAACTGAAGGTGATTTAGCTTCAGGTTTCATCACTGCACTGTGGAGTATTTTACTAGGTTGATTTAGTTTAAATTTGAAGTAAAATTTTAGTTCACCCTTTAAGTGATGTTGAGTTAGCAAGAACTGAGTTTGTTAGCATTATGAGACTATGCATATCTTCAGTAATCTGGGTGAAATAAATTATGCCAGATGTCAGGGGTTTTGTTTTCTTTTGTTTAATGAAAGACAATGTGGTATGATGAAAAGAGTAGAGACCCTGGGTTTTTAATCCTAAATCTGCCATTCACTGGATGTGTCACTTTAAAAAGGACAGTAATAAGACCTTTTTTTACTAGTTGTGGTAAGGCCAAATTAGATGTGGGCATGAAAGTACTTTACAAACCATAAAACCATGTAGCGTGTTTTAATCTCTGCCCCTGCCGACTTTAAGAAATCTATAAATCTCATGCCCTTTTAAATGTTATTTGAAATTAAATATTGTGATTAAAAGCAAACAAAAGGGCTACCTAGTTTTCTGCCTCCTTCCTACTTTTGAGAATGAACTCTCATTGCATTTTACTGTGGTAGGTAAACCATTTACAGTAAATTGGAAGTTTATGTAGGGACTGTGTTACTTACCTTTGCGTCCACTTTGCGTCCTTTGCATCACCAAGCACAGAGTAGTTTACATAGAGTAAGAAATCTATAAAGATTTTCTAAAAGCAAATTACACAAGTTTATAAGACTTCAGACAATAGAACCAAGATCTTCTGTCTTAGGCCTTTGAGAAAGGAAGTATTTGTAAGTGAATTTGGGACCTACTACAATGATTTTTTTCCCCAACTTTAAGAAATAATTGAAAAATATAATTGTATGTATTTACAGTGTATAATATGACTTGATATACATAAACATTGTGGAATGATTACCAAGATCAAAATAATTAAGACATCTATCACCTCACTTAACTCTTTTTGTTATGTTTTGTGTATGGTGAGAATGCTTAAGATCTATTGTCAGCAACTTGCAAGTACACAATACCATATTATTCACTCACCATGCTGTACACCCGGTCCTCAGAACTTACTCTCTTTATAACTGAAAGTTTGTACCCTTTGACCTGCATACCTTTTGACCCCCATCTCCCTGTCCCTGCAGCTCCTGGCAATCACCATTTCTATTCTCTGGGGGGGTTTTGTTTGTTTGTTGTGGGGGAGTTGTTTTGTTTAGAATCCATATATATGAGTAAGTGATACCAAACAGAACTTGTATTTCTCTATCTGGCTTATTTCACTTAGCATAATGCCCTCCAGGTTCACCCTGTTGTCAGAAATGGCAGAATTTTCTTATATTTTATGACTGAATAATATTCGTGTGTGTGTGTGTGTGTGTGTGTGTGCACGCACACAGAGGATGCCAAAAATGTATACACATTTTAAGAAAGGAAAACTGTATTAAAATTATAATGCTCATACATACCAATAACAAAAGATGAATACAAGTCACGTTTGACGTCTGCAATTACAAAAGGTGCTCAAAGTGATTACCATCAGCATCCAAACACTTCTGATGATGGCGAACTACTGCTTGAGCAACGTTGACCAAAGTGTCCACTTGTATACATTTTTTTGGCACCCCGGTGTATGTGTGTCTGTGTATGTCTGTGTGTTGTTGGATGGAATGTTCTGTATATGTCTGTTAGGTACGTTTGGTATAAAGTATAGGTCAAGTCCATTATTACCTTACTGATACTCTGTCTGAATGATCTATGCATTGTTAAAAGTGGAGTATTGAAGTCCCCTAGTATTACTACATTGATATCTATTTTTGCCTTCAGATCTATTAATAATTGTTTAATATATTTAGCTGCTCTGATATTGGGTGCATATATATTTACAATTGTTACAGCCTCTTGATGAATTGACTTCTTTACATTATATAATGATCTTTATCTCTTGTTGCAGCTTTTGACTTAAAGTCTACTTTTTTATATATAAATACAGCTACCTCTGTTCTCTTTTGTTTTACATTTACATGGAATATCTTTTCTCATCCCTTCACTTTCATCCTGTGGGTGTCTTTAAAGCTTATGTGAATCTCTTGTAGGCAGGCAGTATATACTTAGTTTTTTCTTTGCTTTTTTTCTTTTTACCCATTCAGGCATTCTTTGTCTTTTAACTGGAAATTTTAAATCATTTATATTTAGAGTAATTATTGATATGTAAGGACTTACTGTTGCCATTGGTATAAATGTTTTCCGATTGTTTTATACTTTATTTGTCCCTTTCTTTTTCTGTTGCTGTCTTTCTTTGAGAATGGTTGGGGTTTTTTGTAGTGGTATGCTTTGATTCTTTTATCATTTGTGTATCTATTACAGGTTTTTTATTTGTGTGTACAATGAGGCTTTCGTACTACATCTTATAATAGTCCGTTTTAAGCTGATAACAACGTTACTTCAGTTACATAAAAACATTGTACACATTTACTTGCCCCACACACACATACTTTATGTTGTGGATGTCACCATTTACATCTTTTTATATTATGTATCCACTAACAAAATACTTTAGCTGTAGTTATTTTTAACACCTATATGCTAGAGTCCAAAGTTATTTGTATATCACCATTGCAGTATTAGAGTATGTTGAATTTGTCAGTGAATGTTAAACTTTTATCAGTGAATTTTATACTTCCCATATGTTACTAATAATAATTGACCTCCTTTTTATTTCATCTTGAAGAACTTCCTTTAGCATTTCTTGTAAGGCAGGCGTAGTGGTGATAAATTCTCTCACTTTTTGTTTCTCTGGGAAAGTCGAAAGTCCGTATCTACCTAGGAACTACTTTCCTAAGTAAAGCATTCTAAATTCGCAGCGTTGTTTTCCTTCGAGCACTTTGAATATCGAGCACTTTGACTATATCATCCCACTCTCTCCTGGCCTACAAGGTTTCTTCTAAGATACCTGCTGAGAACTTTATCTGTATTTGCTTCTATGTGATGACTCCTTTCAAACTTGCTGCTTTCAAAATTCTCTTTGTTTTTGATTTTTAAGAGTTTGATTATAATATGCCTCAGTGAAGATCTCTTTGGGTTGAAACTGTTTGGGGATCTTGGAGCTTTGTGTATCTGAACGGCCGTCTCTCCCCAGGTTTCGGAAGTTTTCAGCCACTGTTTCTTTAAGTAAGTTCTCTGACCCTCTCTCTTCTTCTAGGATTCCTACAATGCAAATATTGTTTCACTTAATGTTGCCCCATAATTCACATAGGCTTCTTTCACTCCTTTTCATTCTTATTTCTTTTTTCTCCTCTAAGTGATCTGTTCTGATCTATATTAAGAGATCTGTTTTCAAGTTTGAAGATTCTTTCTTCTGCTTGATTGAGCCTGTTAATGAAGCTCTCTGTTGTATTTTTCATTTCATTTATTGTATCCTTCATTCTATTTGGTTCTTTTTTATTTCTGTCTCTTTGTTGAACTTCTCAGTTTGTTCATGTATTGTTTTCTTGAGTTCATTGAGTTGTCTATGTTCTCTTGAATCTCACTGCACTACCTTAAAATAATTATTTTAATTCTTTTTCAGGTGACTCACAGATCTCCATTTCTTTGGGGTTAAGTTCTGGAAAATTACTGAGTTCCTTTGGTGGTATCCTGTTTCCTTGCTTCTTCATGTTTCTAGTGGCTTTGCATTGATGCCTGTACATTTGAGGGAGGGGTCACCTATTCTAGCGTTTTGGGGCTGTCTTTGGTTGAGAAAGTCTTTCACCTGAAGGTGGCTTTGAGGGCTTTGGCTGGGTGGAGTGAAGCATCTCTGATTCTGGGGAGGACACAGTGGCATACTCTCTGTACAGCTTCATCAGCCAAGGTCTAGATTGGCAAAGACTGCAAGGGTCCTCAGTAGCAGAGGCTGCTGAGGTCTTCCAGTCCTCATTTTTGCCTGTGGGAGGAAGTTCTACCCAAGGTGATCCCCCTTGGCTCCAGGTCTGGTGCACTGGCACTCAGAGCAGAGTAAAGCTGCTGGGGTCATGGGGACAGGTACATATGGAGCTACCACAGTGCCTGGGTCCTGGGGCACAGGTGCACTTGTTGCAATGGTAATGCTAGTGTCTTAGGTGCAGGCTTGTTCAGATCTCCCAAGGAACCAGATTCTGAGTCTCTGGGACTTGCCACAGTGTTTGGACCCCAAGATGGGACACAGCAGTGACACGGGTTGTGGGATCACAGGGTTAGCAGTGACTAGGGTGCAGGGTGCATCAGCAACGTGCCTTGGGGATGGTGAGTCAAAGTTCTGATTCTGGCCACAGGGGCCAGGGTGCAGAGCAGCAGCAGTTCAGCCTCAGCGATGCCAGTTCAAAGCCATGACTCAGGACCTGAGGGATGGAGCACAGAGCTGCATAAGTGCTGGCCAGGGATGGCAAGTTGATGCCATGACTTAGGACCCAGGGGTGGGCCAGAGAGCAGCAGCAGCTCCAGTCCCATAGATGGTGAGGTGGTGTGGTATCCCAATCCCAGAGAGTGGGCACAGCATCAAGTGCGGCCCCTGAGGGCAGGCCTCACAGCAGCAACAGGCCCTATTCCCGGTGAGGAGACGCAGCAGTGGGGGCTCCATGCAGCTCCATTAGCTGGGTTCAGCATTGCTGAAGACCGGCCAGGGCGGGGCACAGGTCCTCAGTAGCAAAGGCTACAGATGTCCACGACAGTGACGAGACTTTCTGAGGTTCTCCTGTTCTTCTTTTCACGTGGCATGGTATTCGTCTGAGGGAGTTCCCCCTCTTTGCACTGAACTGCTTTAAACTGGGGGTGGAGTGATGCAGGTAAAGTGCTTTCCACGCTTCTATGTGGCCATGCTTGGTTTTTTTTGAGCAGGGTTCTGCTGCTTGGTTAAGAGCTTTCCCGGAACCGTTCCTGCATGTTTGTAGTTATATATTTATTGTTTTTGTGGGGAGATGAGCTTTGAGACCTTCTAGCCTGCCAAGGCTAGACCTTCTAGCCTTGCTGATGTGAGACCCTACAAGGAAATTGTTTTTATCTTATTTAAAGTTTGAGAAAGCAGAAAAGAATCAGGAAAGAGAGTAGTGAGAATAATAAGTAAGTCTGAACTGGGGAGAGGAGAGGTTTTTATCTACAGGTTAAGCTTTATTAATTAGGGTATGGCATTAATAACAATCATATTCAACTTAGAATGACAAGGTATGTTTTGTAACATTTACCTTCTTTTGCTTAAGATAAATATTAATCTTTTGCTTTGTAATATTAATTTGCATTCTTTAAAATGTACAATTTATGAAGACCCACAAAAAAGACAGAAGTTAACCACTTTGGGATTTAAATGTTTTCTCTAGCTTATTCATATGCACATAAGCAAAAAAAAAAAAAAGTTCTATTTTGAAAGTGCACTGTTAGGAGTTAATTTCTCTGCCAATGTCCCGTGCAGTACATAGAATCTGTGTCTGCTGCTGCAGGTGTACTGAGGTTCTACCAGGTCGTAACTTGGGGCTAAATGAATAAATGAATGTCAAAAAGGGAACTAGCTTAATCCTCAGTTTTAAAAAAAAGTTTAAGAACTATAATTGGTCCTCAAAAAAAACTAAATATCATCTTTGCTGGTAACTTTGAGAGATGCTAAATTGTCTGAGCTATTCAACAAATTCACACAGGAGCAACTAGTTGAGAACAAAGCTTTATTAAATCAGAAATAAAGCTTAAATGGCATATAGGTGCTGGTTTGTTGTGTTATTGATTACTGTGTACTTTTCAGTAGTGGGGTGTGGTCCTGGCTGTTTGTGGTCAAGGTCTGCAGAATGTCTGTGAAGATACAGAACTGGGAATCACAGACTCTGACAGCAGAGAGTAAGTGGGATGCAAAGTGTTTCGTGAGAATGTGGCCTCTGGAAGGTCCTCACACTAAGCGATGTTTAAATTTAGTTTCAACATTCGCAACACAAATAAAGAGAAATTCACAGTTGACACAAAGATGAGTTGTCCTCATCCATCTTCCTTTAAAATCGCTTACTCTGGAAAGGATGCCAAGTCTGCGACATTCCCATAATCGTCCTACACAGACAGCATACATCCTTTGTACATCAAAAGGAAAAAGCAGTGACTCAGGGTGGAGGACCCGCGGGGATTGGTTTGCTGAAATTGCTCTTCAGTAATTACACATGCATGTTTGTTCCTTCTTTGTTTTCAAATTAGAATAGGAAGAACTTATTCCAGAAATCTGCGTCAGCTCTAAAATGTGATTTTTCTCATTAAACTTAGCTACTTGAGGATCTATTATTAAATAAGCCTGTAATCTTTTAGTTGTTTGCAAACAATAATGATACAACATCTGTGATGGTGAATTGATCTTTGCAAAGTAGACTTTTCAGTACTAGAGAGAACCATTTCATATTGCACACTGTGGAAAGATTAAACATGGTGATTTCTCAGGTGGGGTCAGCCAAGACCCTGCTCCTGAGCCAAAACTTCTTTTCCAAGCAAGCCTCACTTCAGCCATTTACCTTTAAGAGACATCCAGCTTTACTCCCAGGTCCATTTATCTCCATGTAAACCATCCCTGGGTTTTAAATAGTATGTTATGTTAAAGGTTGTCACTGTGGTTGTAAAATTTAAACTACCAAGGTCGAGAAACTGAAAGTGTTACTTTGGCATAAGGCTCACTCCGGCAGCCCTGGTGGTAGGGGCTGTTTCATGGCCTGAGGCTCCCCTGCCTGTGGTTGTGGGGAGACACTCGACCCATTCCTGCAAGTTATTTGTGGCTCTCTGAGGAACTCATTTAACACTGTTCTCCGGTGCCTGATCTTAGGAGGTAGGACTGGAATTTTCTAGTCCTTGTTAGAATGTTTGCTTCAATCCAGAAGTGTCCTGTGGCACAAAAAGCCTGATGTCGGGAGCAAGCTCACAGAGAGAGAGCCCTGAGGAAGGAAACTTGGAATGTGCCCCTGTTCTCTCATCTTTGATATGCTGATCCAGAGTGAACTGCGTAGCAGCATAACCGACTGATGAAATTTCAGCCAGGACTCCAAAGCCTGACAACCATAGTAAATCCTGTGTAAGCAGGATATTTCAAGGGATGGTTTTGAAGTTGATTGAATTTTATGATTAACAGAAAGTTATCCAACCAACCATTTGTGTTTCACCTCATGTTGGTAAAAGTCTTTCTAAAAAGCTTGGGGTTCACTTTTTTTTTTTTCAGTGTAATTGAAAATGGGTTTTAATCATTCTTTTTAGAATTAAACACAATAGTGCATCCATAACATTATCTTAAAAGCTCATTCTATATTTTCTATCATGTATCTGATGGAGGTAAACTTACTGAACTGAAAGTAGATAGACTGCAAAAGAGCCCCAGAGTTATAAGCTTAGAGGAAAACAAAATCCCTGATATAAGATTTTGTCTTTTTTTTTTTCCATTTTTCTGAAAACAGAATGTAG
Organism: Rhinolophus ferrumequinum; assembly: GCF_004115265.2. Lineage (NCBI taxonomy): Eukaryota > Metazoa > Chordata > Mammalia > Chiroptera > Rhinolophidae > Rhinolophus > Rhinolophus ferrumequinum. Next base: position 13,978,031 of record NC_046286.1, on the reverse strand, counting down.
AAAAACTCCATCTAATTGAGGGTTATGAATTCTCTGAATGTAACTGTTCCTCGTTTAAATAATGAAAAAAATGGTGGGGGAAAGGGTAATTTTGTTCCTAAGTCCTAGATGTTAGTTCTGCTTCCCTCTGGGTCTAATTATGTGACTCAGGACAAGTCACAGAGGCCCAGTGTAGCCCAGGTCTGCCCGCTCTGAAATGCAGACTATCTGTCTTGGAATGAAAAATCATGCCGTCTTACTCTCTTCACTGGAATGTGTTACATAATTGGAGTTAGTGTCCATTTTCCCATTGTCTTTTACGGGAATATTTTACCCCATCAGGAATATCCATATGTACCTCTATATGTGCATGTCTGTAGGTAAAATTATGTAAGTTTGAGTTTTCTGTAATGTCTGTAATGTATAGAACTCCTTGGAGACCACCATGTTTCAGGGAGGAGAAAAGGCCTCTTCGTAGTGTCTGCTCCCGTACCTTTTCCCTGAGACTATAAATTAAGCCCGGGAAGGCTATAATGAGTCGGTAATCTATAGACTATTAAGATACTTCGAAGTGATTCCTGAGTATGTCCTATAGAGAACACATGTTTATAAAGGACAAACAGATTCAACACAACATGTCTTAGGCCTAACGAAGCCCAATCAATTAACAAAATGGGATGGCTTAGTTTGCATACCTCCCACTCCCCCAAAATAGAATCACTAACCACTTGCTAACCACACTGACTTGAATAGACAAAGTGGTTACTATAGCTTGGCCCCCAGAAAGGCATATTCAGCACTCTGTTAGACTGTAACCAGCGGAGTCTACCAAACAGGAAGAGAGCTCTGCTTGCTTTATTGCCTCCTTTCCCGGTTTGACTTGATGTGATAATTCATTGCAGATTTCTTTTTCTTTGACAGAGTGCCTACCGCCGGAATGGGATGGCCTTTCTGGCCTGCTGATAGGATGGGGACTGCAAGAACAGGAAAGGAGGCGATGTTCTAGTAAGGTGATGTCTCTTCCCCTCTCTGGACACAATAAAACACAAGTTTACCTTGTCTGTATCCTCAGGAGTGGGCTGGTTTGTTGTGACTATGAACAGGCTGACTCCAGCTCTTTTCCAGCCCCCTCACGCTCAGTCTTGTTTACTAGATGGGCCGTTTAGCTAATTAATGGCAGGATGTTTGGGATACTGTGTAGGTGGACAAGAATGCAGATCACACAATTTTGAAATTTTAATTTAGAATGGGTTTACTGCCCTCAGTTCACATATCTTAAAAGCAGTGTCTTTTTCTTTTCTTTTTTTCCCCCCCAGTGTTTAGTCTATGTTTTACATGATGCATTTTGTAATCCAAGTTTGGGACAAAGGAAACAAAATTAAAAGGACAGTCAGTTTTCCTCTTGCACTATCCCACCAACTTTCCAACATTTGTTGACTCTCTCTACATAAAATGGAGACAAGTATCCATTTTATAAAGTCACACTCCTCAGAGACCTAATTGACCTGATGAACTGTCTGTTCCCACCTTTCCTTCACCCCATGTACACTGGGGTTGCCAAGAAAATGTATACGAGTGGACACTTTAGTCACCGTTGCTCAAGCAGTAGTTCGCCATCATCAGAAGTGTCTGGACGCTGATGGTAACCACTTTGAGCACCTCTTGTAATTGCAGAAGTCAAACGTGACTTGTGTTCTTTTGTTATCGGTATATATTATTACAATTTTAATACAGTTTTCCTTTCTTAAAATGTATATACATTTTTTTGGCACCCCCTGTATAGCTAGTATATATGTCATTTTCATGCCTTCTTCCCGACATCCTGCATGTCTGCCTGTCATGTGTGGTTTTCCTCACATAGATCCATCTTCATTTCTCTCCTTTCCCTGTGCCTCCATTCCCCAGGCCCACTGCTCACACACGTGCCGGACCCATTTAGAAGCAAAGTAATCAGAATCAGTAGAGGAAGGGGAGCCGAGTGATTTGCCTTCTCCCTTCAAAGCACTCCCACACCTAGACTGGAAATGTAGACTGAGTAACTTCTTGCTGGTAGCAACTGAGCTACTCTTCTGGCATGAGGAACTTGAACTCTTGGGAAAAACATAGCAGATGTAACTGTATAGTTCCTGATTAAACTTGAATTGCAAAAAAAAAAATTTATTTCTTTAATTCTGGAGAAGTTTTGTGTAATTTTACTTTTATCATGGTTTTTACACACACTGAATCAGCCTTTGTAAAGAATTAATGAAAACAGAAGTGAGAAGCATGAAAGATTTTCATCTTGTGACCAAATCATCGTGAAGCTCAGTTAATATGATTGCGCCATGTTATTCACATTTGTTAGCTATCACTTACCTGCTCTGTGTTAGTCCTTCTGGAAAAAATCTCTATGTCAGGAACAAAAAACGCAGATATATAATATCAAAAAATTGCCAAAGGGTTTTGATGTTCCATCTGTGCTTGCTGAAATGTATGATTAAACTTTTCTTTTTATCATCATTCTTATTTTTCTTGGCGTCCCTAATCATAGAAAATTATAAGCTTGCAGTAAACATCCTAACTTTTAAAACGACAGCATTTATTGTATTTGGTTTCGATCTGCCAGGCTTATTGATGTATAAAATTTTCAGGGGCTAATTTTTCGCATCAAAATTCCTTCTCTCCCACATTTTACATTTTAAAGTATGCACAAGGCAGAAAATACAGGATTTAGGTTTTTTTCTCTTCATTTTATTCTACCTGATCTCCTTATAGTCCCAGAGAAGGAAGACTCAACGTACATTTCTCTCAGAAATATGACAGGTCTGTGTTTTTGTTGGTCTAGCGTGTGTTTGTCTATCTTGAACAGTCTGACAGGTAATTATTTATAAAATCTGGTTTTGCCCAGTAAGTTCATATAATAACCTTTCACTTTTCATCATAAGCCAGTGAGCTGAATTTAGAATAAAACAAGGTCATTAATGTCCGTCCCGAACCAGCCTAGATGTCCGCATAATTGCTCAGTGTTAATATTTTTAATTCATTTTTTCTTTTCTACTCTTAGGTTCTTTCTCTGACTCTTTTCACAACACTAAATTAGAAGTGAAATAAAATTTTCTTAAGCAGTAAATGTAGAACAGAAAAAAACATTTATAGAAGGAAAGTTTCAGAAAACGTGACTTCCATAAATTTCTCTCTAAAGATTAAAATATTATATAGAATCATAAAATGTTAGAACAGAAGGTAGTCTTAAAGGTCATTGAACACAACCACTCATTTTGCAGATGAAAAAACATGGCCTACAGAGGGAAACTGACTTTCCCAAGATCACTCAATACTGTCAGTGACAGACCAGAGGCCACGTCCACGGCCCCTAATTCTCAGTCTAGTAGTACACTCCACCATACTGGATTTACACTTCTGTATTACCAAGACATTACCAAGACATGTCGGGGTTTTATGGCATGTTTATCTTAGACAGTAATCTAAATTTATTTTTTTAAATGATACTAATTATGGACACATAACCGTTACAGTAAAATTTTCTTCAAAGAGACTGTGGTATTAATTAAATAATCTGTTATATGTCAATTACACATCCATTTTTAAAAAGAGGTCTGTAAGCAGGAAAGAGGAGGATTAGCATACTTTGAGTACCTACTTTGTGTCATGAATCTTAACCTCTGGTATTCCATTTATCCTCACAATGACTTTATGAGGTAAGTGCTATAAAACAAACAAAAACTCAGGCTCAGCTCTAAAGCAATGTGAATACGCAAAATAGTTTCTACTTTTGTAGCCTTGTGTTTTGGAGATCAAATTTGAAAAGAACTAAAACCAACAAATCAGTAAATAAATAGCCTCTCTTATGGGAAATTGACACTGCCTCATTGGTTTCAGGGTAAAAGAAAGAGAAATATTTCTCCCTTCACCTAAATTTGGAAATGCGACTTTCTGAACATGCCATCGTAAGGCTGGGTCTTTAACCTTCCTGCCTTCACATGTTGCAATAATTGAGATTCAAAAATAATGTTCCAGTTTTAGAACCAAGAGTTTTATTTAAAAAACATCAGCAGCACAAATATTTTTTAAATGGTGTATATAATTCTTATATCTGGGAAGAATTCTTCATTTATTACTGTTTGTTCTTTGTTTCTATAAAATCATAAACAATCCATGTTTAATGCTTTTACCATGTAGAAGACAAATAAACATAACTGGTGATTCTTGGTCTGACAGAAAACAAGTTTACTTGTCTAGAAATTATAAAGTTTCGTTTTATGAAAAAGATTTTATAGAGTTCCCAAATCAGATATTTCTTTCCGGTTCATATAACCCCTTGTATAAAACTGAATCACTACAGAGAAAGTATTCCCTCATCTGCCCTCCTGGAATTTAGATAGAACCTTCCCAGGTTGCATTTAAAATTTTACCATCAACCATGTATACATCTCATAAAATATTTTACAGTTTCCTGTATGCTCTGGCCGAACATTTCATAGTACATAAACACTTCTGCAAATCATATAAGGGCATCAAGTTGAATATGTCATAGCAGTGGCCCCCACATAAAGCTGATTGTTCAGCAATTTATTTTCTTATTTTTATCTTCTTATTTGAAAGCCAAGCTAAAACTGTGTGCTCTTATTCTACTGTTACAGTGGGTAGGGGGACTCGAGCTGTTTTAGTTCATTAAAGCAAAAGCTTTCTGCAGAGGGCATCAAGCCAAGCTTAAACAACAAAACCATGCCTGCAGGAATTGGATGTAAATGTGATGGTTAAATAAGGGCCAGATGCCTTTAAAAAGTCAAATATTAAAAAGTCATATCTCTTAAAGCAAGTCTCTAATGTTGTGAGTAGGATAGTGATACCATAGCACTTTAAAAAAGAAAGAAAGAGACTTGGATTTGTTTTCTGGGACAAAATATCAAATATTCAAGCTGTCATAAGTCATGGGAATTTTGGCAATTGAAGCATATTTTAAAACAATCAATTCCTACAAAGTCACGAGAAACCCTCATACAGTATTTCATTGTTGGAAACCACTGTAGTTCTGTATAGAGCATCATATTCATGTTCCTTTTCTGCTCATCACCACCCAATAGTCACTATTCTCATTTTTTTCCAAAGGAAACTAAAAATAGAAAAAGATACTGGAAAAATCTAGATTATTACTTATATGATTTTACTTATACCAGGCACCACTTTACTTGCTATTAAAAATGGTGATGGATTTTCTCAGCATTTTAATAATAAATCTGACATTATAATTAGAGTACACCATGTGCCACTCTGTGTGCTAAGCATTCTGTGTGGGTTGCCTCATTAAATTCTCGCAACCCCACTACAAGAGGTGCAGTTACTCTCCCTGTTGGCCTTAAGCAGTAGGGAGGAAACTGAGGGACAGAAGGCTCCGTGCCTCCCGCGTAGGTCCCCAAGGTGGAGCTGGCATCTGTAGCCAGCACTCTGACCCCGGAGTTCACGCCCTACCCACTGTAACACCGCGCGTGGAGTGTGCTCAAGGCTTCTAAGAACGTGAAAGAGACTTGCTGCCCCGAACCTAGAAGCGCTTCTCAGTACCAAAAAACTGGATTACGAGAAAATTTCATTGGAACTTAACATTCCTTCTCTAAGGCCAAGTATTGTGTATATAATAGAATATCATATAATGTATAATAGAACATAATTATATAGAATGATGCCAAGTCCTCTATACTGTCTTAAACTTTAAGATAAATACATATGATCAATGCGCATGCCAGGAATCCCTATACAAATTATGGGGAAAACTTCCTCAAAGATCCATGGGTACAAAGCATCTCCTTTGTGAAGACCGGGTTTACAGGGTTTCTCCAGAAGGCTCTAATTACATAGGCTACTATTTTATGCTTTCATGCAACGTACTTCTCTCGTGTTATAAAATAATCCCCATCTTGTTTACATGTGTTTGCAGTGGCAGATACAGAATTACATATGGCAGTCTGTCCCTTGAAATTTTGTACAAATGCCCCCTTTAGTGTTTGCTCATTAATTATAATACAGTCATTCTTTCTCCAAGCCCGGGTCATTTGTGTGTGTGCTTGCGGTGAGTGGTGGACAGAGGTAAAGAAGAAAGTGGAATGAAAGTTGCTGAGCACAATTTGAATTAGGAACGATGATTTTTTTTTCCTCTCTCATCAGTAGTTTTTAATTCCACCCTAGGTCTGTCCTGCCTCAGGATATGTCACTTTCTGATGTATGTCCTTTAAGATTCCAACTAGCAGTGCCCCGTCCAGTGGTACTGCATACCTGCAGCTTTCTTTACTGAATAGTGTCAATTAATTTCTTCCAGCCACTTTACTTAGGGGAAATCAGTTCGCCTCCCAGTACATGGGCCACTTATCATTCCCCCCTCACCTGTGTGTGCCCGTCAAGAAGTACCTAAGTAGCTGTGACCGCTGCGGCTCGTGGGTTGTCCTGCCATCTTCCATAGGTTTGACTGTGAAGAAACAATGAGTCCAAATGGGTTTGGGCAGTTTAATGGGTTTGGGTTTTAGCAGCATGAGCAAGATTGGCACGTGCCAACTTTCCATGTTCCTAACCCCACAGGAAGATACCAAGTCAGAGGGGCCAGATGACAGAAGATGTGAGTGGTGAGTCACTGTGTCATGTAAGGCTCCAACTCCAAACTCCAGCCAAGCAGCTTTTTAGTTTGCATCCATCCCCAGGAGATAGAGGTGGGCGATCCCAGGCCACAGTAAAACCAGAGAGACAAGAGAGAAACTACCTTGGAAGCTCATCCCAGGACTGGCTGTCTCTACTTCCCTGGGGTGATCGCCGACAGTGGTGGAACCTTGCCTATGTGGTCTATTGGAGACATGCAAAGCCACCAGGGTGTCTGTCCCCTATAATACACGTAGTGTCATGTGTTCTGTTAACAGCATGAAAAATTAGTCTGCCCCTTCTTTGCTAGGTTTTCATGGCGGCCTCCTCCCTAACTCTTTCCTAAAAACCTTTTTGCCGGCCTCAGTGCATAGCACCTTCTGCTTCCTCAGAACTTTTTATGTCTCTGTCTTTCCCATTTAGTGTCCTAATCTTCTCTCCATGTGCCTTGCAGCCTGCACTAGATTAAGAATTTCTTGAGGGCAAGTCTTGAATGTACACATCTTTGTAATCACCATATAAGTAGGTGTTCAATAAACATTTGTTAGTTGGTTGATAGAAAAAAAATACTCATTTCAACAGAAGCACAGAATCCTGTTTGTTGTTAAATCTCTGTTTCTCTCTTACTGATGCTTGTTTTGCTTTGGCTACAAATCTGCCGAATTTCAGATAATCACAGCCTTTTTCTTAAAGACAAATAGAGTCTCAGGGACCAGGTTTCTTGTGGCCTTTATGAGTTGGTCGTTGTGACTTCAGTCTTGTTTGCAGGGGTTAATGACCTCAAAAAGAGAGGTAACCTCAGTGTCATTTGTACTGCTAAAGACCTCTGTGTCCCACCTGAATCTTGACAAACTTGAAAAAGAATTATAGACTCACTCACTATTTTTGTATATAGTACCATCTTTGAAAACCTACTAGTTCTCCCACTAGTTTACTGGAAAGACAATGAGCCATTTCAGGGTGAAATTTCCTTAAAGGTAATGGAAATAACATGTCCCCTGAACTTAAAGCAAATATGATCATCTATTTACACTGAAAATAATGAGATTTTGTGACCTAGAAGCAAGTTTGTCACCCAATGGTAGCTTGCAATGAAAATGTCTCTTTATCTCTGCTCCTTCATTCATTCATTTAAACAAAAAAAACAAAAAAAAAAACATTTTTTTTAGCACCTATGAAAGCTAAGCAATCAATGTGGAGTCTATAGTTCCCAAACTGTGAGTCAGGGACCTGTGGGAAACTGTGGAATTCTTGAAAGGGGCTCATGAGGCCACTTACATTATCTGTAGATGAAATAAACATGTTTTTTTGCCTATACAGGTGCCACTGTTTTAAATACATATATAAATGTGAATATGTATACATATACGTATATATATGCCATTGTGATTGATATAAATTCATTAATTTTTTGACATTATATTTTTTTCATTCAAAAGGTAGCAAAAGTACAAATTATGGAATGCATGATCAGTGATTATGTTTGTTAAAAAGTGATTGTCAAGCTGAAAAAAGGTACCTGCACCTTTCTGTGCTTTACGGTAACTTGTCTCAGTTCTTCAGGGGTGAGTAGATTGTGCCTTCCAACGTTTTTGAGCTGCTCTAACTTAGTTTTAAGGGTATTTTTTTTCCTTCGACATAACATATCACCTGAACTTTTTTCATACATCTTATTTGGGGGAAAATTTATGATCTTTTTAACATTAGGAAGTTTTGCTTTTCCTGACGTTTTATTGCTTTGCATATTTGAAACATTTCAATCCCAGACAATAAATATTATGTGATTATTGTTTTCATATGGATAGGCTGTTTCCTCCTGTTTTTTCTAAACTCCTTTCCCAACTAATAATACTCAAAAATTTATTAATATGAAACTGTGCCATTCAGCTTTTCCAGAATCGTGTATAATGAAAATTGAAAGAGGGGCAGGTTAGAGAGAAAAGGAAGGTTAGTAGTAGTTAAAAATAAATTGAGGTGTGTGGTTTTCTTTCAGTTGGATTTCAAATGTTTCTGGTTCAGTTGAACTGAAGATTATATTTATTCTGTAAATCATTTTTATAAGCTGTCATAACCAGTTATCACATTAAATAATATCTTTTTATATTATTATTATGGAAGCTAAATGGGTCTCACCAAAGTAGATGGTGTTAGTTGAGTACAAACCATGACGACGGTTTAAAAGCACCCACCTTTAAATAGCGATGCCCATGGCTTCCTCACCTTCTTCATGTCCTTCCTCAAATATCACTTTCTCAATAAGGGCTTCTCTAACCACCCTTTTAAATATTGAAACCCCGACCTCTGCCCTAGCACACCATATTCCCCTTCCCTGCTTTTTTTTTTTTTTTTTTTTGGTCCACACTAACACTTACATATCATTTCATATACTTATTTATTTTGTTTATTGTCTTCTCCCTCTAGAATGTAGACTGTCTGATGTTAGGGATTAGGGTCTGTTTTGTCCACTGCGGTATCTTCCATACTTAGAACAGTGCCTGACACATGCCGTGTTTCCCCGAAAATAAGACCTAGACAGACCATCAACTCTAATGCATCTTTTGGAGCAAAAATTAATATAAGACCCAGCCTTATTTTAATATAAGATTATACCCTTATATTATACTCTTATATTAAAATAAGACCGAATATAGTTGAGGAACGGGTATAAAATAAGACTTATATTAAAATAAGACCGGGTATAATATAATATAATAATATAATACCGGGTCTTATATTAATTTTTGCTCCAAAAGACGTATTAGAGCTGATGGTCCAGCTAGGTCTTATTTTCAGGGAAACACGGTAGTACATGTTCAGTCACTATTTTAATAAATGAATGACTGATTGATGAATGACAAATTTTTGCAACACTTTAACCATGTTACTGTACTCTCTGGTTCTTCTCCAGCCTTTAACTGTTTCTTCTCACTTCTGTTCTGGCTTATTGTTTTACTCTGTTCCTCAACTATAAGCTTCCCCTTACCTTCTAATTCCTCTGAATGTCAACTGTGTTCAACGTAACTCTTTGTTTAAACATTTTTACATTTTAGTACTCCCTAAATCACAATGCATCTTCAACAGAATAAGGAATTTGGCCACCACAAGCAAGTGTTAGTTATGGTTTAGTGAGGCTTTCATTAATAATATGTGAAATTTTTTGATATATCTATTTCACTACTTACTCATATTTTTACCACAACTCCAGGTTCATATTTTTAGTGCATTTATTTACAACTTCGTATATTGCAGTAGTGTTTTTTACATAGGGCACATAGTATATATTTCTTTTTCTTAGAAATCAGTTTAATATAGTATAGTTTACATACAATAATAACCGCTTTTTAGACATACAGTACAATTCAATGACTTTTCACAAATAAACACACTTGTGCAACCATCACAATTAAAATACATGAACACCAAAAAGTTCTCTCATGTTCCTTTGTCATCGATTGCCCCCTGCCCCCGTCATGGCATCACTAACTCCAGGCAAACACTGATCTGATTCTGTTTCCATACCTTTTCCAGAATAGCATAAAATGGAATAATTCTATGTGAATTTGGATTTCAAGTTTGGTTGGGTTTTTTTGTCTGACTTCTTTCACTTAGCATAATGCTTTTGAAATTCATCCCTGTTGTTGTATGTATCAGTAGTTCCCTTTTATTGCTGGGTAGTATGGATGCACCACAATTTGTTTATCCATTCACTATTGAATGGACTTTTTGATTGTTTCTAATTTCTGGATATTAAGCATAAAACTGCTGTAAACATGGATGGACAGAGCTTTGTGTGAACGTATGTGTTCATTAGTATTGGGTAAATACCTAAGGGTGGGATTACTGGGCCATATGGTAAATGAATATTTAATTTCATTAGAAACGGCCATGAGAGCCAAGATGGCAGAGTAGATAAATCCTGTGCTTGTCTCATCCCACGAACACATTAAAATTACAAATTACAACTATAAATTATAGAACAGTCAACCTGGAGAACCATCTGAAGTTAGCTGAACAAAAGTTTTATAACTAAGAACATAAAAAAGAAGCCACGTCAAGATCGATAGGAGGAGTGGAGATGCAGAACGGGCCGGCTCCACACCAGCATGTGGCAGTTGAGAATCGGAAGGGATAGCTCAGCTGCAAAGGCTCCCCCCGGAGGAGCAAGGGACCCTGGCCCCACACCAGGCTTCTCAGCCCAGAGTACCAGTGCCATGAAGAGGAGTCCCCACATCTGGCTGTGAAAAATAGTGGGGATTCCGATCATCCGAATGGGACAGAAGGCTGTGGGAAATCCAGATGTCCTCTTAAAGGGCCCGCACATAGATTCACTTGCTCACAGGCATTCACCCTGGGCTCCAGCAGAGGAAACAAGTATCAGAAACATATGGGGAGAGACTGAGTTGTGTGGCTTCAGGACAAGGACTAGAGGAATAGTTGACATTTTCCCTGTGTGGGGTCCTCGTCCTGTGTAGCCAGCAAGCAGACCCCATCTTTCCTGTGATCCCAACCCCCATGCCCATGGCCAAAGCTGAATCTGAATTGCTCTGATGAGCTGTGCTCACTTCACCTTAGTGACTTCCTGGGACCCCACCGCGCCCAACTCAGCCAACCCGGAGGCAATTTCTAGTTAGTAGCTAGGCCCACCTACATTGCACTCTTTTTTGGACAGCTCTCAGGAGTCTGCGGGCCTCAGGCAGGCAGCCACTGGCCTTGGTGTGCTCTGAGATATTTGCTGAGTGGTTATTGGCACCAAATCAGAATCTACATTAGCCTCATGGTGAATACAACTCTTCCCACCCTGGTGACTCCCTGAGACCCCCGTCTCCCAACTCATGTACCTCACAAGGCTTTATCGGTGTCTGAGCCTTACAAGAGCCAGCAGGTAGCAGCAGGCTTCCGGGTGTTCTGGCTTTTTGCAGAGCTACCCCAGGCCCAGGACAGGTAGCAGCTGTCCTTGGTTTGCAGCGTGGCCTCTCGTTTGCCACCAGGCAGCACAGGCAGCGACCAACCACGGATCGCTTTGTAGGTCCTACCAAGTAGTCCTCAGCCAGTCACAGGCAGTGGCTGACCTGGACCTGCACCAGAACCCCTCCCAAGAGGCCCCAGAACCAACATACTTGGAGGTTAGCTTCAGATCACAGCAGAGCACCACCAAATTAGCCCCACAAGCAGCACAAAGAGCAGTCTCAACAAGCACCAGATCCCACTGGGTCAAATCCCACCCAGTGGGGTAAGCCTCCTGCACAGCAGCCCATAAGCTGTGGACGTGGCCAAACCCCACAGCCAGTCAGCCTGAGGGTCAATCCCACCCATTGACATGCCAGTAACAATCAAGGCTCAACTATAACTGGAGGACACACACAACCCACACAAGGGACACTCCTGCAGCACCTGGTGTAGGTGACCAGGGAGACTGTGCCACTGGGCTCCACAGGGTACCTACTACATTAAGCCACCAGGCCAAGACTGGGAGATATAACAGATCTATTCAATACATAGAAACAAACACAGAGAGGAAGCCAAAGTGAGGAAACAAAGAAATATGTCCCAAATGGAAGAACAGAAGAGAACTCCAGGAAAAAAAAAACTAAATAAAATGGAGGCAAGCAACCTTCCAGATACAGAGTTCAAAACAATGGTTATAAGGATGCTCCAGGAATTTAAAACTTCCACAAAGAGATAGCAAGCATAAAAACGGACATAGAAACCATAAAAAAGAATCTGCCAGAAGTGAAGACTACAATAACTGAAATGAAGAAAGCACTGGAAGGACTCACCAGCAGGCTAGATGAAGCAGAGGATCAAATCAACAGTTTGGAAGACAGGGTGACAAAACACACACCCATTCACAACAGCAGAAAGAAAACAGAATTGTTTAAAATGAGGATAGTTTAAGAGATCTCTGGGATAAGTACATTCACATCATAGGGTGACCAGAAGAAGAGAGAAAACAAGGAATTTGGAACCTGTTTGAGGAAATAATGACTGAAAACTTTCCTAACCTGGCAAAGGAAATAGACATACTATCAGCCCAGGAAGCGCAGAGACTCCTAAATAAGATGAACCTAAACAGGCCCACACCTAGACACATTATAATTAAAATGGCAAAGGTTATAGACAGAGAGAATTCTAAAAACAGCAAGAGAAAGGCAGCTAGTTACTTACAAGGCAGCTCCCATGAGATTGTCAGCTGATTTGTCAACAGAATCTTTGCAGGCCAGGAGGGATTGGCACAAAATATTTAAAGTGATGAAAACCAAGGACCTACAACCAAGGCAAGACTATCACTTAAAATCAAAGGACAGATAAAGAGCTTCCCAGACAAGAAAAAGCTAAAGAAGTTCATAACCACCATAGCAGTATTACAAGGAATATTACAGGGCCTTCTTTAAAGGGAGTGGAGGGATTAAAAAATGTGAATAATAAAATGGAAATAACTACATATCTATCAATAATAACTTTCAATGTAAATAGATTTAATGTTCCAGTCAAAGGACAAAGGGAGGCTGAATGGATAAGAAAACAAGACCCTTCCATATGCTGCCTACAGGAAACTCACTTCAGATTGAAAGACACACACCTACTGAAAGTAAAGGGATGGAAAAAGTTATTTCATGAAAATGGAAATGAAAAAAAAAAATTTAAAAAGCAATACTTACACCAGACAAAATAGACTGTAAAACAAAGGCTATATATAACCAGCGACAAAGAAGGACCCAGTAATCCCGCTTCTGAGTATTTAATCCGAAGAAACACAAAACTCTACTTCGAGAGGACATGTGCATCCGTATGTTCATTGAAGCATTGATTACCATAGCCAAGATGTGGAGGTAGCCTGGGTGTCCGTTGATGGACAAATGGATAAAGAGGAGATGGTACATATAGACAATGGAATATTGCTGGGCCAGGGAAGGGAGTGGGTTCTCACCATCTGCAGTGCCATGGATGGACCTGGAGGGTATTGTGCTGAGTGGAGTGTCAGACAGAGAAAGACAGATGCAATGTGATTTCACTTATATGTAGAATCTAAAGAACAAAATAAACAAAACACAAACTCATAGATACAGAGAACATTTTGATGATTGCCAGATGGGAGGGGGTTAAAGGGTGGGTGAAAAGGGGAAGGGATTAAGAAATACGAATTTTGCTATTTGGAGGATTTTTAAGTACGGTTTAAAAAGGTATGTATGGGTGCCAAATTGACAAACAGTAGACTGTGGTGGTTGGTACTATGTCAACTTGGTGAAACTGAAGCTACTTTTCCATAATCGTCTTCCCTATATGGTTGGGCAAAAGAGAAATGTATGCAAGATTTGGAAGCTGGAAGTGAAGCAGTTATTAATTAATTGTGGCTGGATGTAGTTACAGACAGACACAAAAGTGCTGGCGGTTCTAGCTTGTCCTCACTTTCTTCTACTCTACATTCTTCCTGCCAGAAGACCCTGTTTACCAGGAGAGGCTCCAAGCTCACTACTAGACACTTGCTGGTGGCCCCCAAACCCCCCGCCCACCACCCCAACATAGTAGTTATACCGAAAAATGGTTTCCTACAGACCTTCCTGTGCAGCCACTCTTGGCAGGTGGTGGTGCTTTGTTTCTCAAATTGATGGGTTGGTGACTTTTTCTGATTCTTCAACTTTCTTCCTAGGCTTTCATTTCCCCAGTTCCTTCCATAACTACCATTTTTCCCCGAAAGTAAGACCTAGCCGGACAATCAGCTCTAATGTGTCTTTTGGAGCAAAAATCAACATAAGACCCGATCTTATTTTACTATAATATAAGACTGGGTCTTATATAATATAATGTAATATAAGACAGGGTCTTATATTGATTTTTGCTCCATAAGACACATTAGAGCTCATTGTCCGGCTAGGTCTTATTTTTGGGGAAACAGTATGTAAGATCTGATTCCTGTAATAAAATCTTTATCCCACAAAGTACAGTGGATCTGACTCTGTGACTGAACTCTGACTGATACATCAAGCTATGAGAGACTAATCCTTGACCTGAGAACAGGTCAAAAGCTGGATAAAATACAAAACAATTATGCAATAGCTTTCTATAGTACCATAACCAATTACCACAAATTTAGCAGTGTAAACAACACAAATGTATTAGCTTACATTTCTGTAGGTCAGAAGTCTGGTATGGGTCTCATGGACTAAAACCAAGGTGTTGGTAGGCTGTGTTCTTTTCTGGAGGTTGTAGGAGAGAACCAGTTTTCTACTCATTCAAATAGTCAGGAATAGTCAGTTCCTTGCGGCTGTAGGACCAAGGTCCCCATTTTCTTGCTGGCTATAAACTAAGGGCCATTTTAGAAGCCACCACATTCCTTGGCTAGTGCCCCCCTTACTCCATGTTCAAAGCCAGCAATGTCAACTTCTTCTCATGTCACATCTCTCTTACCCATCTCTCTGCTTGTTTTCAAGAGCTCGCGTGATTAGATTAGGCCCACCTGAATAATCTCGGATAATCTCCCTATTTTAAAGTCAGTTGATTAGCAACTTTACTTCCATCTGCAACTTTAATTCCCTTTTGTTATGTAACACATTCGCAGGTTCTGGGGACTTGGATGTGGACATCTTTTGGCGGGGGGCACACTTTATTGGAGGCATCAGAAAAAAGACAAGGTAGTCAGGATTTGAGAGACCAAGAAATTGAAGAAAAGGGAAGTTCTTAATCACAATGAGAACACCACATTACATTTACGTCATGTCTCCTTAGGCTCCTGTTGGCTGTGACAGTGTCTGAGACTTCCCTTGTTTCTGGTGACCTGGACAGTTTTGAGGAAGACTGGTCAAGTATCTTTTAGAATGTCCCTCACCTGGGATCTGTTTGATGTTTTTCTCACGATTAGCATGCTGCATGCTAACCCTAGCCTCCAAAAAGTATGTAAGTACCTAGGTTGTCTTCCTCACAAAAAACCATCACGTCAGTCTAATCAGTGTGTTTCTGGAACAGAAGGAGGACATTAGGTAAAAACTAAGGAAATCTGATTGAAGTATAGACTTTAGTGAATAATATATCGAAATTGGTTCCTTAATTGTGAAAAATGTACCATACTGACACACATTATTAATAATAGGAGAAACTAGATGTGGGTGTATGAGAACTTCATATTATCTTCACAATTTTTCTATAAATGTAAGACTATTCTAAAATGAAAAGGTATTTTTTTAAAAGGGGGGGATATAAAGTATGGTATTACCCATTTGGGGGTGATATTTGTTCTTTTCTCTAAGTTATGCTCCCCCTTTGATATCCTGTAACTGAAATACTGAGATATATGGCTAACCGCTTTTAATACCTCTTATGTTAGATAATAAGGGAAACAGACTCTACTTCTTGATAAGAAGAGCAGCAAAGAATTTGTACCCATTTGTAATCTGCTAAACCGATTGTGGAAATCTCTGTTTACTTCCTTGAATGTAAATTCCTAGAATTGCAATTGCTGCATCAAAAGTATTCCTCATTTTAAAAACTTGACGCATATCCAAATGGTTCTGTATTCAGGTTTTCCCAGTTTGCATTCTCGTTAGTAATGTTTGAAAATCAGTTTCTCTGTGCCTTCACCAACACTAGATAACATTACCCTTTTCTATTTTTTCCGGTTTAAAGAAAGGCAGTCTGACCATTGCATTTATCTGCATTTTTGGATACCATTGAAGTTGGAACATTTTTCATGTGTTTATTGGCCATGTGTACATGTTCTTTTTTGAATTGCCTAATCTTGTACTTTGCCCATTCTTCTCTTGGGCTATTCCTGGTTTGAGTGTTGATGTTGGTCTGAAATCTGGGTTATTAAAGTTTAATTGACCTCACACAACCCTACGAGGTTTAAATATTATGAATTACTCTTGCCCAAAATAATTTTTCTTCATTTCTATTCATTTATTCTTTATTTCCCTGGATCATATCACCATTTTCAGTCCTTTCTTTTCTCAGATTCACAATATTAGAACTGCAATCATCTTATTTCTCAGTTGAGGCAACTGACACCAAAAGAGGAAAGGGTCTTGTCCTTTCTGGGGGAGTCTATTCAGTTTGGACCCATAGCACAAGTCTTTTGGCTTCTGGTCAAAACGACACCAACAGCTCATTTGGCCCCTTCGTTGCCAGGTTTGTGTCCTTAGGTCTGGCACTAAGAAATTCAGTCTGTCTATAACTTTTGCCTCGTGAGTAACTTGGATCATAAATTCTCCCTGCCCCAACAGGCTATGTGGCATTTGATAAACTGCTTTAACTTTGGGAGCTTGGATTCCACATCTATTAAGTGGGAGCAATGAACTGCTGCTAGATGACTCTAAGACATACTTTTTCTAATTAAAGTCTCGTCTCATTTAACATGGGCATTTTTAGGGTATGGATTAGGGAAACCAGCATAGGTGGAAGTCAGACCTTTAAGAAATTTATTTCAGCCTAGCATGTCTATTTTTGAAGGGAACCTAATCAAAGCTTTTTTTAAAATAGTTTTTAATTATAGGTTTGAAACTCGGTGTTATTTGTAATACCTTTTTAGAAGCATGAAAATAGCATTTCTCTCTGTACCAACTTTGTGCTTTTCCATTTGGTAAACACTGATTTTATTTCTCTCTCTGCCTGTAGGAGTAAACCAGGCCAACTCAGGACTTCCTGTTTACCTCCTGGTCATACATATTGTAGATGGTGACAGACCTGCTCTCAAAATAAGCTTCTTTGGTTCAATTCTGCATTTTCTGGTTAGGCAACCAGCCTGTCAATACTTGAACAATGAAACCATTTGGCTGTTGAAGCCTTGTTCTGACATTCCCCCTTCAAATTGTCAGTGGAAAAGAAAGTCACTTAATCACTAAATGTAATACTAGAGATAATATAATAGTAGGTTTATGTTTAAAGGAGGCATCACACAGTACCTTTCATTTGAGAATATCAAAGCATTTTCAATGCTCCAAGTTGAAATGTATAACATGGGTGCACACAAAAATAGTAAATAACCTGATTTCCTCTGGAGATTCTCAGTGGTCTAAATCCCGATTTTTTAAGGAAGAAAATTGAGTTTTATGTGTATTGAGTGACTAAAGTGTAAGCTTAGAAATATTTTTATGTTTCCATCATAGTTTATTCTGCTTAGCATAAATCATCAGAGCCAACCATAACTTATTATAGCATGTACTAGAGCTTTTTCAGTTGTATTACACTCATGTCAGACACACCTTCGTACAAGTCCCTCCAGGTCAATAGTTTAGAAATTCTGCCTCTTCCATCCCCTTCTCCAGTCAACACTTATGGAAATATATGCTAATTGGAACAGAAGCAGCCTGCCCAACTGACAGGGCTAGACCACTCTTAACACAAGATTAATGAGATAGAAGTTGAGGGAAAAAATAACATTTCTCAAGCAATAAGAGTGCAGATGCCTAGTAAAAGCCAACAATTTTCCTGAATCAGTCAAATCCCAAGCTTTGCTTTCTCTTGACTTCCCTCAAAGGAGTTAAGGAAAAGAAGAAATCCTGTACGCCCGCCTTGCTCTGGCCACTGTTGCCATCCTCTGGCTCAGTGTAGCCGGTTCTCCCACCTTCCCGGAAGCCTCAGTTGAGCAATCACCATGGTGCAAAACAAGATCACAGAGTCAAGGTTTACAGTGAGACTTTGCACGTGGTCGACTAAAGTGGCATGCAAGAAGGAATTACGAGGCACAAACATACCACAGGTGGCCACCTGTATTCATGACTGGCCTTTGTAGGTGTGTGATTTATATCCGTAAAAAGGGCATTCAGAGACCATGGATCTTTATTGGCAAGAAGTTAAGTTTGTGGACTAGTCTACCTTGTTACTGTGTGATTGAGCCATGGGTTAGTAGACATCAAAAACTATCAGAGGCTCAAAGAACAGTATTTGCTCAGAGGAAGAAAAGCCTAAGGATCGTATCAATTAGCTGAAACTACAGTTGGCGTACTGTGTGACATATCTGGATTATTGGGGCTGAGAGGGCTGGTTTCCTCCTAAATTTCCACCTCTTTCAGGATCCTTCTCCCCTGCATATGCCCAGCTCTTTATAAGACACCCTAAATTCTTCCAGAACTGACCAATCACATTGGAAATAAATTTTACACATTTAAAAAGTTATGTTCTTTCATACCTCGTACCCAGATCATAGTTCCTAAATATTCTCCACTGGTATTTAGGCTCCTTGGAGAAACGGCTGATCCAGGACTGGGGCAGGGAAAGATGCCTGGAACATTTTAATTCATGAGAAAATAAGGAATTGAACAAAGAACCATGAGGACATGTCAAAAATGGAAGCTTGAAGCGACTCCCAAGTGGCCAAATCTGGGACAATTTGATCATCCAAATAAATAGTGACAATAAAGGATTATCATCACCCATAGAATAAAATAAATATCCTTGAGTCAATACAATATAAATAAGTAAATAGAAGAGAAATTTAAAGCTCTTCTTTGCCACAGAATAACAACTAATAAATATAAATGGAATCATAGTGTTAAAAGATCATCAACAGGACAAAGACTGACAAGTCGTGGACATTTCCATAGTCTCAAATTGTGTTCCCCACGAGTCACATCAATTACAAAGCAAAAACTAGTAACAAAAAAACCTAATATTCTTTCAATTATTCATTGTAGATAGTAAAGCATTTTTTTGTCGTTCTGGTTCACAAATGTTTAAGCACTAATTTTGCCTAGAGTTTGTCTCAGGCCATGACGTGGAATAAGAAACGTGGACAGAAATTCATTTATACCAAGTCAACGACTATCTCCAATGATGACAAAGCCTTTGATAAAATATACTGTGGGTAAATGCCTAATCCAGCGCTTTTTGTTCCGATTCAACCTGGAAGTGGTTCTCCCCTCCAGAAGCCAGAACCCCGCGGCACAGCAGAGGCAGGTGGGGGCAAAGCTCCGGGCGCCGTGTGGGCTAAGAGGTGGCTGTTGCGGGATGGCACCTGAACTCCATGTGGTCCCTTCCCCAGTGAGGACCAGCCTTCTTTATTTTCCCCCTTTGGCTGTGTGCAGAAGACCAGAAACCCTTGTTTTCAGGGACTGTGATGGTTGTGTATCTGAGGCGGACCGGATGCCAGTGTCCAGAGAGGGCAGATGGGGTAAACAGGATGCCTCCATAATGCTGGCTCAGCTGGGCTCGCGGCCACCTGGTGATGTGATGCGCTGCACCGCCAGTCCTGGGAGACGGCACAGGCACCTCGAAGATTACATTCCGACGTTAAAATACACACCCACAAAACAGCCATCCCAGACCTCTAATCTTGCTTTATGACCAAGCTATAATTACATTACAGCAATTACTTGAATATTACATTTTTATTACTGTTATGTCATTTTGTCTACTAGGAAAAAATATGCCTACTTGCACCAATAAAATTCTTAATGACTCATTTAAGCTGTGTCTACATGAAACCCCTGATTTACATTTTGGTCAAAATAATTCTTAGGGCCTGGGGCAAGAAGACGGTTAACGTCCATCCACAGGATTGCCCAAAAGCAAGACAACTTCCACGTGTAGGTGTACTTCTCGCAATGAAACAGTTCCAGCCAAGGCTAATTAGAAAGTTAGGAGGGTTATATTTAAGAGCTGTATTTATAAAGCCATCAAGTCTTTATCATCTATCGATCAGTTCCAACTACTAACAACAAGCAGAAACATCTATGTCTCCATCCTTCAAATGCGTAGAGGAACATTTTCTATACTTCCAAAATGCCAAGGGGGCCCAACTGTGGAAAGATTCTTTACAAGCCACCTAGGCCAGTTTTTTCAGCCCTTTGTCTGGCAGCCAGTGATTTATTTGGAACTCAGTAAGGACACTCCCCAAATAAAGTTACTAATGTGTGGTACTTACGTTTTGTAATCATTATAATTATACTTTACTTCATTACCTCTTTGTAGGTAGCGTCTCATTCTCTGGAGGCCTTATCATAACCTTGCTGAAAAATTCCAAGCTATCGGACTCGGTTCATTTTCTCAGCGGGGAGACTTCTGACTCTGACCACTTCCCAGCTTAACCCAGACCGTGTCCCTTTCCAGCCAGTACAGGCCCAGACAAGCATAGGATGAAACAATTCTATCCTTAGAGCCAGAATTTGGGGAACTTACCATATATGCTGAGTCAAAATATCCAGATTTAACCACTTTTTAAGTTTTTTTCACACACTCACCCACCCAAATATTCTATGCATTGAACAAACACTTTTCTACCAGAAAATGAAGTGGCTAACAGGTTTTGCTTCCCCGCAGTAAACCATGCCCAAGGTTTGTGTTTTGCTTCATTTTTTATTAAAAAAAAAAAAAAATCCTTTTGGCAAATATATGTCCTCTACGTTACTGTGTAAAATTCAGTGCCTAATTCTAAAGTTATGTGCATCTGCTGGACATACACACTGTTAAACATTCATGACTGCCTACAAATGTGAAAAGTATTACCAGGTCTATTTTTAACATTGTTTTGGCAAGACCGTTGCTGTGGAAAAAAATTCCTATAGAATCTTAATGAGAAAACTGAATGATTCTTTGAAATGTGGTTGTGATTCCCTGACTTATTAAGTGGTGATGTCACTGGCGCTGAGAACCAAGAAACAGTAGAATCACTCGTTGGCCAGCACGCTCGAGAGATACACCAGAAGGGGAATGAAACTCCTCTTGAATGCGGTTTGTGCTGAACTACGCCCTCCCCCACAGCGCAGAGGGTCACATATGTCCCTGCACAGGACATGTCTCACACACTTGGTTTGTCATCTCGGTGAGCCTACGTCATGGAAGGGTGCACTGTTTCCATGTGTTTTTTATAGAACCTGATCTGCCCACTGGCCTTCTTTCTGTTCATTACCCCACATTTGTCTTACAGAAAAGAACCACCTTGTTCCAGCTGTTGGAGAAAGATAGGGGTTTCCTCCAGCTCACCTGAGTGTCCCCTTAGTCTCTTCATTAGCAAGGGGAAAAAAGTTCAAAGAAGTCTGGCAGGACAGAGAATGGAAGGAGAACTGTCCTCATGTACATACATACATACACACACACACACACACACACACACACACACACACACACACACACACAACTCTCAGACCTCCTTGCCACCCTATTGAATCCAACTTGTCCTGTTCTAAGTGGGCACAGGCCCTGTTAGAATAAGGTGCCAGTCTGTTTGGTTCTGGTGAGTTATGCAGACTGTGCCCTGCACAAAGGCACCCAGCCAGGGGGCACACGTGGAGGCTCCCTTCCAGCTGGGGCTGCACTTGCCAAGCTTGTGGTCCGGGCACAGGAGCTGTGTCAGCCACGAGCAAGGCCCACTCAGAGGGAGCATTGTTTCTCATTTCTCTGCCTGGAGGAGGCACTTTTTTGGTAATTCTTCTGCCCTGAGAGGACACACTTTTCTGGTGTGTACAAAGTCCCAGTGTGTGGAGGAATCAGGGTAGGTCATACTGACGGGATAGAGTTATGCAGCTTAAATGTTGACTGAGTCAAGCAGTGAATATAAATGGTGTCATTGCTTCTATGAAAGAAGTGCTACAGGGTAAGTTATTTCATCCTAGACAGCAAGCCTGGAACCTTTCAAAGTTCCAGGAGCAGCCATGGCTTCCGGAAGAATCATTACCATGCAACCCTAAGTCTGCAGACCCAATATCTACAGAGAGAACTGTGTTCCATTTAAATTAGGGGCCAGTTTGGTTCTGTACTGTGGGAAGTGAATATGCGAGGTGGCCTCCCTGGTCTCCTTAAATCGGTCATAAAATCATAAGACCGCTGAAGTTTAGAGCAGGAAGAAGCCCTGGGCCCTATAAGATCCAGTCAGCACTTTCCAGGACGGGCCCAGGAACTTGGGGATGCTGGCCCTCACTGCCCCCAAAGGTAGTACCTTCTCAGCCACAGGCGCCTGCTTCTCCTCCACATGCATTGTCCCCTGTCCTGATGCCCTTGATCTTCTGGGGAGAGGATTCCAAGACTGGTGCTCTGCTTCCTTCTACAAGTCCTTGGGGAAAGGCCTTGCAGCTATTAATGCCACAGTGATGCCCACCGTTGGTACAGCATGGTGTGATGGTTCGAATCCTCTTCGCTGGCCATCCTCTTCAATTGCCACAGGCTTCCAAAAGAACCAGAGTCATCAACCGACTCAGCTCAGTCTCAGCTCAGCGCCTGGCCCGTTCCCAGCCACGCCTGGCATGACCCCCATTCTCACCAGTGCTCGACGACTCTGCATTGCTGCCTTGGCTCCCTGGGGGTCTTTTTCAGTCCACTGAGATGATGCAAGGACTCTGTTTCCACCAGAACACTCTTGTTTCCTGCTGCTTCACCCTCTGATTGAGATCCAGCCTCAGCTTGGTGGAAGGGGTTCCCTGGAGCCAGCCTTCTGAGCGCTGCCTCTGCAGAGACTCCTGCTACGCTCCACTCAGCCGCTCAGGTTTGCGCCCCGCTCCTCAGCCCAGAACCCTGTTTACCACACCCCGTGGGACAGTGATTACGACTAGTGCCCCCTTCCATGGAGACAGCCCTACATTCCCTGTAGTATGCTACCTCCAGAACCGTGCATTTGTGGGTTTCTTTGGGCATCAGCCCCCACTGAAGCCCCAGACACCTCGTAACAGAGACTACACTGGAGACTGCACATGGCACTTGAACCCACTCTTGGAAGTTTCTTTGTCTTTGCAAGAAGGACGTTAATTTGGCAGGTTAATTTAGTAAATCTGTAAGTCAAGAACAAGGACTCTGACTTGAAACTATTATATTTACAATGCTACGTATTAGTTTAACAGATTCCACAGAAAGAATTCACTTGTTACAATAATATTTTTATAAACCTCAAATAAACATTGGCTTTCTTTTCGGAGACTGCCTGACACACACACCTACTATTACATTATTCTTGTAATATTACAAAGCCTTCTACGACCTGAACAATACACCCTTTGATGTGCTATTCCGTCCTCTCGCCCAAGAGTGTGAGCTGGGGGAGGAGCCCTTCGGGGCTGGCCTCCACGTCACCCTCTCTGTGACCAAAATCGCGTGTGCCACTGCCATTATCCAAGACGTGGACCTCAGCCTTGATGA
Organism: Rhinolophus ferrumequinum; assembly: GCF_004115265.2. Taxonomy (NCBI): domain Eukaryota; kingdom Metazoa; phylum Chordata; class Mammalia; order Chiroptera; family Rhinolophidae; genus Rhinolophus; species Rhinolophus ferrumequinum. Next base: position 13,954,379 of record NC_046286.1, on the reverse strand, counting down.
TGGGTTCTGACTGATTTCTACAAGCTCTGTATCAGTCAGCTCGTGCCACATAACCACTCCAAAGCTCAGTAGCTTAAGCCAATAAGCACTTACTATTGCTAATGAGTTCCGAGGTCTTCTAGTCTCAGCTGGCTTACTGATGCATCTGTGTCTGCACTATTCTTGGCTGGACACTTGGGGGTCGGGTGACTACGTCTGGTTTAGAATGGCCATGGTTGGGACAATTGGGCTGTTCTTCATGTGGTCTCACCCTCCACCCCGAGGTCAATCAGACAGGTGGCAGGATTCCACGAGAGAGGAAGCACACCAGGTCTCTTGAACCCTATGCTCAGAACTGGTACAGTGTCATGTCTGGCGCATTCTCCTGGTCAAAACAAATCACAAGGCCTGCCCAGATTCAAGGGGTACAAAAATAGGCTCCACCTCTTCATGAGAGGAACTGCGAAATGGCACTGCAAAGGGCGTGGACAGGGAAGAGTAACAAAATGGATATTTTTGCAATCTACCAAGGCTCTGTGGATAGCTTGTATTTTCTTCACTCTAAATCTAAGTGACATAAATGTCTTTATAATTTTAAAGCTCTTTATCTTGCATTATTTTACATAAGAAGGCAGCTGAGAAAACTAGAGGCTCTAAAATGTGAAATTGCTTGCCAAGAGCTAGTGAGTGCAACAGAGGACCAGAAGCCAGGTCTTCTGACAGCAAGGTCAGGATCATTTCCAGGGTTCCACTCAGATGGTCCCCTTTGGCCTAATGGCGTGTATTTACAAATAGTTTCTTCCAAAGGAGGGAGTAACGTGTGCGCTTGTGACGGGGGTAGGAGTGGGGCTCATTAATCCAAATGGAGCCTAACCCCACGCTCTTGGTCTCCGTAGCTCCTTAGCACAGTGTTGGAACCCCCTGAGCCAAAGAATCCCAGCAAGATGCTACATTCCATACACCCTCACACACTTCATTCCAGAATAAGTGATTCCAAGACCCTTGTTCACTTTAATTTTCTTATTTCTTGTTCAATCTGGCTCTCCCAGCTAGCCCTACCTTAGCACTTTTCTCTATTTCTACGGTCACACTTCAGCCTCTGGCTGCATATCCCAACCTCAGACCTGCCGCTTGCACCTCGAATCTGTTTTTCTCCTTCGCTTGATGTCTTCTTGCTATCTCAACGTTGTTGACTTTTTCCCAGGATTATAGCCCTCATCCAGTTTTTATGGGACCAGCTGGTGACCTGACACACTCTTCGACTGTGCTGCAAACCATTTAAATTCAACCACCGGCCTCGGAGTTTTAATAAGAAACTTGACCTGGAGTTCCTGGATCTGGAGCAACTTGGTGGAAGCTCAGTACCTGCTAAAGTGTTGCTTCCTCCTGGCCCCACAGAAGGATTGTAAAAGGTTAGGGTTCTAAGAGTTTGGACAGAGGCTGTTGCACACGGGCTCCTGGGCCCAGAGAGAACTGCTTTTCTCCAGCCAGCCTGCTTTTTCTTTCCCCCTGGCATATGTTTGTTCTCCTGCCATCTCTTTCACTAACAGCTCTATGCTCAAGACAAGCAGCAGCACAAAAGGCTGGCCAGGCCTGGTGTGAAGAGAAAAGGAGGGAAGGCACTCAGAAATTGCCTTGGACACTGTCCTTCACCTCACACAGACGCTCCCCAAATACCCGACTCCACTCCAAAGGCCTGAAGGGGTGGCCATGGGCAGACGAGGCTGACTCAAGATTTCACCCCTTTGCACTTCTTTTGCAAAAAGCAGATCACGGGTAGCAGAACTTTATCTTCCAGGAGTGCCTGAGAATTGCTGTGTCTTCTGCTTTTAATAGTCAAGTAAGCAGTGTCCCCTTATAAAAGGAAAGCTGAATCTTCAAGATCTGCTCAAGAAACGATGACATTCGACAAGTCTGAAAAGGAGAATTTTTAGCTTCTCACTCCCTACTCTCGGATTTTCTGATAGCTAAGTCATGGTGCGGACAGGGTGAGGGAGTGAGAACTGCTTGTTTATTTGAAATTTCCTAGGGGGTTATAAAAAACAAACAAACAAAAACACACAAAAAAGCTTGACACTCAATAAATAAACCATTTACAGTAACCTCAGCCGAAGCCGAGCTTCTGAGCCCCTTCTGTTTGTTGCTGTTCTCCAATTAGCCGAGAATGCCCGCAGATTGTGCTAACGCAGCACTAAGCCTCTGTGCCAAACACCTTCTCAGGTTTTTTCCCCTCTGCATTTTGCTAATCCCTGGGTGAAACATAATCGCAGAGAAATGTTCAAGGTTGGACACGACAGGGAGGAACTCAGCGTTGGCTCCCACCCAGTGGAAATAACATGCCATTGGACTCGACAAGGCAGGAATAAGGATGTTAAACAAATACACTCTCTGCAGCCCTCCCTAGCAACGGCTTGTTGCTTTCCGCAGAAGCCCTAAATTTCCTCAAGTTGTTCATTCTGCTCCAAGGTTTCATCATCTGAGATATGTTTTATAATAAGAGATCTACAGGCAGGGAAGTCAACGAGAAAAAAAAAAAATCCAATCAGGAAAAGAATGGAAAGAGAATTAAGTCATTTATTCCCCTCCAGGGCGAAATAAAAGTAACAAAAGCATTTATATATAATAAATATATAATTATATGTAAGAATTAAACTGCAGCCCCTCGCAGTCATCATTCTTTTTCACTTGCTTTTAAACCGGAGGAAAACATTTCTCCCTACTGTGGTTTCAAGTTAAGATCTCTGAATTAGAAGTTCCAGGTTTCAGCTGACTCCTGTCATCCGTGTTCTGATGATGGTATGGGAAAGGAAATCAGAGAATGGGACAGAATTTTCTGTGGTGAAAAGAGAACAAGCCGTGTAAAAGTGCTTTTACTATTACACATAGTATTATCTAAAATATACACCCATATACATACATATTTGTATCACATTTAATCTTTAGAACAATCCTACTGATACTGTGATTATTTTACAGATGAAAATCTGGGGTGCAGAGGGGTTTAAAGACTCCCAGATTGAGCCATGGAGTGAATTGGAGATCCCCATGTGGTTCTAGAGAGAAAAGGGGGCTCAGAGCAGTTAGGGAGGCAAAGCTAGACGTTAATACGAATAACAGCAGCACAGCTGTCTACGTTCAGATGGACACAAGGCAAATAAGTGCCAGAACCTGGCCCAGGTTCTCGACCTTTTCCTGAGGGGCTCAGGAAGTACTCGGCAGTGATCTTGCGTCTCTGTCCAGGTACGGTCGAGAAAACGCAGCCTCGCGCTGTAGCTTTGCCTGAGGGCATGTCATAAATTTGTGCTGAAACCAAACCTGAAAAAGACCTTCCCACGCCTGTTGGTGCTGCTCTCGTGAAATCAGACATGATGGAACCACAAGGAACATTAGCCTTTTTGACCTGGGACAGAGAAGGTAAGATGACAGCCTTTGTTATTGCAGCCCCCAGAGGGGATCCGTGTGGCCTTTCATTGACTTGCTCCAGGCTTTCTTTCCTTTCCTCTGAAACCAGAACTGCTTCCTGGTCCTGGTGCCAGGAAGCCAAATACGGCCGCTACCCCAGCACTGGCTCCTCTGGCTGGTACCCGTGCCTACACGCGTGCCAGGCTCCCTCTTCCTGCAGATGATCCAAGACCCTCTGAAACAGCCTTTTTTCTTTTAGGCCTCGAGTCCTCAATGTGCCAAGCACTGTGCCACACAGCAGCAGCGTAAGGAGGGTACAGCGTCTGCAGTATTTCCTCGGTCAAGTAAAGTGAGGTTCTGCCTAGTGTAGATTTGCTATTAACCGTGTAATTGTCTCACCCCTGCTACCTAATAGAGTTTGCTGAACATCTCTGCATGTGGAGGTAATACGAAGTAATGAGAACATCCTGGGCTTTGAGTTCTGGTTCTGGTTCTGGTCCCGGTCAGCTGTCTGGTCTTGGGCGTGTCTCTTGGCCTCTTTGAGCTTCACTTTCCTCATCCATAAAATGAAGGTAATAATTTCTCCCTAGTGGGATTCGAGGTAGTGCCATAAATGCAACTGGCATAGAGCATTGGTCGGTGAGTGGGCTCCATTATCATATTATTTTAGTTTTCAGAAGCATATCTCTAACTCTCTTGTTTATTCTGAAGATTTTTTTTTTCCTACCACAGTAAGTAATCACCAAAAGCCAAATGTTCCATCCACTCCCTGTTTTTTTCATTGTTTTGTTTTGTTTCTCCTCTGATGATTTCCTCCAGAAAAGTCTCTTGCCTATCTCCTGGGTGAGTGCATTCCTGGCCAACTTCTTTGAAAGCCTTTGGCAAAGAGGAGCACACTTCTACTAAAATACCACCAGAAAAGAGAATGGAGGGAGGGACAATAAGACCCCTTCTGTGGAGAGAGACTTTTACAGACACAAAGGGTTTCTTTATCTGCTGCCTGAGACCATCCCACAGCAACCCTGAGAAGTGATCAGAGCGAAGACCGTCAGCCCGTTTTACAAATGAGAAAACTGAGGTTCACAGAGATCACATGGCTTTCCTGGGGCACACAGCCAATAAGTAAAGCCTCTGTTTCTATACTCAGCAGTGGAATTAATCCAAATCTGGAATCATTGCAAGTCCAGGACTTCTACCAGCCCGAACTCACTCAAGTCTCTGTTTATTACTACAAGTGAAGGCTTGCATGAGTAATCATCCTGTCTGAGCCTTAGTCTCCTCATCTGGTAATTGGAGATAATAATGCCTACTTCTCACTGTTGGGATGATGTATTCTCAAACATCTGTATTTCCACATTGTGGGCATCGTATGTAGGTATATTATACGCCAGGGATTATTCTAGGTACTGGAGATAAGCAGTGCCCCAGACAGAAAGGGACTTTCCTCTTGTGGAGTGTACTCACTAAAGGGGAAAGGTCAATAACAAATAAACTAACAATGAGCAAGTAAGTTCCCAGTAGTAATAGCTGCTATGGGGATATATGCTTGAACATAGAAATGAATATAAAAAAAATTATTCAAACTGAAAGAAATACCCTTAATTGTATATAAAGTTGCTGATATAGCCACATAGAGGAAAGGATTACTTCAAGTCATTTTTAAACCACAGTATTTTTATTATACACCACTAGGAAGATATATTCTCTGGACAAAAAGAACAACAAAGAAGTCTTAAACTTCATTCACTAGCCTTATTATGATTTTGAATTCACATTGGAAAATTACTATGAGATCATACTTCTTTCTTCTCTTAAAAAATAACATTTCCTAGCTTTATCCATTGGAAAGGCTTACACGCTGACAACCTAGTAGCAATAGGGCCTAGTTTCATGGTTTCTAAATGTGATTTCCTATCCAAAGGAACCAAACATTCATGGAGAAGTGGTTGATTCCAGGTCTCGGGGAAGAGATACATATGATGAGCCTTGAATATCTTGTGCAAGAAAGTAAGGAAACTATCAAAGACTAATTCTGAGTCCACGTGATAGAACATAAGACATGGAAGAGTCTACCTGAAGGGGCTCTTGTTGGCCTATAGATAATTTGAATATAAGAAAGATCAAAACACATCAAATACACACACACTCCCGTGCACATTTTATCCATGCACTCAAAACAACTCTAAAACGAAAATTCATGTTACCTTTTTGCAGGTTACTGAGCCACCAACTCATTATTCTGAAAATTGATTTTAAAAATTAGGAGGAATTCAGCATTTATCCCCTTTTTGCTGTATGAACACATCTTCATGTAACCAAATTGTTATTAGGGGAAAGTTTTTCTTTGTAGAATTCCAGGTAATAAACGCAAGAAAGAATTTATAGAAGTATAAAAATCACCATTTTGCAACTTCTAATAAAATAATGTATCTAGCAACAATCACTGGAGGATGCCAAAATCCCTGGGTGAAAGGTTGATTGGGAACTTTACAAAGGAAAGGTCAGGGTGGCACCACCTGAACCCCTCCCCCAATTAATCTTAACGTCACTAAAAGTGGGACAGCTAAACATTATATGTTTCATGATGCAATGTACTCTTTCAAAGTAGCACCGAACTTGAATCTGCTCCTTGTAGGTGTACAGGGGACAGAGGAAGAAGTCAAACAAAATCAGGAGAAAACAATCAGTCAAGTCAATAATCTGATTTCTCCACCAAATCAATGGCATTAAAAAGGTAAGTGGATTGGGAACAACTTAAGTGTCCATTGATGGATGAATGGAAAAAGAGTATGTATATATATTCTGTTATTCTGTAATGGAATATATGTATGTAATATATATGTATGTATGTATGTATATTACATATATATGTAATGGAATTACATATATATACATATATATAATGGAATATTTTTAAAAATAATGAAATATTGCCATTTGTGACAACATGGATGGATCTTGAGGGCATTGTGCTAAGTGAAATAAGTCAGATAGAGAAAGACAGATACTCTTTTATGTGGAAATGAATAAATAAACAAACAAATAAATAATAAAACCAAGCTCATAGAGACAGAGAACACATTGGTGGTTGCCAGAGGTAGGAGGAGAAGGTAGGAGAAATGGTTGAACTGTTTCTGTTTTTGTTTAAACAAACTGAATTAAAAACAAAAACAAAACAGAGAGGAAAAAATGCAAAGAGGTGACTAGAACCTCAGTGGCCTGTGGGACAGCTCCAAAAGATATAACATACGCTTTGGAATACAAGGAAAGTAAAGAGAAAGCAGAGCCAAACAATATGTTTGAAGTAAGAATGGCCAAAACCTTTTTAAAAAAATCAATGGCAACACAAAACCACAGGTCTAGGAAGCTCAGTGAATACAATGTAATATAAATATTAAAAATCTACGCCAAAGTATATCATATATGTATTATTAGTCAGGGTTCTCCAGAGAAACGAAATTAATAGGATATTTAGAGATATATGAGAGATTTATTATGAGAATTGGCTCCCATGATTATGGGTGAAGTCCCACTCATAATTATAATTATAAAATAAAATTAAATTAAAGTTAAAAGGCAGGTGTGGTGAGTAGGAGAGGTTTTAAAGAACAGAAATGGCTTGGGAGTGATAACAACCAAATATAATTTATAGATCATGCTCAGATTTGACAAATCAACTCTAAAAAATGAGGAAAACAAAAATCAGGAAACTTTGAATGTGGACTGGCTATTACTGATATTAAAGAATTAATTTTAAACTTTGAGGTCTGATAATGTCATAGAGACTCACTTTAAGAGTTAGGGATGCACAATGAATTCTTTTTGGTGAAATTAAATGATACCCCTGTGTGGTAGGCAGAGTAATGATCTTTAAAGACGTCTGTGTTTAATCGTTAGAACCAGGGAGCGTGTTACTTTATATGACAAAAGAGACCTTGTAGCTGTAATTAAATTAGAGACCTTCGGATGGAGGGATAGCCTGGATTATCTAGAGGGGCCCAATCTAATCACATAAGTATGGAGGAAGGAGACCAGGACCCAGAGAATGTGGGCGGCTTCTAGGAGCTGGAAAAGGCAAGTCAATAGATATCCCCCTTAGGCCTCCAGGAAGGAACTCCGTCCTGCCAACACCTACAAAAGCATCAATTTATGTTATTTTAAGTCACTAAGGTTTTGGTAATTTGTTAGACTAGTTATAGAAAACTAATATATATGAGCTCTGTTTTAAAATGCTCTAGAAAAAAAGTGGTAGAGAATAGATGAAAGATGGAAAAATATCAATAACAGTGGAAACTGGGAGATGGGTACTGGAGGTTCGTTATACTGTTCTACATTTGTTTGAAATTTTCCAAAAAGGGTTTTAAAAAATGATTTGGAGGGGGGTAGTAGGCAAGGGAGAAGAGAGTTTGGAGGATAGGTTGGGAGGGTGGTTTTTGGGTGCAGCAGGAGATTGGAAGTCACAGTCCAGAGACCACCAAGAGTGACACATTGCATGGATTAGAGAGGTGGCTCCCTGTCACCAGAGTGCGCTGAAGGCTCTCTGTGTGGACTGGACCAGGAGTAAGGACTCTCTCTAGAAAAATAATAATAAATCATTCATTTACTGAACGCTTTTCGAGCATCTACTGTGGCGTTGATTACAAGACGTCGTCCTCGTGTCCTAAGAGCGTGACCTCCGCGAAAGAAACGCAAATGAAAACCAGGAAGATGGCAGAATTCAAGGTCTCTTCATTGAAATCACACACTCCTCTGGTGGTGGAAGTAAGTGTGAGGTCTGACTTGTCTCTGAGAGTGAGAATGATTTGTGTCTATTCAACACTTGCCTCACCCAACCCCCATGAAAAGTATTTGTGTGGCCACCAGCCTCGCTGGCACACATTCCAGCCAAATGAGCTCCCTGGACCCTTCACACTGCCTCAGGTGGGAAAAAAATAAACATCCTCTCAAACTGGCGTAAGGAAACGGGAGGTGGGTAGAGGACTCGGCAGATCTAATAAGGACTGCAACTTGAAGCTCGCCAGCTACAGGAAACACAGCAGCTTCTCTCTCTGCCAGTTCTGCCCACCAGCGGTTCCCTCCCTTATGTGGGGAGATAACATCTTGAACAGTTTGCTTTCTGTGGACCTGATCCTATTTAGTCGGTGGCATCCATTGTCCCAGAGAGTATTGGGGCTATTCATCTCAGAGGAGGGGGACACAGACAGAAACCATCAATGCCCATTTTTGTTAAAGAGACTTCTGACATTAACAGCAAAAACATTAGTCTTGAAAGCCGGGGCTTTTGATTGGCAAGAGTCAAGCTATTGTGGGAGCAGAAGAGTATGTTGGGTTCTAAAAACCAGATTATGGAAACACAAAAGGCGAAATCCTGAAGAGTGCTTATGCTATAAGCCATAGATTGATGGCGTAGGTGATTAGGAGAAGAAAGAGATCAGCAGATCCCAGAGATTAACTATTCCACAGGCCGGGGAACGGATGGGACAAAGGGAACATGACAAAGGGAGATTGGTAGGGTCCAGGATGATGGGATAGGAGACTCATTACCTGGAGAGCGACGAGTCAGCACCCGCAGTTCCTGGGCCACGTTCATCGCCCTGCTCAGAAGCCTAGTAGGGAGTCTCCTTGTCAGTCAACACGTGTCTCCCACTGGCAGCGGCCTGCACGTGGCCTGCTATTGTTCTGGCATGAGTGATGCCCCACAACCCTGCTCAGCCTCATTCTAATCGCATCTACGCGAGTGACACGCACAGGGCACGCATAAGCTCCCCAGACAGAAGGGGGTATAGTGTGGAAGTGAAGTCCCCCGTCCCCGTCCTTTGCACTGGGAGTGAGTGGCCTCAGAGCTTCCCCTAAGCAAGGACAGTGGTGAAACACTGCCCTCTGACACTTAGCACCAAAACAGCCACTCCAGACCCCGAGGTATCCATCAATCAGCTAGAGTCACTGCATCTGACGTCCTCAGTCAATCCGATCGGCTCAGCTGGGGAGTCTACTATCGTACCTCGCATCTGTGGCCAGGGCGCTGGAGTCACGTGGCCTGTGGCCTTCTCCCTAAGGATTATGGGGGCGCACACCTTGATTCCTCCCCACTGCAAAACCTGTTTTTCTCCCAGTCTTCCCACCCTATTGTTGAGGCCATCAGTGACCCCATACTGCCAAATCTAGTGTCGCTCCTCTCTCCTTTCCCTTTTAGCTTCTCAGCAGCTGTGGCACCATCGACCACTCCCTCCTTTTCTCATGCTCATGTCTCTTGATGTCAGTGACACTGTCCTTGCCTGGTTTTCCTCCCAACCTCAGTTGCTGTTTCTTCCTGGTCTCTTTTGCTGGCTTTTCCTCCTTTAATTACACATTAAATGTTGAGAGTCCCGGAGCTTGGTCCTAGGTCTTTTCTACCCACAGTCTCTCACTAGAAGGTCAGATCTAGTCCTATGGCTTCAAATACCATCCTCACCAGGGACTCCCGCTTGTGTACCCCTAGCCCTGACTTCTCCAATGAGCACCAAACTGATATGCCCAACTGCTTACGTGACATCTTCACTTGGACAACTAATTCAAACTCCACATGGCCAAACTCCACAACCCTTTACCAAGAGTTATCAACTTTATGCCAGAAACTTGTTCTTCCCAATCTCAGGAAATGGCCCCAACTTCCACCCAACTCAAAAGGAAAAGAATCATCCTCGGTCATCCTCTCTTCCCCAAACCCTATATCTACAACAACAAGCCAAAAGATGCCCCCTTCATCCGCCTCTCTCCATCTCCATGGCAACCGCCTTAATCCAAGACCCCATTACTTCTGAGCTGAGCTCCCAGAATCTTCTCACTACCTTCCCACCTCCCTCCCTCCAGAGAGGGCATGACCAGCTCCCTCCTGTCACTTATGTCTCAGCTCATGTCACCTTCTCCCCTGACTTCAAACAGCTGCCCTCACAGACCCAGTCAACTTCTGCTACGTCACACTATTTGACTTTCTTTACATCACTCAACATGATCTTGTTAGTTTACTTGATTATTTTGTCTCCTCAACAGAATATAAATTCTAAGAGAACAGGGACCTTGTATCCCCAACACCTCACACGGTACCAGTCAGTCAATAAATATTTATTGAAAGAATGAATCCACAAACTTATAGGTAGCTGGGGTCAGGTTTTGTGTTTCAAAAGAAAGTGTGGTTTACAAGTAGTAAACAAGGATGGATAGAGCACAGAGGGAATCCTTAGTCCAGGCTGAGTGTTTATGGAAAAAACAAACGGATTTGAGGATCTGGGAGAAATGACAAAAATAACAGCGCCTCCCATTCTATAGCACTTTTCCAGATATTATCTTCTTTAGCTGTCACAAAACCTCTCCTAAGGGAGAACAAGGGTAATCCCTCGTTTTTCTCTATTTTCATTGATGAAGAGATCAGGAGGGGTGAAGCGATTTCTCAAGGTCACACAGCCAGTCAATGGGATTTGGGTCTGGAGCCCGATCTCCAGACTCCCAGGTCAGTGCTTCTTCAGAACCACGTATCACACACTGTCTTCCTCTTGGGCCTCTGGGAAAGCTGAGCAGCAAACCGCCCGAGTGGTGTGAGTTCTGCCCTCCACGCTGGAGGCTCCCCAGTCTGAGGACGTGGGCAGGCTCAGGAAGATGCCAGCCGGGCTTCCTTGCCACAGGAGGTCTATACCGACTTTCCTTTCCTCGTTCTCGTTGGACATGCTCAGGGTCTCGTTGCGTAATTACCCAAAGCTGCCTATCAGACCTTTGAGCCACAAAAGGGACTTTGGATGACCTGGTCCAAACCTTTCGTTCTACAAACGAGGCAACTGAGACCCAAAGAGGGGTGTGACTTGCCCAACGTCACAGGGGGAACTAGCGGCCGAAGTGGGGTATGACCAGGTACCCTGCACCCAGAAGAGGATAGGGAATAAAATACCCACGTCCTAGCTCTGTCAACGTTTTACATTTTGCAAAATTTGGCTACAGGGTTTGTTTTTAAATAAAATATTATGACAGAGTTGAAGGTCCCTGGGCGTGCTCCCCAAATTCCATCCCTCTCTCCTCCTTCCCAGAGGTTACCGCCATCCTGAATCTGGTGTTTGGCATTCCCACGTGTTTTGATAATTTTACAACATATGTCTCTATCTGTAAACAGTACGTAGAATCATATTGTATGTTTTTAAACTTGATATAAACAGCATATACTGTAAGTCCTTCTGCAACTTGTTGTTACGTTCTTGAGATTTAACCATGATAAGAAATAGAGGGCGGGTTCATTCATTTTAGCTACTCAGATACCAAAATTTATTTATCTTTTCATCAAGGGACATTTAAGCTCTTTCTGGTTGTGCGTGTGTGTGTTGTTGTTGTTGTTTTACAGTTACAAATAATGTTGCAACGAGCATTTTGAGACATAATTTTTCCATTCTCCATGGACTCTTTTTTTCCCCAATGTGTTGTTGTCTCCCCCAATGCTGCAGTATCTCCTAGACACGCGGCCCAGAGTTTCTCTAGGGGCTTGGCCTGAGAGGAATAGCCGGAGTGTGGGACATGCATGGCTTCGGCTTTACTAGATAGTGCCAATTTGCTCTCTAAAAGTGGTTGTACCAATTTACACTCCCACCCAGTTCAGTAATCTTTCCATTATGCCAAGCTGCTGCCTTATTCTGCTTTCAATTCCTTATAATTTATGAAAGGAAAATATAAAAGAGGTGCTATTACCTTATTAAAAACTCCAGCTTCCTTTCCCTGCAGAAAGGAGAGGAGAAAAGAAGGGCAATTGCATATTGGATTAAGGCCTGGCACGCATTCATCAACTTTATAGTAGCGCCGGCTTGGAATTCAGGTCTCCTGAGGGGGGAGAGTGGGGCCATGGAACAAGAGACACTTTCACCACGACCTTCTCCAGGAACGCAGATATAATTTACTCTAAGGTACAAAAACGTTTGCACTTACAGCCTCCCTGGTTCCAATCAGGACATGAAGGGAAAGTGCCAAGACACCAGAGAATAAGCCAGTTCTCATAAACTTTCCAGCCAAACTCTGCAAACTTTGGAAGGTAGAATCCAGACTGGTAATGAACTTGAGCGCTCAGGCCAGGTCAGCTCTGAGCTCTTTTGAACAGTGACTGGCAGCCCCCCTCACTACTGGGGAGAGCCCTCCCTTTCCCCACCCCTACCCCCACCAGGACACCCGGAGGCTCTGCCCCAACCTCACAGATCTCTGC